>NW_027286181.1:10636055-11236055 GCF_022747635.1 Hetaerina americana | reverse complement strand
AAATGACGACCCAGGAGATAGGGCGAGGGAAAGAGGAGAGGAAGAGAAGGAGAAAGGAGACAGCAGGGTGAAAGAGCTCTCCTTTCCACTCGCACATAGTTCGCTCCTTCATCCCTCCTCTCATCTTCCTCCCTCGCCTCCCCTGTCCTCTTCACATCGCCCGAAAAATGGTTTGTGGCAGGGCTGAGAGGGAAACGAGGGGCTCAGATGGGTGTTGCCTGAAACAAGACTGCCGAAATCAGCGTCGCCAAGCGCCGAGAGTAAACTATTTTTATGCACATCATCAATGGGAAGCTGTTGGAAAGCTTTGCATGAAACAGCACGACTGTTACAGGACGGCATGCCAATAGAAAAAAATATACACGTATCGGTCGGTTAAAACCGTGCCAACATTTCACTCAAGTGCATTATCAAACGCCGAAATATATATATATGAAAGACAGTTGTGATTTTGTCATTCTTTTCCTTGATATGTTGAACTGAATGATATAGTTTAGGCGAGTGATTGCCTGTATTAGAATCTGAGTGTAACGGCAACTTGAGGATCAGGATTAAAAGTCATTTCTTGACTGGAAAGTAACACTATAGATCAACTTTTATTTGAAAAAAACAAGTTTTCAAATAAAAAATATTAACACTATCCTCGACACTTTTTATTTAATAAACTTTGGGCCTGCATTGAAGATAGAAGTTGAAAACAGTAATGCAATCTAAATGGGGTAAGTGAATATATCGCAGCTCTCGCCAGTATCATTTGAAAAAACTTAGTCGCTTCTCACTGCATTAAGGTCATGTCTATTTTCATCTGGATCATATAGAGGTTGCATCTTTCCAGACACAACGCCGAAGCCGGAGAAGTTTCAATGTTATCGCGGCAGGAAATGGAATATTTGAAGAGTGGTTGACCGCATCGCGAGATGTTGGCATGAGAAGAAAACACGAGTTGAAGAAATGCCAGAGGGAAAAAAGGTCAAATTCATGACTAATTAACGATTCAACCGTGGTTTTTCGATCTTCTGAAGACAACCAGGGCCATTAGGTCAGTAATAAGCGCCTCCGCCTAAATTAGGCTGTTTAATAAGTTGTATTGAACTGCAATTCATTTTTTTACTGTTTTTTCCCATATTTAATTTATGCAATTCAATTAGCCTAATGCTTTTTTTAAATACGTGTAAAAATGAAAAAATCACATCAACATCTACTCCGTACCTTGCCCATTAGACGCATGGCTGGTATATAAGGTAACGAGCCTTCAGAAATTAAATGAATAAGCGTTCGAGGTTTTCGTATTGCAGCTAGGCTGTGGTTTTTTTAGTTGTTTGTATTCGTTTTTGTTGTGAACGCGAATCGAACGATGAAAGAATTGGTCCCTAAATTATTGGTACTGCAATCTGTTTTCTTTTTCTTATCCGAGTGGTCCAAACTACCTATGTAATGAGTGGCCTTAATGATTCCTTCTGGATCATGCATGTAAGTAAAATCGACCCAAGGAACACAGTAACTGGAGGAACTGTGTTCCTCTCTATTTCTTATCGTAAGATTTCCTCAACACCCATCGGATATTATTAACGCCCTTTCTATCTCCTTTATCAACTCTTTCTCCCAAGCACCTGCCGCATATTCCAAGTTAGGTGTCACCAGTGCAAAGAAACATCTTTCCCTTACTTTATCATTAGTCGTCGAAATAATGCAATTTTCTTCACGGCAGCTTCACAAATTTTAATATTTTCATGAGAGTGATGCCCTTGGTAAGTACATTACCAGTTCCAAATATTGTACTTCGACCTCATAAATTTTACACGCGGTATTTGTTTCGTCATTTTTTACAAAGAAGTATTTTTGTGCATTTTTTGACTTCTAATTCTAAGCTTTATTCCTCGCACCAAACCGAAATATTGGCTTAAGTTCGGGAGAGTAGCCCATGTTCAACTGGCAACTTAATCAGTTCATAAATTACCGTATTGTTGGCAAATAATCCTTATATATATATATATATATATATATATATATATATATATATATATATATACATACATACATATATACATACATATATACATATAACAAGTAAACTTGGACTGCAAGAAACAATGTAAGAACACATAAAAAGAGCACTCACACATTATTTCTTAACAATTTCGACGGAATTTAGCTCCGTCTTCATCGGAAGAAATAGAAGTAGTAGTAGTTTGAGGGGAGACGACCGACAGCTGAGGTCATTTGCGCCATAGGGGATGGTCATGAATGGATGATGGGTGGAGAGAAACCCGGCGTCGGCATTAGCCTACTCTTTACGAAAGGCGCCAAGGGGTCCGCAGCTTAACGTCCCATCCGACGGACGGGGTACTCACTCAAAAGGCCCTCCACAAAGCACCTCAAGTAGGGATCGAGATACCTCTGAATAATATTCAACACCGACGGGATTTGAACCCGAGCCCTCTGGGTGGGAAGCCAGTACGTTAGCCCCCGCGCCATCTCGATCCCCGGAAGAAATAGAAGTACTTCTATTGCTTCCGATGAAGACGGAGCTAAATTCCGTCGAAATTATTAGGAAATAATGTGTGAGTGCTCTTTTTATGTGTTCTTACATTGCTTGTTGTTGTCATGTATATACATATATATATAATTTATTTATTTATTTATTTTAATATTATTTGTATTCAATTATATTACTCGTACAATGATCCCGTAGGTCGGTTTAGTAGGCTATAGTAGAGTTCACCCAATACTAAGCCCAACGGTGAGAGAAATTCACACATGTGGCATGCCCAGGAATTAAACCCGGGCTCTCCGCTCAGTAGCCCCACGCTCTACCCTAGATTACCATGTCTCATACGTACAAATGGAGAGAAAGAGATTTTCTATTTCCATTGATAAGGTTAATGTTATTTTAATTTCAACCTGTCTTACAACAGTGCTTACCTCACTTACAGGTCTGACAGGGCTTACTTCAGACCTTAGTAAAATATCTCAATAACCTCGGAAAATAATGAGCTTATACTCTTCCTCGCTTCAGAAAAAGAATGAGAAAAGTTGAACACATTCCAAGAAAGTAAGTATCTCGGTGAATTACAGGTATGTACATATTTAATGACATGCACGTTGAAATATTTTACTCCGTCAAACGTTCGGATTTTTCCTCTCACGACAGAGGGAAGCATTCACTACAATCACGTCACGTGCATTCAGTGACCAAAGGACGTCCTATAGTTTCCTCAATGCTTTTTAAGTGGCATCGGCATTACGTCACGTCCAGTCGCGCCTTCGAGAGAGAGCCTTTCTAGTTTTGGCATACAACCGCTCGCAGAGAAGGAACGTGAAATGACATGAATTTCTCATTGGGTCAAAGTTGGCACGTAGGTATATTGATAAGGATCGTACCCTACCCTTCAATATTGGTGACATCATGGTATGATTAGCGAATACAGAAACGGTTTCAGAGCTTCCCTTTGTCAAGAAATAAATTAAATTATTAAAAATTGATGTTATGGATAAAAAGAAACGTTTCAGACGTGCTATGGTGGAATATCATAATTAATTAAAAATTGGCAATTTTACACAAAATAAAATTTATCAATTTTACCGGTGTCAACGTAACGACATGACCGTCAGGTATACTTGACTCGGGGCAATGACTGTTACCGGACGATGATGTAGTTACATTGAAACCGATCACATTAATAAATTTTATTTTGTGGAAAATTGCGAATTTTTAATTAATGATGATATGGATTTCTTCACCCAGAACTTGACTTCCAAAGTTGTACACTATTCTAATCAAATGCTCGTCACCTTCGTCGTCTATAGATCGCCTCAGAATATCTTCTTTTCCCGTAAGCAGCATGAGTTCTGCAAAAGATCCCTTCCTGTCACCAGCAGAGGATGAAATCCGTCAAGCGCATGGCTGCCGAAGATCACGCTTCTATCTAAGGAGCCCGATCAAGTCCGCCAGATTTATGGGCGTTGCGTGGGGAGACGTCTCTGCCCTACTTGGCATAAAAGCACAAGGCCTTACTTTAATACTCCTTTGTTCCCAAAAGGAACCACTGCGCCCATGCTATTGCATCGTTGACTTAAGAAAATGTTTTAGAAAAAACTAATACATTCGCGCTTAGTTGACTTGAAGTTTATGATATCCATTATTATAAGGAATTTAAACGTAATATTAAAAAATCTTCACCATCGGCGGCTCGTCAACAAAATGAAGTTCACTTACATTTATATATTACTTCGTATTTAAGGGTAGTGCATTCATACATGAAATTGTTGAAAATTATCAATAGTTCCTGTTAAATTCGGAGACCACGCAAATTAGCCTTCACAAAGGTGTGGTTAGACTTGCCAAGGTATGATCGTTTTCTTTATTCGATTAAAATGACTAAGTATGACTCAAGAATGATATTTTGATACATAAATATTTAGACAAGTATGAAAGTGATTGAAATAAAATAAGGCTGGGGTGGACTGCTCTCGGTACTCCATTTGAACACCATTGTATCTACAGGCTCCTCTCACAAGTATTCCTCAATATTAATAAATATCATGTGCTGCGTGAATTTTATACAAAATTTACAAAACGATCTGGAATCTTAGGAAGGAAAAATTTATCGATATTATTATGTAATTTTCCAAATTATTTATCAATAAAACCTTTTCAAAATGTAAATACCAAAGCAAGAAGTGCATTTTCTCGTCCTAGCGAAATAAAGTCGTGTATGAAATATTTTTTTTGTTGCCATTAAACCTAAGGAAAAATAAAAATGTCCAGTTATCTGAGTATGAGTTTGACTGAAAGAGAGACTGATATATTTGTGAAAGTACAAATTTTAGGGTTTAATTCACCGGTAACTCAAAGAATGGAAGATATTATCACAATAACTTTTTCTTTTTTGCTAACTTAAGTCGTAAGTATTCTCACTTAGTTTGTTGGAATTTCTAAATATTCCTCACACTTTTTTGTGGGCAGTGAAAATCAACAGTGATACATACGCAATATATTTTTAAAATCCCACATCTCTGGCGAAATATTTCCAGAAAATGCTGTGAAAAGGATCAGATCTTTCTCTGGCGAAGAGCGTCCATTCTCAGACATATGTGAATATTCCTTCTTCACCTCCCTTGCTGTCCCATCCCCATTTCCTATTGAACACTCCCCCTTTCATGCCTCAGAGAACATCTTGTCTTCCTCCTGTCTCTTTCTGTTGTCTTCGAGCTTTTCTGAAATCCTTAAAAGCCCCTTACCTCCATTTCCAATTCTTCTCCTCATCCCACGGCCACAATATCCCTACGGAAGGAGTTTAAAGATGCAGAGTGAAGGCGGTGAAGTACGAGACCTGGCTAGCAAAACGTCGCCGCATCGACCAAATATTTCGTTCACGATATAAGGATCAATAATACCCAAAGTATTGCACTCATTATCTGACACCCGAAGGCATAAATTTACTTGTGGAATGTAAATGAGATCGATAAAACTCATCATTCAGTTAAAGTAATGGCAAGTCCCTATATGTTAAACCATTCTATTTTCCACTGAAGTTTTAACAGTAGTGATATAATTTGGAAGGAAAACAAAACAATGTATGGCTCTTCAATTAGGCAGAGGAGCCAATGTTTGAATGTGATCGCACGGCCTGACGACGAATTCAATATACTCACTAACGAGGTTAATGCTGATGGAAACAATTTTTTGTGCTAAAATATTTTCAGATTAGAGAAAATTAGAAGATATCAACTCCATTGGTTGACATTCTTAATTCCACCAAAAACTTAATGCACATAAAATTTTCGGGTGTTCCATTAATTATGGATATTATTGAGCGAAAGTTTTTATGCACGTAATCTAGGAGATTATTACTCTCCAGAGTCGATAACTTATCACCGCCAATTTCGCAGTTTCATCACTCTTGGTGATGTAACCATAGAGACGCAGTTTTTATGCAAGAAGCTGAATCGTAATAGTCTCAATTCCGCCCTATTTTAGCCTCGTCTGGTTCTTCTTATCTGCTGCTCCATTCCCTCTCCCCCCCTCCCTTTTCATTACTCCCCAACCAGGAGGGGATCGAGATGGTGCGGGGGCTAACGTACTGGCTTCCCACCCTGAGGGCGCGGGTTCAAATCCCGGCGGTGTTGAATATTTTTCAGAGGTATCTCGATCCCTACTTGAGGTGCTTTGTGGAGGGCACTTTGAGTGAGTACGCCGTCCGTCGGATGGGACGTTAAACTGTGGACCCCTTGGCGCCTTTCGTAAAGAGTAGGCTAATGCCGACGCCGGGTTTCTCTCCACCCTTCATCCTTTCCTATCCATCCCCTATGGCGCAAATGACCTTAGCTGTCGGTCGCCCCCCCTCAAAACTACTACTACCCCAACCAGGATTCCCCTACCCCAAAAACCTCCCCTGCTCTGCATTTGCCCCCGTACCCTTGCCAGATTAAGACCAAACCCTTCGTGACGACGACCACTTCCCTCCCCCTATGGCTGCCCACCAGCCAACCAGACTCGTCTTCCACCCCCCCCCCCCCCCGAAAGCCATGTCAAGAGCCCGACAAGAGGATTCCCTTCGGGTGGGGGAGAGAGGAGGGATAGTTAAGTGGATTCGCGGTCCTCCCCTTTTCCAACCCCTTCCCCCGCTACCCTCCCCCCAAGCCTCCCCGCGAGATATCCTCCTTCGGACGTCCCGCCGCCTTCCTCCCGCCCACACCGCGGCCACCCCATCCATCGGATCCCCGTGACGTGATCACCCGACTCCGGATCCCGGCCCCCTTCCAAAACCCCTCCCCGTGACATACACCCGTAGCCTCAGACGCCTCTTCCTCCCCCCCCCTCTCTGCATTCGGGAATCTCCTCACACGATGGCTCGAGACCGGGAGGAGGAGTATTTCTCGAGCCACCGTTTCACTACCCCCCTCCGCTCCCCCGGTTCCTTCCCTCCTCCCCCGATCCTCACCCCTTTCTTCTCCATTACCAGTAAGGAGGGAAAGAAAAAATAAATTTCCCAGAGCGAGAAGGAATCCCCAAGCTGACTCGATCGTCACAGTTTTAAAACATCGACTGAGTCACTTGCTCTTCTCTCTCTGCGCAGTGGGTGTCGAATACGGATCGAAATACTGGTGCTCACATTTCAGCCACCCTAGAATTTGAATTTAGAGACGGGCGTCGATCGGCATTTTCCGTGTCGCATATCGCGTGTTTTTGTGATGCGTGGTGAATTGATGAAAGCAATGCATAAGTATTCCAATGGAATCCATCCCAATCAATGTACGTGTATAATTCAAGTGCAAGGTGAAAAAGTTAAAATTTAGTCGGATGTCACAATTTAAGTAACGGTAACCGCAATTTTGCATCCAGTGTACTTATCAAATATTTGTCATAAAATAGGGACGTGGTAGCCCAGTGAGTTGGAGAGTTTTTTCACTGCCCCCAGAGAGATTACGGTCCAAATTCCTGGTGATGGCTCTGGGCAAACCCATCCAAAATCAAAGGAGAAACCGAATGGTGTGGGCATGGTAGCCTTATTTGAATCTGCGATTAAACCACCCTTATATGCTCGGGATAGAGTGAGCTCTGCCTAACCTTAACTGTTGAAACCAACCTCTTGGTTGGCTATAGTTGTTATTTTGAGTTGATAAGGATTTAAACAGTTTTAATTGGTAGTCTACCGTTTAATATAAGTTTGGATTGGATGCAAATTGATCATCACTATTAATATCTTAACTTTGTCAAGCAGCACAGCCTGACTTCCGACTCTATAATAAGCCCCTCTTAAACTCCGCATATTTCCTACCTCCTTTCATTCCATTCAACATTCCTATCCTATTCTTGCGCCTTCATCACTTGCCTAATATTCATCTCCCCTCTATCACAGTCATCCAATTCCCCATTAAAACGTTCTGCACCCATGTTTCCAATCTTATTTTGATTTCTACCCTCTCCTCCCCCACCGTCCACTACCTCTTCGTTTGCTTTCGGTCAATTTTACTCATTCCATCTTCTCTACGCCTACATCTCAAAAACTACCTATATTCGCATTTTATCTCTACTATATGTATTATAAAATAAGTTCATCAAGATGCTATTGAAATGCTAAATCGATCTCTGTAATATGCGTATTTAGGAGTTCAATAATGCATAACAGAAAAAGGTACGTTACAAAAAAATATTTAAAAAATAGATATAAATTTGCAGAATTGGTTTAAAAAGCTGAAGTTAGCATAAATGAAGAAAGTTTGGATAGACTTGGTCTTGCATACACGAGTTTTTAGGGGATCGAGATGGTGCGGGGGCTAACTTACTGGCTTCCCATCCTGAGGGCGCGGGTTCAAATCCCGGCGATGTTGAATATTTTTCAGAGGTATCTCGATCCCTACTTGAGGTGCCTTGTGGAGGGCACTTTGAGTGAGTACGCCGTCCGTCGGATGGGACGTTAAACTGCGGACCCCTTGGCGCCTTTCGCAAAGAGTAGGCTAATGCCGACGCCACCCTTCATCCTTTCCTCTCCATCCCCTATGGCGCAAATGACCTTAGCTGTCGGTCGCCTCCCCTCAAAACTACTATTACTACGAGTTTTTAACGCATGTGAAATGACAGGGCAGGTGAAATATTTATGGATCATCATATTCTTATATTTACTTAGCTTTTGTGTTCCACTGGGTAATGTAAGACTACATAAAATATTTTTGGTATTCTTTTTTCCAATTAATTATTGATTTAATTAGTGAAAGAATCCGACATAATTATAACAGAAAATGTAAACAATTAAAAAATTGATAATTATCACATGCACAGAAATTAGTTTGCAAAATAAATATTAGGAAGAGCAAGGTATGAAACAATATGTGCATCATTAGCGAACGAATTAAACAATTGTAGAGCAAATTTATGAAGGGATAAAATATTTTGAAATAACTTAAAATCAAGAGATTTTTATTTTTGGAGCCTGAAGGGGTATGGTGTGAAACGAATGTCTGCAAAAAATATCCCTAAATTAATTCCTTAACATTATTTTTGGTACTTAGAAAACATAAAGTAAATATTCGAATACTGAGCAATATTTTTTGCTTCACTCTATACAATTTTTAGCTACTGCGGAATGGTGATGTTTTTTCTTTTGAATTAGCACCATGGTACATACTATTTTCCCTAATAATTGCGAAGGTATAATTTTAAAAAATTTAAACCAATTAGTATGCGAATTAGTAAAAAAACATTTACTAATTTGTATATCGATATCTTCTAATTACAAACTTCGGTAATATGCTTCGTATCGCTCTTCAACATCGACAAATTAGCGCCTTTTTAAGTTCTAAAATTGGCAAAATCTCATAATAACTGCTCATTTGCTAAAGCTCATTTTCACAAAGTACCTTGTAGGAAGGGATTTCACAAAACATATAATTTAGGTCATCGATCACCTCCCACACAAGCGGCGTCATGCATTGGCAATATCGCATAAAGCAGCGGGTGCTAAGGGTTATCAACATTTCTGAAAAGGTAACCGTTTTATTTTTACAACATTTTTTGCGGAAACAATTTTGCATAACAGCATCGATTTCTGGCACAGTAAGTATCGACTTCGTAGTGTTTGATTATCTAGCGTGCTCTATAATTGTGAAAATAACTTTGGGTTAGAAGATTTATTTATTTAGTCTAATATATCCATGAGTTTAAGAAAATACGATTTAGATAAAAACAATTTCTTGAAATCAAAACTGATTTACATCCATTAATCTAGAAACAGCTTAATTTTAACTAAGCTCTATATTTAAGGAAAAAAATCGAAAATTTACATATTTGGTGAACTCCAGTTTCATTCTTGTTGCCATCATAATTAAGGGGAAGAGTATATCAAGATATCACGCCGATGTGAATATTGATTTCGCCGTAGAACGTTAGAAAAGATCGTGGGCGGGTGGACTTTGGGGAGGAGAACTACTTACACCCCGACACCATCCGGCCCCGCCCCACCCCTTTCACCCCATCCCACCTTTCTCTAACCCCCTCCCTCCCCTAAGCCAGAACACCCCGCCCTTCCCGCCCACCCTTGCGACATTTGAGTTGGCAATAGGATCGACCTTGAGAAGGCATGTTTAACGCCGGAGCTGTCACACCCCTTTCTGTTTTTTCCCCCTTCCCTCTCTCTCCCTGAACACTCCCAGCAGATGTCCCTGTCGAGAGCGCCGAGGGAAACTTCCCGGCGGAGTAATCAGCGTTTTCTACCCCTCCCCCCCGCAAACCCGTCCGCCCTCCCTCGGCCACATTTTTTTTTAACATCGCCACCACCATCATCGTTAAAGGGGAGAATATTCCCTCCCCAGAGCGCGACGACCCTTACCGCAGCAGTGCGAAAGAGACCCGCGGGTGCGAATCTTACGAACGACAATTTGCGTTAACTCTGAGATAAAAAAAATTCACGTATATATATGCATATATATATATATATATATATCGCCATATTAAATCGAAATTAGATTTTGCTTGAAACACGGATGTGCTCTCCTAGCAGACGGTATCCAAGTTGGCGCATACTTGAGAGAGGATATTAACGTGGGATTCGATTAAGTTTGAATGTAGCGTCTTTTTAGCGCAGGGTTATGATCAAGCGCCCTGCGGTAAAGTCAGCTGTTTCGTGACTGCAAGGAAACGTGAGATGATGAGAGAAATCGACGCAGGAATTTCTGCCTTAGAGATAAATTCACGGAATTTAATTTGAGTAAGAAGTAACTTCAGCTGCATATGTAACACAATGATTTTTAAAATTAACTCTGAAGTTTAACGGCAAACTATTTTTCATCAGTGGACAGGATTTACAACAGTTTGAATGAAATTAGACGAAATGAACCCAAATGGAATTTCATCATAATCACTGTCCGGATATCATTTTACGCTGATTTAAAATTAAGTTCAGCAATATATTTTTTTTAAACATCCAAATTCATAGGTTCTAACCGTCACTTCGAGCTAATCAGACCCATGAATTCGGATGGTAGGTCACGTATTTTCCATTTTCTCCTTTTTTTAGTGGTCTATTTTTTCCATCAAAATCACAGAGGAAATAAAATTGACCATAGATCGTACGATTTCACTGCAGAAGTGGTATTCTGTAAAATCAACGCTTACACTGTGCACATTAATTCATAATAATTTCTTTTCTATAACTTTGATTAAAATTTAAATTCTCTGATTATTTTATATGACGGCTGATGTATATTGGGGAAATTAAGCACCTATAATCAAAGGAATTACTGTAGAAGCGTTTCTCAAACCAAAATAAACCAATATACATATCATCAAATAGAAGAACGAATATCGATTATCCAGCAAAAAATACTCCCATATATATATATATATATATATATATATATATATATATATATATATATATATATATATATATATATATATATATATATATATATATAGAATGCAAACTTAGCGTAATTGATGGTAATTACGATAAAAACAAACAAAATATTTAAGTAGGATTCGATATAAATAACTTGAATGTTGAAATATTTTTTTATTTTCATATCTAAGATAATTTTTAAAAGGAAACATGTATCAGGCGACCTAGGAGAAGTGTGAAAATATAGAAAATCAACTGAAATGAATATTGAGTCAGCCAACGTATTCCATATATGAGCAAATAATGCCCTTATTTAAACATTTTAACTGCGCTGTGTATTCATTTCAATAAGTTGACATGAAGCTCTTAACTTTTTAATATGTATATAGAAATTAATTGTATTTGAACTCTCAAAACTGATGAGACAATCATTTTTATAGCCAAACCGGATGTTTCAGAAAGTCGAAAATATACCAACATTTCCTCAAAATTCAGCTACCTTCGTGCTTTTGACAAATTTAACATTTGGCTAAGTTAGGCCGGTTTCGCATTGGAGTAAATGTGGGTAATTGGAAGTACGTAGGGGGAATTTGGGGAGTGGACATTAACCTAGCAGAGTCGACATAAGGCTGCTCCGTGGATTAAAAAAGGAGTTGACGCATTCGGGAAAGGGTCATAGAACGTTTTAATGACGGGGTCTAGAGTTTCACATCCCATATAACGGATGATTTCCTCAACTAGACGGCCTGCAACACGCAACGTCGAATTAATGACCGAAATGATACAGGGGGATCCTGTTACGCTCCTGATAATCTAAATCGCGTTCCAGAGACACGAGGCGAGCATACAGGGGCCGCTTAAAACAAAATTTTGCCTAAAGGTCCAAAAAACTACTGTTTTTAGATTTTTCGTAAAATATCGAAAGCTCGAGCAATTTCACGTTAATCAATAGAGCTCTCAACAGCTCGTTTAAATGTACTATACAAGCGTAATAGGTGGGGGGGACACAGTAAGGATTAATTCAAACAAGCACTTGGTTTTCGATTTTATAATGGAGTCCGTCAAAATATTAACAAACTCATTAATAATAAATGAGTAATAAAATTTGCATCATGTCAGCTGTGCATCGGGCATGGTCGGTTGTGCATTAGTAGAAGCATTATGTTTTTGATTTAAAATATACTCGTTCAATATACTATTAGTTTAAAGAATATGTTTTTCTTCCTCATTAATATTTACATAATGTTATGTATGATAATTATATTTCTGAAAATGTGAATGTATCAAGGATACCTCATGTTAACTAATGTTGGAAAAATTTGATTTTAGAATTTACATAAAATATTTAGTACCTTCCAAAAGTATGATCCCTTGGGTGCATTACCGCTGATAGCTATGAATACTATTGCTTTAATTCTAGATATTTGTCCTTATTCCAGGTTTTGTGTATTTTCACGGCAATATAAGCAATACCATGCTGCGTCGACTAGCGTGGCCGGTACCAAAGCACAGGTCAGGCTGAAAAAACGAAGCAACATGGCGGCATCCTCCGAACACTTCAACTAATTTCTATTCATGTTCACTATAACATTATGATTGGTGACACTGAAAATATTTACATTTGCAAACATCTACATCTTTTGCCAAGTGCTGACACGGTGGCTTGATCCACGTCATGTTGAATAACTTGCTAAAATGATGAAGATTACATCATTTTATTTTATGCCTATTCTACATGTTACCTTCATAGCCTTCGTTTGTAGTTTTTTTTAATTCCTAATCGTCAGTGGGAAAAATTACATTTGCAATCTGAGTTTTCAAAGGAATGAAAAGAATAGGTTTTCTCTGTATTTCGTTCAATTCAGAAATAAGGATCCTTTGTCTCTGGTGTCTGAGCAACGCGAAATGGAATTTCTCATGAGCTCATTTCCTCACTATCCGCTTGACGAAGAGAAATTTCTTGAACGCATCACCTCTCATGCCCCTCGCGTTTGATCGATGCTAGTATTACACTAAATATTGTATTGTCTATATTATATAGCTGATTCTTCCTGGTGTAAGAGTGAACGTGAGTCTTTTCCCATACACGGATAGCTGCGTATTTTTTCAGATACAACTGGAGACTTCACTCCTTACCCCCCCCCCCCAACAATAGATAGCTGAAATCGGTAGGATGATTTCCGCGCAGCACGTTTCATTTCCAATATCTATTCAAATGACCGTATAAACAGTCATTTCTGTTTTTTCAAAGGAATTAACTTATGTAAATGAAAAAAGGTGGGAACCGATCACTTGACAGGTGGTGGAGAACATCGGACTGAAAAACTTTCCCATGATACTTAATTTATCAACATCAAACTGAGGTGAGCGTCATAAAATAAAAACATTTAAATTTGTTTTCGTTAAATTACCTACGTTTGGAGTGCAGAAAAATCATTTGCGAAATAGGGGCCCACTTAATGGGCAGTATGAACTGCTAAAAAATTAGCCAACTATACGTTTCAAAGTATTTCAGCATTCCGAGCACGAATATGCGTCATGAGAACTAATACTTTAATGATATTAGCACTGCCTGAAAGAATTTTCTGGTCAAAGATGAAAAGGACATAATTTTATTAGTTTTCTTGTCACACGGATAAATTTAAGATATAAATCAAAATAAACTCTTATGATTTGAATGAAAGTAAACACGATTTAAATCCATTCAATCAAGACGAAAATCAAGCGAGTACGCATAAAACCATACACGTGGCAGTGTGGAGCTGATTTATTATTTTCAATGAACACTTCAATTACATTTTATTCAAATGAGAATAAAAGCATTTATTGTCAGGAACGAAGTTTTTTTTATCGCAACTGTAGCCTTTCCCTTCTATCCGGGCGCAGGAAACTGGTTCAAAATAAATTATATGCCAGCTGAAAAAATTGAATTACAAACGGAGGCTACTTAATAATCCATATATGGGATGGCGACCTTAGTGAAGGCACTATTGCAGTACATGCTATCGATCATAAACAAGTTTTAATTAGACTCGACCGACTTATGTGAAATGGATTAGGCGTCGAGTAATTAATAAGGTCACTCCCGCACGCTTGTTTGTACGTGAAATGGTATCAAAAACCTAAAAGAGGAAAGAAAAAATCTAGGCCAATGTTGCCATGACAGCCACAGTGATGGAAAACTTAATCTGGAAATTGCGGGGAATTATGATCGAACAACTTGGATTTTCGCTATGATCGCTGCTTTCTATGACTATGACCTAAAGTACCCAAGCTGTCACCTAAAACAAGGCCTCTCCAAAATATGGTTTTCAATGACATTTTTGATACCAAAAATGCAGACATAGGCGATGAATTAATAAATGAATTCCGAGATTTTACACTTTCTTGATGAGTAAAATAGTACGTTTGGGATGCCTTTTTCAGTAACCGTTGCTAAGAAATAACCGAAATATCTGAATAAAATATATTCTGTACATTAATTTATCCTTGAGTACACATAATTTTGTAAATTACAACCAAAAATATGGATTTTTTCAAAAAACCGTAGATCGGAGCAACTCGCAAAAAGGAGAAGATAGAGACTCGCAGTGTGATAAATTTCCTTAATTTGAAAGGTAACAGTGCCCGGAAATGCCAAAATGATATGATGGCCGTCTATGAAAATGATAGCCTATCATATGGCAGAGTTGTGTGGGGAAAAAGAATTTTCAAACCGGCCCTGTGTCGACAAACGATCCAAGAAGTGGAAGACCATCACTCACGGATGCTGCTACCACGGTGAAGAAATTGAAGGAATTCATCCTATCAGACCGCAGAGCAACCATTCAAATGATAATGAATGAGACTAACCTTAGTTACGACAGTATGCGGAAAATTATTCAGGAGAAAATGTCGAAGCACATGTCAAAGGTGTCAGCACGCTTGGTTACTGCCGACTCCTACGACCACTGACTCCTTTTCAGAAGGAAACATGGCGCGACCTGCAATCGCGACCACAACGCGACCGTCAATCAAAGCGATGTGGATTTGAAATTGTGTCACGTTTGCCCTAATCTCCCGTTCTCGCCACGAATGACTATTTCTTATTCCCAGAGTTCAAAAAACCTTTACGGGGCCGGAGGTTATACGACACAAATGACGTTATTAAAGAGGTGGAACAATGGTTTTCGACACAATCTCCTGAAGTTTATAATGATGGCCTTCGAATGGTCAAGAAATGTTGGGAGAAATGTTTAAAATCTGGGTGGTGACTTTAGAGAGAAATATTGAGGAAAACACATAAAAATTAAGTTTCTATCTCGATTACTCTTAGTAATAATTAAAAGTTTACGATGCCCCCTTGCACTCAGGTGCTTGAATTGTGTAGATCCTAAAATAAATGTTCATCGTTTTCGAAATATTGGCCAGATTAATAGCAAAATAAGATCGTTTTACCACTCCATCTTGGCTCGTGGAAAATTTGCGAAAGTAAGGGGCTATCTATAATTTTCTCACTGAGAATTCTCGCCAATTTTATAAAATATTTCACGTTAGATGTTGTCTAAAAAAACGGAAGACTTAATGATATGCCGAGATATATATATATATATATATATATATATATATATATATATATATATATATATATATACATATGATTTCGTCGATGTAACACGGAAGGGCCGAATAGTACATTACACAGTAACAAACAATATAGAAACACAAAAAAAGATCACTCACACGTTATTTCTTGATTATTTCGACGGAATTCTACTCCGCCTTTATCGGAAGATAGAGAAGTAATCACTCATTCTAACAAGTCATTATTTCTCTATCTTCCGATGAAGACGGAGTAGAATTCCGTCAAAATTATCAAGAAATAACAAGTAATTAAAATAATAAGAAATAATATATATATATATAATGGGCTGACACAATATAACACACATAGAATAGAATAGCAACATTTAAAAGGACACTCACACGGATAATTGTTCGAGCTTTCGGCCCTCTCAGAGGCCTTCTTCAAGAGAGACTGAAAATATGCTGTTGCTTTGGAGAGGGGAAAGAACTCTTTGGAGAGGGGAAAGAACCGAACCGAAAGCTGAGCGGGCCGAAAGCTCGAACAATTATCCGTGTGAGTGTCCTTTTAAATGTTGCTATTCTATTCTATTTGTGTTATATTGTGTCAGCCCATTATTGTGCCGCTCGTGTGAGTTTTTCCGTACAATCGTTATTATTATATATATATATATATATATATATATATATATATATATATATATATATATATTTTTTTTAAGGAAATCTACCGGTTAAGGTAGGTTTTTGGATGGACACAACTACCAAACAAATATTTTATTACTCCTAACAAAACACAAAATCCATCATCCTACTCTATATCAGGTCCCTCTTCATCTCTGAGTACTTTCTTCCTCCCTTCATCCCGTCCAACATCCCTATCCTGTTCCTTCCTTTTCCTCTTTTGCCCAACATTCTACCCTCTATTACAGTCTTCAACATCCCACTGCCGGTCAACACCCCCTTCATCCACTTTTCCTGCCTCCATAGGATTGCTCCCAACAAACCCCTCCCTTCGCCCACTATGCCAAGTACTTCCTCATTTGTTTTCTTCTCTGTCCATTTCACCTTCTCCATTCTTCCCCACACCCACATTTCAAAAGCCTCCAATCTACGTCTATCCTCCTGCTTCAATGACCACGTTTCCGCACCGTACATAGCTACGCTCCATATCAAAGTTTTTACGAGTCTTTTCCTAATATATATATATATATATATATATATATAATATATATATATATATACATATATATATATACATATATATATATATTCAAACACGAAATCCCGCCAAACGGCGAATAAATACTCATATATACAGAAACATATATAAGGAAAAGGGATAGGAACACATATAAAGGACGAACACAATAGAGGTGGGGAAGGCGGAATCGAACGGATCACAAGAGTAAAAATATTTCCTCAACCGGGACTCGAACACCGGATCTTTCCACTTGCCGGGCGGATGCTCTTAACCACTTGAGCTATCGAGGATAGTCAATTTACCCTGAGATCCGTGGGTCTAATATGTCGCCCAGCGCCCCGATTCTTTCAGCCAAGAGATGGCGTCAGGGGGCTGTTTCACCCACCAAAGGAGAAATAGACAATACACAAGGAAAGGAAAGGACAGTGGGTTAGAATTCATACAACATCATACAGGAAAGGAACAGTGCGTTTCGTGGCACGCATATATATATATATATATATATATATATATATATATATATATATATATATATATATATATATATATATATGTAGTCTTAGTATAGGAGTGCAAAAAATAGTACCCATACTATTTGCTGCATCTTGACGGGAATTTGAGAGAAGAAGATTCTATAGTAAACCTCCTAAACGCTGTCCTCCACGTAGCGATGGTCTCGTCTTGGGAGGCCAAGATAGGAGCTAAATGTTTATATATACTCCCCTAGTTCTCATCAGGTCCTCCCATTCTGCGATTAAGGTTTTATTTGTTTTTTCGAGGGCACACTCTTCTATTCTCGTACTTCCCTCTGATGGAGGTAATGACTACCTTTTAGGTGCTTTAGCGTATTTTCATTATCTTTATACCATACGCAAGCTATTATTTCAAGTTTCTTCTGCACTTCTGTTATACCCAACTTTAATTTCTCAGTTCGCAATTGACAAGGAGTACACTCAATAATTTGTTGTAAAAATTATACGTATGCACTTGTAAATCACTAACTGCGGAGGATTTTGCATTAATTTAAAAATATAATTACGTCTGTGGACATGTTCTTGTAAATGAAAATATGGGGTTGGTGCAATAATTCTAACTGTTATTTCTTAATACAATTCAAAATCAAATTTCCTTGGAACCTTCTAAAATGAGAGAATTTCCTATCTATTGGTACGGTGTATGATTATACTATTTCCGAGATATTAATTTTAAACCAGGATGTCTCAAAAACTGTTGTAAAACTCAAGTGTAACCTACGAAGACCTTCCCTTATCACAGAAGGATGCTTTTGAAAAGCATTATGTAGACTGGTTATCACATTCTTCATCTGTTATTGTGGAATCCACATTCTAAAAACTAATGTTAAAACAATAAAATTTTAAATAAGCGATACCTGAATTAAACATAGCCCATAATAACCAAACGCCGAAAAAATCAGAAGTTTTCTCTCCTTCACGCTCGGGTAAAGATTGAAGAATGATCACTAAGATAATCATATCGTATAATTGTTTTCCACTGGCTAATTTCCTTCGCAATTCCCTTCACTCTTCTCTCGTGACAATTTCCCCGGGAAAATTAAGGTATATTCGTGTTTACATTTCGAATGAAAATTGAAGAATATGCAATATTACCTTTGATTTATAATTTAGGGCGATTTATTCTCTCCCTTGCCAAACACAACGAGAATTTCACATCAAATCCCCTCATACGTATACATCGATCGTCATAGATACAGTCTAGCCAAGTAAAAATTCAATGGAAAGGTATGCAACCGGATTCTTTACATTTTGCCAAATTCTGTCGATGGTAAAGTGTTCTTAAAATTCACCGTTTATTAAAATGTATTGTGAACGGAAATTTATTTTAATATCTCTTTTTTTCTGTTTGAAACAATTAGCGCTTATTACTTATGCAGAAAATTTTCACTCAGGGTTGTGTCATTAATCACAGACACAAGATAATTTATAAGGATATTCAAGATATTCTAAAGGCTCAAGATCATTTAATATATCATAGAAATTTTACTTATTACGAAGAAGAAAGCCTTTTCGAATTTTATTTCCCGCAAAACTCTTACCGATAATTCTACATCCATAGTCATTCTAGTCATATTCCTACTATGCAAGATCGTATACTTTAAAATTTGAATTACTTAATGATTAGTTTCAGAAGAAAATGATGAATAGGAAATGAGTAAGTATATAAATCTAGCGAATAAGAAATGATGACTAAATAAATCTTCTCATGCCCTTGGCAGACGATTTCCAAAACTGCACTTTCCCATTAAGATAAAGAATAAGGCTCACTTGTATATTATATTATAGTTTGAAATTCTTTCACTTATCTCCGCTGGTTTTATATTTCAACGAAGATATAATACCAAAGGTATAATCCCCTTGAAAAAATATGGGGGAGAACGGAAATTACAGTAATCGACTGCGATTTTGACTCTTTCTGGACGTGGAACTACACAGGCGCTCCGAAGTAGCCCTTGTCACTGACTGTCCGCACTACACACAAACCTCGGTCAACCTCGACTTCCTGAACATCCTGTTGGACAGATCTATTATTCTAATATCTGGTAACTACTTAATTTGGTTACACTTTTATCAATTACCTTTTCTTCCCTTTTTCTTAACTACACTGGTCTGGACTGCAAGGGAGTCAATGATTGTCTCCGCGCCATTTGCTTGGCGTGAAAGCCTAAAATGTTCTTTTTTATTAATTTCCATAGTATAAACGATGTCACTAAAAATTTTCCGTTGAAAAACTCCCGGTTGAAACATTTTCTTGAGTAAAATAATTGTTGAAAACTCTACCGCTACAGTGGAAATAGCTTACGTTTCGAACAATTACCTGAAATTTTAATTAGCATAAATAAGAATTATTTTGATAAAAACTCATTAGGAATGGTCTCTTCCTAATGTATCTTGTCTGATTACAGGCATACTTTAAGCAGTATTAGGTGAGGTAAGACACTTTAGGGGTGGACATCTTGGAAAACAATTATTTCATCACAAGGTGCTAAATACTGTATACAATTATTGCAACCCGATATTTTTCTCTTAGAAAATAAAGACGTGGACAAGTGTTTAATAGACGTAAGTTATTTTTGCTCCAAAGATAAGCAAGAATTGATAACAAACAGGAGCCTATTTATGAATAGATAGAATATGTACTCAAAATAATTTGGAGATAAATATTTACTCATTGACATTCCATGCATCAAAAAATGTTAACCATTATCCACGCTATAAATAGTTGCAAAGTTGATACTTAATATAAATTCACTTTTTCGATAATTTCTTCTTACAGATAAGAAAATTAAACAAAGTGGTTACCAAGAATTAGGCATATTAAAAATGTCATTATTACATTTTGATTTTCAATTTCTAATTAACTATGTCATAATTTGGATTTTCAATTTCTTTGCTCACTTATTATTGTGTCCATTTTAAAAACAGAATTTCGCCTTGGAAAGTAACGGAAGAAGTAGTTAGAAGGACTAGATTTGATTCGAATTTAAAATTTCTCCTTCGCATATGGGAGTGACAGATAATAATGATAGGCATAAAATCCTAAAAACTAGTTTATCCGATTTCTCTTAAAACATCAGATTGAACTAGCCTTGACAAAATTTTTCCTACGATGGAAAGGTTATTGAAACAGCCACATTAAAGGTTACGACACAAAGACAGTTATAGTTCCATAAAATAGTTACACAGGATTTTTCTAAATCGTGAGCTTATATTGGCGCGAAGGAATACAATCTTTTTTTAACTCAAGAGCCGAATATATTTGTCGCTGACTTCTCTGCTGGTTTAACAGGTTTCGGAAAGACTTGACCTCTTGTTGGTGTCGTTTTTTATTTTATTTCAACACATTTTTTTCATTCTCAACTGTTTAATGCATTATATGTATACCTAAATAAATACCGTAGCAATACTTGAGTACTAGCTAATTGGGGATGCGACCAGCAGCTAATGTCGTTTGCACCATTAGGAATAGTTATTAGATAGGGAGTGGTTCGGTACGGGTAGGATATTCAAGGAATGGAGGAAGGGTGGAGAGATATTCGGCGACGGCATTGGTCTATTCTTGACGAAAGGCGCCAAGGGTCACATAGTTTAACGTCCCATCCGACGGAGAGTGTACTCCATCTAGCATCTGACGTTCTCTCCACATACGATAGCACTCAAATAAGGATTATGATCCTACTGAAAAGTTCTGTCATCTCTGAGATTCAAACCTGGGCCCTTGAGATAGAACGTACATTATCTGCCACGCCATCCCGTATCCTGGCAATATTTAAAAAATTACAAATGAACTAGCCATTCCTACGCACTTGCATGTAAAAATGGAAATATATGTTTCAAGCAATGGATTAGAACAATATTTTCGATATCCATATAATTACGATCATCATTAGCTATTCTCCTTCTATGGGCGAAAATACCCTTGATCATAGGAGACCACTGCCAAATAACATTTTTTCTTCCAATGGGGACTTAAATATTGTTGCCAGGGATAACTTCCTAGGCTGCAATCCCTTGATAGATACCATTATGGATTCGCCTCATAGGCAATAAATAAACATTCGTCACGTTATTGATGATAAGTTAATCCCTGCATAGTCACGTAAATGCCTGAAGTGCTGGAACCATGTATAACCGCTAAGACTACGTAAGCTGAGGAGTACGCAGCATTGAAATCACGCTTAAAGAGTTACCGAAACACAACGCAGAATTTTGAATCTTACAAGTAACTAAACGAGACACAATGTATGTTGCCATTAGTAACGGCACGCCAATGCAATATCACAATCATTCGGGAATAAGCAGCATTGTATAAATCAAAATACATATAATTTCGAGAGGTCACGTCATGATTCTTTCACATTACCCATGAAATCAGAGCGTTTGTGTGAAGCTGGAATATACATATATGGCTCAATAGAGTCCTCTGCAGTGCTGTTTATTTTTAGAAACACGAGATTTAGGGTGAAAATATTTTGTAAGTAATGAAGATAACGGAATAAAAGAATATTACGATATTCAAGGTAATATCATACCTAAAGTAACCAACAAAACATTCTCGGAAGATGGAAGGCCGAAAAAATCTTACGTTAAAACAATGAAAACGAGGGATGGATTAGCCTGTTGGACACATTTTGAAACACAAAAGCTTGATGAACACAATAGTGGAAGGGGGGAGGGGGGAGGACAGCATGATGAAGAGGTTGTTCGCGAACGGAATATATAAAGAAATTGAAGGAAACAGGGCAAAAAAAATATCAATAGAGGAGTATGTTTTAATTTTTACCTTAGGTATCCATTATATATTCAAGGTTGAAGATCGTTAAGTTTGCAGCAATAATTCCTATCCATATTATAAGATTTAAAACTTTTCCGTAGGCATTATTTTATGATATAACGCGTTTCGCCGATTTGCAGCATTACCAGGCACAAACAGCTCTTATACATACACGCATAACTTATTCTTATATTAACATAAATTCTATAGCTGCGTTTAAATGAAATTTGTACCGGATGATACCGCCAATTGGTGAAACGCGTAATAGCTTAAAATAAATTATGTGCATTAGTACTACAGCCTTCCAATATGGGCACCAAATACTCCAAAAAGTGAAGCCTGAAACCGTAGAGTATACGTGTATTTGCTATAATTACTGCTGTGCTAGATTGGATTCACTCCAGGCGGCGATTGAAAGAGGGATGGTAACATAATTCCAGGAATACTATCTGGCTCCTACTGTCTCCTGGAACATTCTGGGAACCAGTTGAGATTTAAAAAAATCGCAACGTGTGGCGAATATCAAAATTGCGTGATTAACTTGTGTTAAAAGCTGTGCAAATATGTTTTCGCACCGGCGTCTCGCTCAAAGACGCCCGCTGAATCGAAATCAAAACGTTTCTCGTAAACAAGCCATGCGTCTCCTATGGGTTAAGTTTCTCGTTCTCACGCACATCCGATATCCTTGCTTAGCTTTCGTGCCGCTACTCGTGAACAACATCGTTCCCACCCTCCATTTTTTTTCTCACGGCGAAGAGGTAAACAGCGGCGTGCAATGTCACGGTCCGACGAGGAACACGGCGACGCTCTCGAATGTCTAAGTGCGGAAGGAATGACACGAACGGCCAAAAGGGAGGAGGAGGTCGGAGCAAAAAAACAAACGTTTTTCCAAACGCAAATACTTATGTCGTCACGTCAAGACTCACCGAATCCACAACGCGAGGTACACGTTGACGTGATGGCACATACGAGAGACGTCGGTAGGAAAAAACCCTGAGCCCATTCATCCATATACTATAGGTAGGTTACTTTCGTCACGTTATTCCTACAGCTGAGGAGAATAGGTAATGGTGGCAGTCTGGTAAGATCCCTCTACGGCAGTGAAACGGTAGCTGGACTCTGATGGTGGTAGGTTCAACCCCCGCCGCGAGGAATTTGAATCAGTCTGAATAGATGAGTGTTCTGATTGCCGTTAATAATGCAAATATTCTGATTAGAAACACTACTGGCAATGTAAAAAGTTGGTGTGGTCCACACAGTTTCAAATTCATGAACTGTGCTCTGGTGATTTCTTCAATGGAAAACGCCAAGGCGGACTAAACTTAGAAAGTGAAATCTTGACCGCAACAATACGCGGTCGATATACGGAGTCACTGTATTTTTCGTATAATGTCATAATAAGAAAAAATAGCAAAATCAACCGTACACCGAAAACATCCAGAGCGTTCAACGTAGTAGAACTAGATGCCGATGCATTCAAATTTATTCCATTACTTGATATCTCTGTACAAAAGCAGTTCATACGGGTAAATATATAATTTAAGAATTCGAAATAACTATTCGTGTGTCTTTTTTCTTTCTTTCCTGTTTTTTAACTATATATTCAGTTCTTTCCATTTTTTGTTTACCTCGTTATATAAAAGAAAATGCTACTGAAAATACTTTCATTTCAAGTAGAGCCGCTGACTGTCTTGAACTAACTAGCTCAAAATCCTTGATTGTCAACTTCAAAAATCAGTGATTTTACTTTAATTTCACTGTGAGATTTGAATAATGAAAACTTATAGGTTGGTTGAAAACTCATGTACTTAAAACAGCACACCCCAGGGATTTTCTTTGAAAAATTTAAAGGATAAACTCCAATCGTAATTGCTTCAAAATGTAGCCTAATAAGAGGTAAAATAACTAGGGTCATTAAAAAGTAAATTTAGTGTTAGGTTTAGGGTTGGAATATACATTTAAGTAAAAAAGGGAAGCCCCCAATACCCTTGCAATTCGTAATTCATATCGCTCATTTTTCCCGTTAACTACGAATATACGAGTATCATCGATAATTTAATAATGAAAGAATCCCTATTATATAGTGACTCTACGACTGCATAATCAAGCTTTTCCGTATTGTAATAATTTTAATTTTGAATAATTTACCACACGGGAAATCCCATTTCACATGGAAATTAAACTAATAGTTCACGCCCTACGTGAAATGAAAACAAAGCTGAGTTAAAAGAGTATCATTCGAGTGGCGATGTTAAGATGGGCATTAAAGGCACGCGGATTGGTACGCTATTACTTCCCCACATTCCTGAGAGTTTTCTCTCACGAGAGACGCGGAATAATACAGTTGGAACAAAAGGCGAAATGAAATAAAGGCTTAGACGGAGGGTAGCAGCGTGAGTCGGTGGGGGAAACAGAACATGCAGTCAGGAGGTTGGGAAATGGAGGGGTTGAAATTTGGAAAAAGGGCATCTCTGGCGTGGATCCGAGCGCCCGCGGAGATGGAATGCCTGTTTTATATTCAGAACTGCGCTCTGGGCGGCGTTGTGATGTCGGCGGAAGGGGATGGTGTGAGGTCGAGGGGAGGGAATAGCGCCGGAAGGGCTGAGGAAGGACACAAAGGGAAGACGAAGGAATTGGGAAACAGACTTTGGGCACGAGGCCGAGAGGACGGATATACGAACCATCGGAGTTCCCACAGGACTGGGGGGACTCGGACGGATATCAAAGGTGGGAAGAAATGGAGGGTTATCCCATGTGTGCACATAATTTGCGTCAGTATATACTTTGAAAACAGAGGCGAAGTGTAAGCAAAAGGTGTTTAAATCGCCTCGAGGAAAAAATTAAACATCCCCTGGTTTTTTGAGAAACTATAATGGACGCCTTTCCCGTCACTACGATACCACGCTAAGCAAGGCCAAAGATTTTTAAAATGCAACGAACATTACTGATTAACCAATAGTTCACCACCGGGAACAAGAACTACTGACAAATTGTACATTTCCGTGGATGTGAGACTTGGACGATACGTATTATCCGTGTAGAAAGGAAGAGATTGGAAGCAATTAAAATGTGTTCTTACAAAATTCAAATAAAAAATGTGTATATACGAGGGTCATCCGGAAAGTAGTACCCGTTCGTGCCGCATGAAGTGCTGACGACGCGAGTAGCCGCTGGACGAGGTCAGATAGCTTCAGTGGCTTGTCTGCCTTCTCTGAGCTAAGTTGCGTGACGCTAGCATTGCCTGTGTTGTTTCTGTGATTGTTTACAATGTTTAAAAAAATTGAGAACGCCGCCAGTTGTGAAGTGAGGGCAGTGATTAAATTCCTCAATGCAAGAAACGTTCGCCCATGTGATATTCATCGCCAATTAAAGGAGGTGTATGGAGACAATGTAATGGACGAGTCGTCTGTTCGGCGGTGGTGTCGCAACTTCAACATGGGGAGGGGGAACACACACGACGATGAGCGTTCGGAGAGACCGTCTGTGATTACAGACCAACTGGTGAGCTCAGTTGACGAATTCGTGAGGAACGATCGGCGCGTCACAATTGATGACATCTGTGAGCATTTTCCCAATGTTTCTCGAACAATTGTTCATGAAATTGTTAAACACCATCTGCATTATGCAAAAATTTGTGCAAGATGGGTCCCTCGCGTATCTCAATGAGCTGGCGGCGAAGGACTATGCAGCAGGAATACAGAAACTTGTCACACGTTATGACAAATGCCTTAATTTGCTTGGAGATTATGTTGAGAAGTAGTTTAAAGTATCCTCTTTCAAATAAAATTTTTTATGTTTGTTAATATTTACTTTGGTGTCTTTATTTCACGAACGGGTACTACTTTCCGGATGACCCTTGTATATATATATAAATTTGTATATATATGAATACATATTATATATAAATGTATATATGTATAAAAATATACATGTTTACATATATATACGTACATATATATATATATATATATATATATATATATATATATATATATATATATATATATATATATGTATGTATTTATACGCAAATACACACACACATACACGCTCAAATACAAAATAAAACTCGTACACATACATGCTATCATACGTCGTTTTGTTTCAAGAATATATTTCTTAAAGCATGCTCAGAACTCCAAACCATTAGGTCCAACTGGATTCATCTGTATCACGCTCAATCAGAAACCCTCGGGGTTACGTGCAACCAGTTGCAGAAGACGTAAAATTCTGACCCTCGGGCAAGAATCTTTCATCTTTCCGCCATTCCCGTCGAAGCGCAAGGCCAGAGCTTTTCCCACTCCGTCGATGAGTTACTCAATTTCGTTCTCAACGGATCTCCAGCGTTCGCATATATTTTGTTTATTTTCGACATTGGTATTTGTTTTATTCGAGCAGACCTGCCCAGGTGTAAGATTTGGGAGATATCGGATTTTTTTCCAATTTCATTGCTACGCTTTCATTCTCGCAGGCCTTCGTCGGTTACAGATAGCCTTCGAAATTGGCGGCAATGGTCAATGTCATGTCGTGGGATGGATGCAGTGAGTAATGGGCGCCGAATATTGATTTCGATTCTTCAGCTGCGAGTTTCAATTCCTAGGAGGAGTGGAGCAGCATTGGCCTCCAAATGAACGATACACGGGTCCTTGGGAGGGTATTTAAAAATGAGGCTACCGAAATCCGTCGATAGCCAAGTACTGGTCGCACTTGCGTAATCAGTGACATACCCTTTCAATAAGCAACATTCACGACACTAACGGAACTGAATTTGATTAAGATAAAGAATACTATCATATAACTAAAACGTTTAGTTGGAAATAAGTGAAAAAGTAATGGGTTTAAAATATCTAGGTGAACGAACATTTCTCTTATGCTTAGATAAATAGACACGCAGACACTGATTATCTACTAGCAAAAGAACCTTTAGTAGTTCAATAAATGTACCTATTTAAATTTTTCTGGCATTCTTTTTTTTGGAATTTTTAACTTTTGCGCTAGAGAGTCTTCATTCTCGTTGTTATAAGTATGCCTTCCACAGATTAGATACCACTAAACGAACACTAAGTTTAGCCAAATAATTCGTGAAACAAAAACATTTCATTTGAACTAAATGCAAAAACTGAGGAGAGTTAAATGAAGATAAGTCATTCCAACCGCTATCGGCATAATATCATTCGGCAAGATATATCAAAATTGGGAAGTGATGTACGCCTACTAGATACTTTTGATATACAAGAGTAGGGCGTCAATAATGTTTTCATGAGTCCATTTTACCTGAAGATACCATTCGGACCAAGGTGACTGCTCCAATTGTTACCCACCTCAATTTGAGTGAAATGGATATAAAACTGTATCTTGTTTAAGAAAAAGTTTAAGTGTAAGTATATTATTTCTCTGGTTTATTTCTCAGGTTCTCACTTAATATTTTACTTTAAGAGACCTAAAAAAATTAGGTGTTTTTGGGTCCAATGCATTTTGGCCAAAATTTGTAGATCATGTTGTCAAAATAGGTGAATGCGTTTTTGTTTTATAAATTTTTAAATATGCGTCTTAGTGTTGTTTCTCACGAATATTTATTAATATATTATATTTATTACATTTTCTCGAGAATAATCGCCCAAAAGGATTTCCATCGTTTCTGTGCTGACACAACGACGGTCTATTTGTAACTTTAAATTAAATCCATCGCAACCTAATGTCATTCGGGAAATTACTGGACGCTTTGTGTTTGTGATATCAACAAATTGTACCAGGTTCACAAAAAAAACATGAAAAAGGGAGCAAAAAATGAACCTTCTAGCAAAAATATAACTGGTGAGGATTACAGAATTTTCAAAGTCAAACAGCGGGTTTTTTTCCAAGTTTGCGTTGAAGACATAATTTTATGTTTTAGCAAATATCCACACACTGCTGATTGTTCGTATTAGAATAGATGTCACAATTAGCACGGTAAAGGCTTATTGAAAATATGCGGAAAATGTTTTTGGGGCTCATCGAATATTTTTGTGACTAATGATTTAAATGAAGGTCGAAGAGAAATTGCTAAACATTGTCGATGATCGGAAAAATTGATAAAAATAACGCATGACCGAGCGAAAAATATTTAATTGGGATTTAACCCAGTCATGATGGGATTGAATCCGACTAAAAATTACGGAAAGGTAGGGAGTACTCGATTTATTAAAACGGAATCAGTAGAACCCTACACTTCCTAGGTTTGTTATGCCACGTATGTAATATATTTTAGTTTAAAGGAGTAGACCCCCGCGATGGTATCAAACACTCATTTATCTCTCGCCCAATCCTTGGTAGCAGCAAAGCCAAATTTTAAGGGTTTGGCAAAAAAATGACAGAATGTCTTTGTTTTTCACCTACAATTCCATTTGTCAACGCATATCCTTAATCCAGAAATTTTGTAATTAAAGGCTTGCCACCTGACATCCACTGCCACGCACCAAACGTGACGGCTCAAAGGGTATGATGTAGAGGCAGACGAAGGATATATGCATGGTCAAGAGTGCCCACATTTCCAGAGGTGGGTTTAAATGAGGGAATGGCCGGCAACCTTCTCATAGTAATGGTTGCGCGGGAGGAAGGCATGATGTGGATGGGGAGGGGAGCGTTTTTCGATCGCTAAGGACTCGTCTCGCAGGCGCAGACAAAAAACCTCCCCTTCCCATCCCCTCACCCATACATACCAGCAAGCATACCAGCCTCGGCCGGACTCCACATTGCCACCCGCTTGTCCGCCTTCACGATCTCCGCGGGGGGAATGAATATCCCCGGCGAAAAATGGGTCGGGTGGGTTTCCTTCCCCTTGGCCTGCGTGAAAGAAAACATACTCGACGGCGCTGGCGACTTTCTATTCATCCAGTCGAGGTGTGATCGTTCCTCATGCAATTCTCACACCCCGTTTAAACGTCACCGCGTGATCTTGACCGCTCTCGAGCCGTTCGTCATTTCCATGCTCGAGTTTTGTAATACCTCAAGAGAGTTTGCAATTCGCGATTTTTTTTACTCTCCCAAATACGCACCCTCTCCCGGAATACCTCTTAAATCATCTCCTCCAATTTTGCATTGGGATGCATCGGAAATGCTGTCTTAAGCAAGCATGGATTTCAAGGTTTTTAAGAGAGTTGCTCTTCATCCTGTGCGTCATGCTGTATTTGCGATGGTCTCTATGGTACTCGTAGTAGGCGATTCTACAAAACATCTGGAGAGAAGACATTTTTATATTCTTGACATAAATAATTTTACTACCTTTTATCTGCAAAGGATACTGAATATCATGTTATATGCTAATTTAATAGCACTAATTTAAAGACCGCAACGTGCCCTGCAGCAGATAATTTCATTCATGAGGGCAAAACGTATTCAAAAGTAGTTTCGGGGGCATCGCGGGGTATTACTTTGGACTGAGTCATGTCCGGTATTACTTTTTATTTTCCTTAATTACCCACGCAGCGATTTAGTTTTGGTTTTTTTGTGACGATTGTGTGAATTATTGCTTTTTGTATGATCGCTTTTGTTTTTGTTCTGTGTAAAATAAATCACGATTCTAGAGACTTGTGAACCACCTGACAATGTCTGTATGCACATATTTCGATTTATAGTAAAAATTTGTACACCACAGTTCCCCGAAGTCCAATCTTATCGGTGAAGGTAGAGCTTACCCAGAACTAAACACAACAACGTGCGAAATTCCCGCATTAGTGGTTGCGGGGGGGCAGTTTCATTCCCTGCGTCTTCCATGGTATCCCAGGAAGATCTGATACGCCAAGATCACACTGCTTGGGTGAATGTGATGGTGCCCAGAGGACTGACAAGGCACGAGGATCAAACTCAGACCCTACGGTTTATAGTTCAAGACCTCTGAACCACCACGTTTTCCCATGATCTCTCCATTTCTAAATATAATAATGCAAAATATATTCCCTAAGGGGAAGGGGTCACAAGCTGTTGGATCTGCACTGCCGCCACTGATTGTTGTTCTTTATCAACTTTATTTCACTACCAGTACACCGACGAAAATATGTGTCAAGCAAAAGAGTGTCGTGAATGTTTTTTTTTCGAAGTAAAACTATAAATTAAAGGCATTGAGAACAGTTTAGGCCATGTCATTCCACCTCAAATAAACCAAACATCGCTTTAATCAATTTTTAAATTTGAGGAAATCGATTTTTTGCGTGATGAAGCAAATAGGAAACCAATTAGAGGCTTACGCTCCGGCACTTATCGATAATTTGGGGGAAGGTTATGGGCCAATGCCGAGTTAATTGATCGGAGCACTAATTATAACTACCTATAAATTATTAATAGAGGAGCAAACGGACAATTCTTTAACATCCCCGTAAATATGGCCTTATCTACTTATCATTTTGACCATATGAGATATGAAAAAGCTTTAATGAGTCCGGCCATGTAATTTAGACTGGAATCCTTACGGCGAAATTGACCAAGTAAATATTTCACTCTCAAATGGTCACGTCTGATGTGTACATATGCATATACGAGGGTAGGCTGAAAAGAAATACACACGTGCTTGTAGAGCGCGAACAAAAACAAACAGCAAGATCTGGTAAAAAGTACATTCATGTACAATTCTTAAGTTTCAAAATCACCCAAGTGTATTAATTTTTCAATATAGTCACCGTTAAGGCTAACACGTTTCTCTCAACATTTAACAAGTTTTTTCATTCCGTCGCTGAAAAACTCTTCCGTCTTTCCTCAAATTCAGGACTTGACAGCTGCCTTCACCTCATCGTCCGAGGTGTAATGATTACCCTTGAGGTGTCTCTTTCATTCAGGAAAAAAATCGGGAAAATAAGGAGGGTTTGGAATCGGTTCAAATTTCAGGTTTCGCAGAGCCTCTCTGGTTGCGCGTGAGATGTGTGGACGAGCGTTGTCATGTTGCAAGATTATTGGCACCAGGCTGCCTTAAACACGACCAACTTCTTCCTTGGATACTCCAATATGGTTTGCGATACGCTTTTGAGTGATTCGCTGGTCATTTTGAATCAAATCTTTGACGAGTGTGCGGTGTTTATCGTCTGTGGCAGTGATCGGACGTCCGATGCGTGTTTTATCAAAAATTATGGCTTTTCCAGGCTCGCAACCACGAAATTTTACTACCCATCGATTTACAGTAGACCTATCAACAGCATCGTCACCCCAAGCAGCCTTTAAATGACAATGAATCTCAGTAGGGGTCACTTTTTAGCAGTTCAAAATTCGATGACAGCACGCTGTTTAACTCGCGTTGACATAGCACTAGAAAATGTCTCCATACTTCTGCTTCTCGAAATACACTAGATGAATGAAACGACCTCAAAGCATCTCATGCATGTTGTGGGGGAATGTTACTTCCACATGCCACCAGGAGTGCTTCTGAAGGTAATTTATTTTGTGGGCTACAAGCACGTGTGCATTAGTTTTCAGCCTACCCTCGTACTTCGAAAAATGACATCTCTAAGCTATATAGACTTTAGTATCTAGCAATAGCATAGGGATAAAAGTATCGTTGGGATTTTCCAAATATTGAATTCTAGGGAAGAAACTAGGCCTGTTTTGGGTTATAAATTTTGTATGGGGGATTTCGGGAAATGAAGGAATTAGGAAAGGAACGAATCAACGAGGGAATGCCTATCTATCATCTGCCAATCATCCTCTGCCTAGGTCTTCGTGGGAAAAGCCCTATGACCCGATCACTTTTTCCTGAGAACAGAGTAGAATTTTGACGTTTGCATTCAACGACGAGATAACGCTGTGTACACTGGAAACTCGCTTTTTGAGTCTCGTAATTACGCGGATTTTCAAACAGACTTTCCAAACACCACTCTCTGTTTCCTGGCGCAGAAAATTAAAAACGTTTAGCCAAATATTGGTTCGCTTTGTGTCTCCCCGCAATTCCGTACGTTTCTTCCCTTATCCCTTTTATTTACTGATTAATTACTACTAACTATTTGCAATATAAATTTTACATGACACTCTTTTGGTATTTTTTAGTAGGACTTCTACAACCGTAAATATCACTGACCCTTCCTCCGGTATATATTTACATTGATGCATCAAACTTCCCACTGAAATCAGAAAAATAGCATTAGTAAATACTAAATTCATTCCCAATGAAGCCCATATCTTATAAAAGATTTTAGCACCGCAAATTGTGCTGGTGAATGTATCAATTTGCATCAAAATTAAGACCTTTTTTTATATATTCCCAAATGTCTTCTCATTTCCACATTTGATAATATAAGCTACAAATCATATAACAATTGTATTATTAGTAAATCACTGTACCGATTGTTTATCTACAGTGAAAGGCATAGGAACGTGTTTACATCCGTCTTTGTTGACCTAATTTGAAGCGGACCGTTGTTTAAATGCAATTGTTGAACAACATAAGCGTAATAAACGTAAATACGTATGTTAAACATGCTAATTGGAGCATAAATACACGAAATTGTTGCTTCGAACGTAACACTACGCACAAATTATTGCTTAGCGTTAATATTCAGAATATTTTTGTAATAACCGTAATCTAGCTTCTTCAAGCACTTAAGAATCGATAAAATTGTAGTTTTGGTTTTCTTTCCTGCAACCATGTCGCAAAGTGCTAAAATACAATCTAATTCCTTAAGGTATCCCTTGTATTTCGGTGGCTTATTGCTTTGACAAATTTTATATATTTTCTATGTAAAAAACATATCTCCGATTTTATAGGAGTACACGATTAGTGATGAAATTAATATGAGTATTTCAGGATATTATATTCGCTAACGTGGCACTAAAACTACCCATTTTTTATGTACTTTAAAATAACCCATTTGATTTTAGAACAAAGCACTTAACGTGCCCAAATAGGCTCATTGATAAGATCATCAAAATGCTTATACTAAGTATTTTAACATGAAATAATAAACACTTATGTATTTATGTTTAGAATTAATTAAAGTTGAATGAGTTCCATCAACTAATTATTGATAGTCAAATAATGTGAAAAGTTCATGGAGAGATTGGCGTTATTCCCATTCCTATATTGACATTGAAAATTCGGGGATGCCAATTATATTGTGTATCTTATAGAGAATACAGCTTGTCAACACTGCTCTGGGTACCTTGCAGATTTTGCACGGTTTTCAAAGTTTAAAAATTTATGCTCTTGACCGGGATCTAGGCTTGAATTTTGGTCAATCATTTGTACACTGAGAAATTTCTGAATTTCGACGCGCATTAGCGGATAGCTCCGTTAGAGTAACTTTGTTCTTACAGTAAATACCTTAAAGTAAAGACCTTTGAATAAGGCTTGCAGGTTGGTGATTGGGAAACCACAGTAAGCCACCCGAGCGCCGGTTTGATCGATTAGGGTAGAGTTCACTTTTGCAAATCCTTGTGAACGTCACACTTTAATTGTGGCGGTGTTAGTTTCATACCCTGCGCCACAGACCGTTTTTCCGGAAATTCTTGCGCCCAGGAAATCACAACTTAGATTTAGCTGAGCATATCCGGGAGATATGAAATATGAGCCCTCATTTCAACAGCGGAACTCTCAGTTCAACAGTGCACAATGCCATTAACATCCAAAAGGAGGTTAGGTGAAGTACGCATCAAAGTAGACTTCGTGCGTCCAATTAAAACTAATATTTCCTACGTTTTGCGTGTAATTTCTCTGTTTTTTCCCCAAAAATTATTTGTCTTTCACTTATGAAACTACAGGCCGGATTAAACCTTGGCCTCCCTTATCTTCTACCACCATGCTTGTTTATATCTTGCCTATGAGTTGCAATTCCAAAAGATCACGGGTGTCAAACTGTTCTCCATCTTATCAGTTCCTCGCCACGATTAGCTGACAAACAGATGAGATCAATATTTTAAGTTAAAAAGCAGAGGTGGCATAGAAAGGTTATCCACGAATATAAACACATGTTAAGAATATCGGTATTGAGATTAATGTATTCAAAATAAATATTCTGTTAGAGGAAAGAGGTAAGAGAGCTTTACAGTTCTTTTTAGAAGGACCTATAGAGTTATTCGATCGATCCTTATACCTGGGGATGGAATTTAATGCAAAAGACAAGGAAGATGTAGAAGTTAAGAGAAAAAGTACACATATTAATAATAGATTGAGAGTGCAAAAAATATATAAAATAATGAGCCCCATTGTAACTCATGAAGGCAAAGGCTATATATTGAGAGAAGGCAAAAACCATGCTTAATCGATTTGAGAGGGAAAATACTGAGAAAACTTCCACGACCTGTTGGAGAAAATAATATTTGGAGAATCAGAGTCAACAAAGGATTTTAGAGCCTCCTTAAATTACTTTCTATGTGACGGTTTATCAAATTTCAACGACTACAGTGGTCTGGATACGCGGCTAGAATGAAATACAAGAGAATGCCAAAGAGAACAATAGAAACGTATGGTGGTAGACCAATAGCATTAATTTCCTTATTTTCATAACTTCTGTTGCCTTCATGCTGTCTGATAAACTTAATCTCTTCCTCCCGACACTGCACTTAACTAATATACTCCGTTCTAATACGTTCGTCAACAAGCCTTCAATCCTTCAGTAGTCTCCGTTCTCCAACCACTTATCCTGCCTCCTATGGATATCCCCTAGCACCTCCTTCATTTCTCCCACCATATTTATAACTTGATGACCAACCTTTCTCTCTGTCCAACTTATGCCTCATCTACACGATACCTCCAAGTCTTCGTAAGGGTTGGCGATATATAAATATTAAATATTATATATATATATATATATATATATATATATATATATATATATATATATATATACATATATATATATATATATATATATACACACATTCAAACACGAAATCCCGCCAAACGGCGAACAAATACTCATTTACATAGAAATAGATATAAGGAAAAGGTATAGGAACACATATAAAGGACGAACACAGAAGAGGCGGGGACAGCGAAATCAAGCAGATCACAAACGTAAAAATATTTCCTTGACCGAGGCTGGAACACCGGATCTTTCCACTTTCCGGGCGGATGCTCTACCCACTTGAGCTTTCAAGGAAACGTTATGTAGAATGAGATCTGCTGGTCTAATATGTCACCGAGTACCCTCATTCTTTGGCCAAGGGATGGCGCCAGGGGGCTTTTTCACCCACCAAAGGAGAAAAAGTCTACACAAGAGGAAAGGACAGTGGGTAAGCAATCATACAACATCAAGAGAATAGGAACAGTGTATTTTCATGGCACGCATATGTTCATTATATATATATATATATATGTAGATATATATATATATATATTTATTTATTTATTTATATATAATTACATATATCTATATGCCCATTTTTATGCATGTAAGCCCGGTGCCTATACATACATACAGTTATATATATATACCTGTATATATATATATATATATATATATACATACATCCACATATATGATACATATATACATACACAATGCCTCTCTACAACTACGCTCATAATATTGCCCCTAACATCAGTGTTTAGATTAATACAGTATTGTTCTCCGTCAACGAGTGTAAATAACTATCAATCGCCCACTCCCCTCACAGGCGAGTAGTCCATTTGAAAAAGGGGCTACGCCGGAGGGAAACCGCCGACCGAAGACATCCGTGACGACCCTGACCGTCGGCTGAGGAGGTTTCGTTATGTGGTGGTTCGCGGTGAGCCCTGGGGTGAGTTGTTGGAGGAGGGGAGAGAGGGTAGTGCGAGGAGGAGGTCCTTCGATCTCCGCAATTGACCCATTTTTGAGTGTTCAACCCTCCACCCCCGTTCCACCGCCGTCGCCGTCATCCCCTTCGCCTTCCCAATGGCCACTGCTTGCATGGTGCATGTGTACGGAGAGGCACCCACCCCAAATCCTCCGACAAGTCTCCCCTCGACGCCCCCCCCCAACCAACCACTGCCCCCCTTCCAAACCCACCCCCGCCGCCGGACGTCTCCTCTTTTCCGCCGCGCTCCCCTCTTGGTTCTCATCCCGCGCTCATTGATTTTGTTTCCGCCGACCAACCCCCCCACCCTTCGCGTGTTTCGGACGACACCCACGCACAACCACCTCCGCCGCACGCCCCTCCCCCGCCCCTCTACACACCTCTCAACCCCTCACTCTTTTATCCCTCCCTCGCCCTTCTGCCCAAACACCCTCCTGCCCTTTTATTCTCAACCCTCGGTCTCGAAAACTACTTTTTTAAAACCCTTTCAAACGAAGAGAATATCGGGAAAAGTTATCCCATCGAACATTATGAAATGTGGAAACAGGACACTGGTTCCCCAGAATAGATATTATCCCTTTCTGAAATCCTCTGCTTTTATTTCAGTCACCGGGTATGACGATAGGCATGCAATTAGCGGTATCCAGGGTTGTGAATGTGTTGGTTGTCGTGGAATCCGTGACAAATCAAACTGGGTTTTACAACGCTCTCGTGTCAAATATTTTGAATGATAATTTCCAATAAATCGACCCGGGAATTCCGACTGGTTTTCATTTAGTTGGGGAGGATAAAGTGAACGCCTTCAAATCTCATGTAAGGAGGGATGTTTTAAAAACCATTAAATGAATAGTCTGAATTATATAATAAGCGGAATTTCATATTTGTCATATATATATATATATATATATATATATATATATATATATATATATATATATATATATATATAATACACAGTAACACACAATATAGAAACACAAAAAAAGAAGAACACTCACACGTTGTTTCTTGATATTTCGACGGAAACAATCCGTCTTCATCTGAAGATATAGAAGTTACTTTTATATCTTCAGATGAAGACGGATTGTTTCCGTCGAAATATCAAGAAACAACGTGTGAATGTTCTTCTTTTTTTGTGTTTCTATATTGTGTGCTACTGTGTATTGTACTATTCGGCACTTTCGTGTTACGTCTACGAAAGTATATATATAAATATATATATATATATAAATATATATATATATATATGTATAATGTATAACACTTAGCACTAATGGTCACAGACAAAAACACACAGAAACACACAAAAAAGAGACTCACTATTTTTTGTGTGTTTCTGTGTGTTTTTGTCTATGTCCACTAGTGCTAAGTGTTATACATTATTATTCACGTCCGTGAGACATATACTTATATATCCACCGCCTATACATATATCCCATATATATATCCACCGCCTATATATATATCCCATATATATATCCCATATATATATATATATATATATATATATATATATATATATATACAGAAACAGATATAAGGAAAAGGGATAGGAACACATATAAAGGACGAACACAATAGAGGTGGGGAAGGCGGAATCGAACGGATCACAAGAGTAAAAATATTTCCTCAACCGGGACTCGAACACCGGATCTTTCCACTTGCCGGGCGGATGCTCTTAACCACTTGAGCTATCGAGGATAGTCAATTTACCATGAGATCCGTGGGTCTAATATGTCGCCAAGCGCCCCGATTCTTTCAGCCAAGAGATGGCGTCAGGGGGCTGTTTCACTCACCAAAGGAGAAATAGACAATACACAAGGAAAGGAAAGGACAGTGGGTTAGAATTCATACAACATCATACAGGAAAGGAACAGTGCGTTTCGTGGCACGCATAGCCAGAAGAAAGAGATGAGCCACATTGGCCAAATACACATTCAAACACGAAATCCCGCCAACGGCGAATAAATACTCATATATACAGAAACAGATATAAGGAAAAGGGATAGGAACACATATAAAGGACGAACACAATAGAGGTGGGGAAGGCGGAATCGAACGGATCACAAGAGTAAAAATATTTCCTCAACCGGGACTCGAACACCGGATCTCTCTTTCTTCTGGCTATGCGTGCCACGAAACGCACTGTTCCTTTCCTGTATGATGTTGTATGAGTTCTAACCCGCTGTCCTTTCCTTTCCTTGTGTATTGTCTATTTCTCCTTTGGTGAGTGAAACAGCCCCCTGACGCCATCTCTTGGCTGAAAGAATCGGGGCGCTTGGCGACATATTAGACCCACGGATCTCATGGTAAATTGACTATCCTCGATAGCTCAAGTGGTTAAGAGCATCCGCCCGGCAAGTGGAAAGATCCGGTGTTCGAGTCCCGGTTGAGGAAATATTTTTACTCTTGTGATCCGTTCGATTCCGCCTTCCCCACCTCTATTGTGTTCGTCCTTTATATGTGTTCCTATCCCTTTTCCTTATATCTGTTTCTGTATATATGAGTATTTATTCGCCGTTGGCGGGATTTCGTGTTTGAATGTATATATATATATATATATATATATATATATATATATATATATATATGGAGTTGTGAGAAACTAGTATAAGATCACAGAGAACTTTTAAACTTAGTTAATATTTTTGCATAGTTTCCGCTTGTCAGTATTGTAACACTTTCATAGATACCGCTGGTGCTAATATCGAAAAGTAGTAATACGAGACCCTTAGACTTATCGAATAGCATTTATTGTTAGAGAGTAAGGAAAGGGGCACATTTGTATCAGAAATTCCAATAGATACTTGCATACATCATATCTACTTGCAGTATGTGAGAGCGCATGGAGATAAATAGGATTTATTGCGGTAGAGGACTGGGGGTAAAGGAAGACGGGAATAAATATGAATATAGTGTCAGCATACCGTAGCTAAAATACAACAGAGGGGTCATAGTTAAATGTCCTGTCCAAAGGAATGTATAATTGTGAGCTCTTCTGAAGACGATGCAAATGGTGCATCGGAGCACTGATGATATCCACCCAACCCGAGGAGTATCTCCGATTTCCTCAGGTTTAAAAATCAACGCCTTTAAAATCAATCTGAACCTCGTTTCAATTTCTTCCTTGACACACGAAGATCGGTAAAAATTCCTAATTATCAATAGACGAAAATTTAAACTCAAGATATAAAAAACAAAACGCATACATGTTCTATGATTCCTGATCAAATATGCTCTTGGATCGCTAATAATCAGTTGAAGGTGGAGGAAGGGAAACTTCACGAAGGAGGTCAGGGAATATCAAAAATTAGCGATTGCAGCATTAGAAGCAAACATGTCATGGGCTATTCAATCGTTTTTCCAAGAATATCCCTTTAGAACGCTAAATTGAGCTTCGATTCGATGGAGACCGACCGACCGTTTCGCACAAAAAGAAAACTGATCGAAGGCAAGACGTTGTCCCTAAGCCAATAACATAAGATGAGCTGGCTGACAAGAGGGAGAAAAATAGGCACTCGAGTAAAACGTTTCCACTCTGGCCGAATGGCCGAAGTTTAAAATTAGGGGGAGGAGTCGGCCCAGCCGAAGAATGAGAGAGAGATATATATGAAAAGGGTAATTTAAATAGTAATAACAAAGGAATGAAAAACTTGCCAAGTCGGGAGAGTTTTATGACCGGGTCTGGGTTATTGGAAACCTGTTCCCGTCGGATCGAACACCATCAACTGCGAGGTTAGAGGAGACTCGGAGAGGAACGCGGTTTCGTGTTTATGGGTGCGTGTGCGAATTTTCCCTCGAAACGGTTTAGTTAACCGCCGGAAAAGATTTTTCTCAAGCCCCAACCAGTTCATACTCTTCCCTCGCCCTCTTGCAAGATATAGTTACCCCTCTCAAGGAACTTTAGGAAGGACACTAGCTCCGGATTCACCTCGTCTCACAGAACAGGATGGATTGGCTGAGGTGCGTTATACAACGATCGACTTTGATGGGGGATGGGCGGAGGGCCGAGACGGAGGGAGAGGGGGGTCTGGTTTTGTGGGTAGGTCTGAAGATGGAATCCCCGGATTGGATGAAGAGACCGGGTGGTCGAGAATTCAATCGAATTCGTCGAGTATCTTCCTCGAAATAAATAGGATCGCGCAACTCTCTTTCGCCTTCTCACGAAAATCGAGTCACATGCACGCTTTGGGGAAGACCGGGTAAAATAGGTATTACGATTGGGCACTATCCGAGTGAAAAAATTACGTCGGAAAATTTCCACTAGGGATACGCATGCATAGAATATATTTAAGTTTTCCATGAATACCAAAACACATCAAAGTTTTATGGTACAGAGCAGTGGCAATAAATCGAACTTCATGACGTAAAATATTACTTTACATGCGGTAGTGTTGATGGTAATCCCTAATACTTCATTCAACCCGTATTTCGTCCTTCATCGATTTCCCCTGCCAATTGCAGCCAATTAGCCTTCATTCATGTAAAAATTGGGTAATTGAGAAAAAATATGATACATGTGGAAAATCAATTGAGAATTTTGCTTTCCGCTACTTCATTAAGGGGAAAAATAAAAGTGAGAGGTTTTCAAGTATCCAATTAATGAAAGGTATTTTGTCCTCCAATTACACCATGTCAACACAAGGGATTTTTTTTCTAATTGATTTCACCGCAAACCGCCACACATGAAACGATATTTTGTCAACAGGTAAATTATATTACACGTACTCAAGTTTATTCTGATTTTATATGAGAAGCATATTGAGGAGCAGTTTATACACCGCGGCATATGAAAAGTATAATTCAGTGATATAAAGACTGCATACTTTGTATACATGGTGGCACTCTTCAAGTATAAATATTTTTGGATAATTCTCAAGTGCCAAAATACACAATGGAGTTAACTAACTTAACGTAACCCATCGATTCACATTGAATGTCAGCCCAGATTGGCTCACGTTGAAAGGCGAATCTTGTCCTCGGATGAAAGCCGGTCGATTCCCGCGACCTAAAAATCGTCAGTTCGTTTTGACATAGCTACAACATTCGAAGTGTGTGAACCAGGTTAAATGATAAAGGAAAACGTAATCATCCGGAAATTGCAACGTTCGCCAGTTGAATCTAAATGATTTTTTTAATCAAAAGAAATAACTCGGGTTGCTTCAGAATCCAGAAGAAACAAACTGTCTACGCTTGAATCGCAAGCAATCCATTTTGACCGAATCGAACATCAGATCGAACCCAGTAGTAAATTCAATTCTATATACACATTCCAAATCATCACCAACAAACAGTGTGGTACGGGGGCTAACGTACTGGCTTCCCACCCTGAGGGCGCGGGTTCAAATCCCGGCGGTGGTGAATATTTTTCAGAGGTATCTCGATCCCTACTTGAGGTGCTTTGTGGAGGGCACTTTGAGTAAGTACGCCGTCCGTCGGATGGGACGTTAAACTGCGGACCCATTGGCGCCTTTTGTACAGAGCGGGCTAATGCCGACGCCGGGTTTCTCTCCACCCTTCATCCTTTCCTGTCCATCCCCAATAGCGCAAATGACCTTAGCTGTCGGTCGCCTCGTCTAAAAACTACTACTACGGGCGAAACAAGGTACACAATTCTTCAAGCATTATATAAAACGAAGGATCTCAGGTTTTCCCGGCGTATGAAATTCAAGAAGTTCTCTCAGGTTTCCGACCAATCAGGGCACACTTGAGCCTTGGCGGAGAGTATCCCAGGCCTTTTTTTATGCTCTGCACTTCACCCTGAAGACGATGGCAGAGTCAGCCATCGAAACTTCGGTGTACTGCAACCTGACCCGGAGGGAAACCCGAGAGAACTTCTTGAATTAAATAAAACATTTACCATTTAATGAATTCTAGATTTATTAAATTACCAAAATATATCGTTAACTTTCCGCGCATGGAGTGAATAATTAATTTAATACTCTAAGGAAACATTAATGGAAAACTGGGTCGTTTACTATGCTGGTTCAAACGATTTGGTCGAAATGTTCGATGTAACCCCGGAGGCCACGGACTCTTAGCCGAGGGGATGGAAGTTGTTCCACTTGCGGCCGATCCATCCCGATCGTACCTTGATCGATAGATCGACGGCGTAAAAGCATACCTCTAAAGCGGACTCCTATATGAGTCAACCTCTCTGTGAAATCGCCGCTTAAGACCCTTCTAATCTGCCGGAGCCCGAAGAGTTCCAACGGATCAAATCAAATTTTACTACCGCCAACAATAAAGCGCCGAGAGGCCCAGAGTTTTATTGGATCCACATCCCATTTGGTCACATTCGATATTTTCCAGGAGTGGGATCTTCGAAAGCAAACAGCATTCGTAAACTTGGCATTCGCCTCACAAAAACGAAGTCGTTCTAACTCTTTGAAGTTTTGATCAAACTAATCCTAAATTATCATGCATCCTGCAGTGGTGGAGTGCGGTCATAATTATCCTCTTACATCGGAGGAGGATGTGAAGACAGGTTCTTGATTTTCGGGTGAGCTACTGCAAACGCGATGCCATCACTTGGAAATCCCTAACACATTCCCGTGTCATATTGCAGGGGCCGGCCGCAGCTGGTTTCCAAGGGTGGGCAATGCCATAAAAAGGACCGTCGACGCTGACGACCTACGTCGCTCCACCTGATTCCCTAAGTATATCTCCCACTTTGCGAGTATGCGAGTAACACAGGGAACGCCATGCGAACGAATCACCCTCCCTACCGTCAAATGAACGTAGACTTCCTCCTGAACAAGTTCAACTATGACAACGAAACATGTAATAATACTATTCTGGGACACATTTTAAGCATGATTTTCACTTATCATAATGAAAGGAGAAACTTTGTAATTCCACATAGATTCCAAAGTTTCTCCTTTCATTATGTTAAGTCGATTCCATGAAGTCACGCCTGAGACAACGAATGATTTTCACTATCTTCACCGAGAGAGCGAGTAAGTTGTGTGAGTGTAATGGAATGTCATAGTAATCCAGTTGGTAGAGCGCTGATCTAATGGCCTAAGGACCCTGGTTCGATTACATGTCATAAATATGGGCACCATAAGCCTTGCTTAGGCTGAGTATTTCTCTTGGTAGCGGATTTTTCTGTAAAGCCCGCAGATGAAACAAGGAAAATAAGTTGCCTATCTATGCTGACATGTGCATTTCACATGACTGGACTTAGGCTCGTCAATTATCACTGATTTATCGCCAATAATTTCCTGATTTCATCATTATTTGGGTTTAACCGACGAAAAACAAACTTATATCATTAGTGAAATTGTGTAGTTGCTCATTTAAAAAATACCCACAGTCAACGATCAATGGATACTGACTTATAATGACTAATTTGTAAGTAATTAAAAAAATCTATGTTATTTGATGAATGATCAGTAAAAGATTGGGGAAACGGTTTTTCGCAGATAACCTCCACCCTCACCTATTAAATCGAGCTTATTGGTTGAGTACTGTTCTTGTATATTGAGTAAAACTGATGATCACTCGAATTTGATTATTAAAAACAACGAATATGTGATTGGCTCCCATACTCTTTTGGAATTAACGTAGTTAATGGTTCATGTAAATTTAATCATCTGTTGGTAGGGACTTGAGCCTTTAGCCCAAGGCAAGGTAAATACAAAGCCGGATCTCACTCTTTCTACATTCGTCCTTCTCTGCCATCCTTTCTGATAAACATCGATCAATAGCGACTGTCTTACAAGGAACCGAGATTACCTTAATGAATGTATCTGGTGCTTTATGGAGATAACTTTTCTAAGGTCGAGTAGAGGAGGCTTGTATTGCGGTGCTTTTAACAGCGTGATGCCAGCGTGATCCCGGCGGCTCAGTGGCGCGATATTGACAGGCGCCAACACCTCTTTTTTCCCTTCTTGCTTCCTCTATCCAAACATTTCCTTTCAATTATCATACCAATGGATAAAATAGGCCAGCTGTCGAATACCCAACGCATGCCGTCTAATTCTTGATGTAACGCGTCAGTCCTCGGTACTTACCAATGGAATGAGTTTTGAAAGGGAAATTTCATTTCATAAGTTGTCCTCGATGCGTTAACTCAAGTGAACTGGCGTCTTCATGCCTAGTGCATGCACTGAATGCGAACCTGGGACACTATGTCGGCGGGGTAGTTTTTGCACTGGACGAGATATTGCATACAGATATGAATAGGTGTAAAAATACATCGGTATTCATTCATATTTTATATTTTTATACTTGATAATTTAAAAATCAGATGCTCATAGCACAAGTGTACGAATACGGTCTCATAGAGTTCATGCCTTATTCGAAAACAAAAAAAATCATTTTGGTTCAGACGGTAATGAAGTTATTAATTGAAAATGTCACTCAAGTCCATGCGTCTCTGGAATTTCACCACACTTCCGGACTTAAGGTGATTCGCCGTCGAAGGTGCAATGCCAATTTAAAGGCATTATTTTTCACACTCAGAGCACTTCGACTTTTTTTGTAGAATCATGTCCTCAACGTTAGACATTTTCTCTCCTAACAGAGCAAATTAACATTTGTTTGAAACTCATCCCCCCCTTTATTTATGACAAATTCACCTCGCGGAAAAAGTTAAGCCCATTTAATGTTATTAGAGACTGTCTATCTTGGACGCTATTCAATTCTGCATTTTACTCTCACCTCTTCACTGCTTGTACCTCCCAATTACATTTTGGTCTTTTAAAGGCTTGCGTGCATCAAATGGGTGTAACTCCTCCAAAATGGTATGTGACTTATCAATTGTCCATTTTCCGTATGATTAAGTCACTAGTTGAGAGTCATGTGCACTACTTTTTGAAATCAGAATCTCAACTATGATTAGGCTACGAGCTATGACTAATACCTTAAAAATCAAATATTTCATAATATTTCTTCGACGTGTTATTCATTTGACCAATGTTGAAGAGTGCATTAATCTGAGTTTAAAAAATAAGATATTAGTTATCTCAATAAACATAAATGACATTTTCCTATGCTTAAAATATTCTTATATACTATGTATTGAATTATATCCTCAATAATGGATCATTGTAGTTGTATTAATTAATATTATTAAGTGTAAATTTTACACGATGACACCCGAATCTTCTGATTTTATTAAAAAATGCCAGGATTTTCCTTCAAAGTTACACGTCTTCGTTTCTTTGCATGCAATTCTTTTCATTCTCTTACACTTTGCCATTCCGTTCTCATCAGTCTAATTAGTGTTGTTTCTTTACAACGGACACTGAGGAGCGTCTTCTTTAGCATGAAATATTGTGGAACTGAAGATGGGAAGTAAGCTTTGAATGCCAATAAGCAAGGCAGAACGACGATACGAGTGGTAGCAATCGGGGTTTTATTTTAGGGTTTTCCAATTTTCTTCTTTTTTTCACGGCAATGCATTTCAATTAAAATGTCCATTACAAATTGGCACAGTAATTTTGAGCAAACAAATAATGTAGCTCATTTATTGAAATGGCAAATAGTTGAGTTTGCTGATAGAAATTAAGTTAAATACTTAGTTAAAGACGATAATTTATGATCTAAAATTTTCCTATTAAAATTATATCATCCAGTTACAAGATATATATTTGCATTTCAAACACATTTTCATTGGAAATTTTCTTTTACCACAAGCTACTTTTAATTTTATAATTCGTCTCTGTTGATCAATGTTGGCTAATTATTGAATAATTACATGTATCCGGTAACAGTCCATACATATTCAACGGGAGGAATAATTGAAACATTTTCCTTGTATCATCTGAAAAATATTAACCTGAAATCGCCCTTTGACAGAAATCACTCAAATTTTTACCATACGAATTTGAATATTTTTATCATATTTTTTCAAATATTTGCCCATTATATAATCAGATTTACCCATCGAAATATTATTTTTAGGAGAAAATAGGTGAGGTTTATTTTAAAAGGTAGCAAAAATATGATTTTGGGAAATAACTGGTTAACAAAATGAGGCCTCAAGTTAAAAATGTACATTGTGCGGTTGAAGTCGTGGTGACTCATTGGTTCTGGGATTTTTGCTTCATAAGTTTGATTTTTTCACATCGGAGGGCTTATTTTTCTGACCTGCTGACCAAAATAAATCCGTCAGATAAATTCGACCGGTATTGTTACAATAACCTCGTCATTATCTAAACGAATAACATCGCTACACATGCGTGATAAACATTTTGAAAATGTCTCGCTCCATTTCTTTGATTTGCATATTAACTAATCGTTTTTTTTACGAGTAGGGTTTCATTTTAGCTACGCTCTCGCATTGAGAATTGGAGAATTTGAGAGAAATGACTTGCTTTAAGTAATCCAAAATGAAAATAACACATCCAAAATAATGAGGCATTTTAAATCATTAAATATAATTATATATATATATATATATATATATGTGTGTGTGTGTGTGTGTGTGTGTGTGTGTGTGTGTGTGTACTAAACACTGCGCACTGATATATTTCTCAGCTTCTTCTAAGAAAACATAACGTTACACCCGACGCTACAATAAAATCAACTTTAATGCCGCATTCTTCCTTCCTCTCCTTTCATTCCGTCCAACATTCCTACCCCTTCCTAGCTTGCTTGAAGAACTCCCATTTATATCACAGTCTGTAGCATCCCATCGCCATTCAAAATGTTCTGCATCCACCTTTCCTGCCTCCTTTGGATTTCTGCCAGCAAATACCTCTCCTCTTCCACTATGCTAAGTACTTCTTCGTTTGTGTTGCCTATTTATTCTCGGTAATCGATTTACATCAATCAACAGGATCATAAGAAGAGAAAAATGAAAAAGTGAAACAAGAATCAATGTTAGGCAAATAAAAAGAATATAAATGTTTGCAAAAAAAATAAAATTAACAGAAGAAATGTCACTTGATCGCCGTTATCGGAGGAACTTCTCCATTGTTTGTATAGAAAATAGACGCACGGCAATCCTGCAATTTATATTTATTTCCCCGGCAATATAACTGCTAGGCAATAAATATTAATGGCGGAATTTCAGTGTGCCTATTTTCTATAAAATTAGTGGAAAACAACAGCAAAACTAAATGACCATAAAACTATTAGCATGCGAATTGCAGAGTAAGTCCTGAATCAGATCTCTTTAACTGGTGCTCTCTCTGCTCTTACACCTTTCAAATTTTCTTTCTCTTCATCTTGAAATAGCAAGCATTACACTTCCTTTGCATTTCTTGCATCTCTGAATGTGAAACGACGAAATACGGCACATTTACCACTCGACGATGGACCTATGAAATAATTTTCCTCTCGAATCTAAGCGTATGGATCCAAATAGCAGGGTTGAGTGACTGAAATGGCATCAATATCGATATCATCCTTCCTCGATAGCGTCGAATGGCGCGAGAGGGGGATCCGACGGCCGTAGAAAATGAAGAGGCGATCCCGAAAAAAAGTAGGCGCGCGCTCCGCGAGCGTCATGTGTTATCTCGTGATCGCCTTGGGGTTTTATCACCGCTCCGGGAGTCCCGCATGGCGCTGAGGGCGCCCGTCCCGCCTCCGAAAAGGAAAGCGACGAGGGTGGGGCGACCTTATGGGGGGGGGAGAGAGCGCCCGGAGGCTCTCAAGGTGCCCCTACCACCGCCTTTCCTCGCCGGCATCCATCGCACCGCTCACCGGCTCCGCTGCCGTCTTTTATAAAAGAGAGGAGGGAAAAAACCTCTTCCCTTTACTTCCACCATTAGAGCGGTTCAATTACGACCCCCTTTGCTACCGCCGCACTCGGCAGAGCAAGGCACGGGACATCATCACGTTACATGCTTTGATTACGAATAAATATACGAGAAAGATGGAGAGAAAGAGAGATAATGTGAATTGGTGGCCACCTATTTACCGCTCAGTGGCCCTCTCTCCCTCCGTGCAGATTAAACGAGCGGCCTTAAGACGGATAGGATAAAGACATTAAACCGAGTGCTGCACGGTGGAACTGAAGTTATTATCGCGCAAGGAGGAAATTCCTTGAGTGCCCCCGCTGCTTTTTCCCTTCGGCTCATCCACCAAAGGAGATTCCTGGCTGAGCATTTCTAATGGCAAACTAACTAATTGGTCGCTTGACCCAGCCATTCATCCACAATGATCTCACCATGACTGGCTGGTCGTCAGCGACGACGGAATAATTAATCTCCACAGCGAAGTACTGTCTTACTCTGAGAAAGCCATCTTTGTATTATTTTCATTTTCAAATACCAGCATACGTTTTTTTCTGATTAATTATTAATAACATCCCCACGGTACCCTTGTCGTATGCTATCGACTCCTTATCGTCGTTATTTTATATTAATAAACAACAGTGAAATTGTTTTTCAGCTACGAACATCGTAATCTGTTATTGATCACCAAAAATTTACACCGCATTGAGTAAATATTGGACGATTACTTTGCGTTATTAAGTTTTCCACTCCTTTTCTTCCTGGTGTATGGTATTTCGTTAATTGAATAAAATTAATTACAGAGTTGTCCACTAATAGATGAAAGTACATTTTTAATCGTATGATTTACTGGTCAAAAATTTTATCTTATGCTATATTTTTTGATTAAAGTAAAATATTTACGAGGACCAAGTGCCACTGATTTTAATCCAGTATTGCGTAAGAGGCAGTCGCTGCAATTTGAAACATGTTCAGTCCGTGTATGGTAGTAATACTCGTAGAGGTAGCATGCAACACGAGCAGTATACTGCATTGAAAATTTGCTTTCCCCTAAACAAAGCGTCAGCCGAGGCCAATGTTATGCTACATGAGGCTTATGGAGAATCTGTTCATCACTATAGCACATATGGTTTGCAATTCTAAAGAAGAGATAGAATCAAGTCCAAAGGAAAAATGGAACTGGAGCTCCATTTACCACTCTTGCAATAGTTAATATTGACATCACCGTTGCCATGGTCGGAGACAATTTCCGAAATAGTTGAGAAAACTTTCAAAAATATCATAAATTTCATTCAGTGTGCCAAATATTTCAAGGTAAGAGAAAACTTGCCCATGAAAAATATTTCCTAGCGGTGGGTTCTTTGACTGCTCTCATCCGGAAGACTGGACGGTCGCGTACAGGGTTGTTCGCTTTTGATGCTGCATTAAGGTTAGTATTTTTTTTCGAAGGTTGATACTTGGCTGCATCACTTTGGTCGAGAGATCAAACGGTAAACAAAGCTCTGTGTGGGAAAATCTGCGGCGTCACCAACACCAAAATATCCCAAGTGGTGATATTCCCCCTGGGAAAATTATGGTCACATAATTTTTTGATAATCAGCAATTGGTGTGTCATCATGTCGAGCTGTCAAACACAACTTAAAATGCAGCATATTCCATGGTCGTACTGAAAATTCTTCAAGGTCATTCCAATCACAAAAGGTTAAAGTTCAAAGCAAAATCTGAGCGCTGCACCTGGATAATTCACGGTCCTACTTCGTAAATATGGTCCTGAATATCTCGCAACAAAATCAATGTTAAGTTTGTTTCTCATTCTATCTTTGATTCATATCTTTAGCCCTGTGTTATTTGACTGTTCCCTGCTTCTCAATGTGAAGTAACCCGATCTTAAAGAGCGTTTTTCAGTGTCAGAAAAACTGAACATGTTTCAACTTACAACGGTTGGCGCAATACTGGGGTAAAATCAATAAAATTTTTTCCACATTTACATAAGTTAAAACAACAAAATCATATTATATTAAACTTTTTCACAACAAATTATTTGAATGAAAATGTATCATCCTTCCGTATTGAATAAGCCTAATACACTCAGTGGATAAAGTTTTGAATTTCCATTGCTTTAATTACTATGACCAAATAACTCCAAATAATCCCGGGCAATTTTTTCGTAATAAGGCTATTATTATTCCTGAAAAATTAATCCGTGAACTTAAGGATGGAAACGAGCAAAACATAAAAAGAAACATAAAAAACCTACGACATTCCGAGTGCAATATAAATTATTTTACTTTGTTACACAAGAAGGAGAAATAAAGAGCTAAATCGACCCAAAATTTGGAAATATGAAATGAATTCACAACTTGGTCATTTTTCAGTTCCTATCTGCCTAAATAGAGTTAAGAAATGGTTTCAACAACTTCAGCTCTTAACGGAGTTTTTCCTAAATTAACAAGCACTTTGTAGCGTGAATACATGTCTGCGGGTTGATCCCCTGAGATAAAGTAGGTCGTTATAAAGATTAAGGTGGCAATTCTGTCTATAAAACATTGAAAAGTTAGCATTTCTTAGGAGACAAGCAATCGTGGGGCTCGTTTGTCTGACCACGAGAACCCCTTAATTACATTGAATCTTGGCTTTGAAAAGTAAAGTATAAATTGTCCGTTTCAAGAAGTCCTCTAACAAACTACAGGTATAACAGTCGACACAAAGGAATAAATGGGTAATTTGTTCCTCCAAAATTAAAAACAGGACATCATTCAATGGAAAGAGAATGAAAATTACCATGAGGATTTTATATTTATGACATTACTTGTTCATAATAAGATGCGAATGGAAAGTGTTGAAGTTGCTTCCCTCGTCTTAAATTGAATTAATAATTCATTTCTTCTTCATTCTGACTGTTCTGAACAGAGAGTTATTTTATTACATAATTTACTCTAACTCACTCTAATTCTAAGTATGAATGGTTTTTCCATGAATACGAATATTTCTTCCCTCGTCAAGTGCTACGCCAAATGTGCTAGTGTCAAATGGGTAATTAAACGTAAAATTGTTTTTATAAGAAAGAACTGGACCAACAATGTTGGAGAGAAGAAAGGATGCCAGTAAAAATGTAAAAATGAAAAATAATGTTCTATTATACAATTGACGATTTTAACTCATGTCATAGCAACGGTGTTTCTTTAGCCCTCACATACTGCTGCTTTTCCCATTTTTGCGATGGGAATTTTCCCATTTTTGCGATCGCCTTCAAAATTTACATGAAACAAAACCTTAGCACAAATAATGCAAGTAAAAAAATTTTGATCACAATATTAAATAGCTCTAGTCGTACGAAAGAAACGTCGTGCCTCGGAAAACGCTAGCTTTTTAATTACATCATTCACCTAACGGCGGAAGTCGTTAATTAAATGTACCTCTCATAACAAAATAATTCTTTAAAATTAAATAATTTTAAAAATAGTTAATGTAAATCTCACTTAAAAGTGCATTTCTAGTGAAACATAGACTGTGATTGGATTAAATAAATTTGCACTGACTGCTATGTTTTCCCAAAGTTAGGGTTAAGATATTATTTTTGCATCAATTGAGTTCTTATTGTCTCAAACCATGGACAAACTGCTCAAACAAAGTCTTCAAGCCAGGTTTCTTCACTCATATATACTAACAATGAGCCAGTAAAAAACGTTCCTTTACATATTTTCCTAAACCCTTTGGTAATTCTTCAGAGGAGTTCTTTATCCCACCACCCTCATTCTTTCATTTCCCTTAATGCTTTCTCTATCTCGTAATGAAATACTACTAGGAATGAGGTGACCTCATTGCGTCAAACATTTCACCCAGTCTCTTTTAAACATTCATACCCTCGCACTGCTCTCTCCACAACATTTCTTTTGCCCTATTAGTTCATCCACTAAGTTAATAATTTTTGTCTTATTATTTTTTCTCATTCTAATTCTGATTCTACCTTCACAGGTTCATCCACTTCCTTTTTTTCAGCTATTCTCTAATCATCTCTTTTGAAATTCATGGTTTTCTAATCGTTTTCCTGTTTACGGGCGCTTATTTTTTCATTTTCCAGTTTCTTAATCCAATTATTAAGATATTTCCACCTTTCTTCTGCTGTATTCATCCCTTGGACTCGTCCAGGATGTTTTCAACGGCTATTTACGTTTCAACCCGAGTATAAGTTTTGGCATTCTATTGTCTTATACTTCGTCTTTTTTCATCTTATTTAATTCCATATCATAAATTTTCAAAATATTATACGGCATTATGAATTTAAACTACCATTGTTTGGTAATGACGCTCCCGGGGAAGATCGCAGAGCACAGAGAATTATATTTTAGAGTAGAAGAACGCTTTTGACAAGGCTGTCCATACCCAATGTCTTCTGCATCTTTCTTATCCTCATATTTATCTTCAAGATAGCATGAATACCAGAGGGAATGGCTAAAGTATCCAAATAAGAAAGCTAAAAGCTGTGTCACGTGCATCTGGTTTATTTATGTACAGCATCTGGCACAAGATACGCCCGCTATTTATCTCGTGGCATCATGTCACATGATGCAGCGACAATAAAATAGCACGCTATGATCAGAAAGGGCTTATTTGTAATATTTGTCCATCATCTCTGCTGTTGTTAAGGAATGGATATTACAAGCGTAATATTTATATTTGTACTAACTTAAAATTGCATCATATCTGTAATATCACAGGATTCCAAAATGTATTTTTCTGAAAATAAGAATTATCGAAATAATAATGAACAAGAGAATGAGATGATGGGATAAAGAAAAGGAGTTACCAGATTTTTATTGCTTTGACCTACAACAACCAAGTTGAAATTCAGGTAATATGAGATAAATTCAATGCAAAAAACGTTTTTTGAAAAAATAACAACGCGATCTAGCCAAGCCTTGTGGGAATACAGAGTTAAAAAAGGAAGGAGTGCGATACCTGAAGTGCCAGTAACATCTTTGCTGAAGAATACCAACGTCACGTGACCTGGGTCTATTGTCCACGAGCTGGCAACTCCGAAAAATGCGCATTTAGGGTGGAATTAATTTATTAATTTATTTTACTTAAATGCACTCTAGGAAACCGAGAATAAGTAGTCATTACGAGTTGTAGCAATTGAAGGAATGAAATTTACTTCTTATGCTCGTTAACAGCGGCGTAGCGGTCGATGTAAAGAAAAATAATCGCTAATCGCAACGTAAATTTAAGTTTAGAGTGTTGCAGTATTCTTATAATTCAATTATTGTTTAGGCATTCTTTCTTAGGAAATATTGTATCTCTAACTATAAAAATAATGCTTTTCTCGAACATTCAGTTGATTGACTATTGTATTTTTGACATAAAGTCACTTTTGTTCGGATCAAATTTTTGAACTGCCACCAAACACATGACATTGGTCACGTGTTTGGCGGCAATAACAATGTCACGTGACTGCAGTTTTTGCTTTTTCTGTCCTTTCGTGAGCATTTAATGTGGAATCTTGCCTTTTCCAACTATATTTATGGAATTTGAAGATTTAGCCAATAATGTAATGAAACGCAATGCTACGGATGAACTTGCATCATTTTGTTTTGTTAAATATGCAATGCATTTTCCCCCATGTTGTCAACTCGTTAATTATCTGTGAACGCCCTCACTTGACTGTTAATTCACGCGTACATGTGTATGATTGCCGTGAGTCTCTCCTGCTGTAAGACGAACGTGCAAACCTCTACTTTGCGTTGTTACTGCTGATAATACTTTAATTTAAGCGTTCATAGTGCATAAAATAGATGTTTGTGACGGTGAAAACTATGTGTCTGAAAAAATATTTTGCAACGATCCAGGAACATCGATTTCAACCGGAACAAAATTAAGATTCACTCATATCGTGGGTTCAGCCACTCCGGTCTTTTCCTATTAATTTTTTTCGCCCTATTTATTATTTGCCTTGTTATCAACCAGAACTTCTCAAGTACGATTGTACTGCATAGATAATTGTCAAAAGGAGCTAGTTGCAATAAACTCCCCAGAAAATCTGGCTTAAATTTATATAAGGTGAGGTAGTGCTAAAGGTGTACTCTTGACCAGTAAACTAGGAGACGGGGAAATACTTGAATTCGGAGGATTAGGATTTTTTTTCATAATGAATACCAAGACGTATTTTGTTTGCCTTTGGTCTTTTGGTGAAATTCCAGTCAAATGAAACTGAGTCGTCCATGCACTTTCCAAAACTTGCATCTCTTTTTAAGTTCCTCCACCATTGTACTGCACGAAGGTTTTAGGATTCGTCCTCGTCTTACTTCCACATCAAGTTTCAAATCGATTAAACTTCGTTTCTGACTTCAATTACGTCCGGATCTAACGTCCGGCTATCAAGTAGCGTCAATGGACGATATCAGGACTAATTTAGTCTCCTAATTACTTCGTCTGAGACCTTAACGGAGCCGTTGGGGAAATCTATTTAAAAAAGCGCAGGGGCTTCCATTTTGCTCACCGCCTGCGTATTGGAGCGAACACTAATCCGCACTACCGCAGCAGCGTTGTCGGTAAAAATTATTCAACCCCGAAGAATCCAATCAAATTGAGCTCCTAACCTTTCACCGCCACCACACATCTTCATTATAGCTACCGCCCTTTCCCTTTCTCTCCCATCCGACCACAAAACCCAACGCCCCTCTCTCAACGGCGTCTTCGAGGGTAAAATTGCTCCGGAGTCTCGATGCTTATTCGCGACGTCACGTTAACTCGGGGAGCCGCCGCGTTGAAAGGCTAACTAATTACAGTGAATTACATTTTCGGACATAAAAGTTGGAAAGAATGGAATTAATCCCAACCGTGGGTAATGCAAGGTTTTTGGTCCAATTAGATATTCGCCATATAATTTCGTGAACATTGGGAGAATGGTGTGACACTCGCTGTTCCACCGTGCAAAGGGGACGAGGAACAGTAAGTAAGATAAAAACTCCTTGCAATGAACGTTATAAACACTTTGAAAAATAATAACTAGATAATAGGAGGAGATCAAAGAAACAACCTTTTCATTATATCTGCTCGAATACGATTTTTTCCTAGTATTTTCCAATCTAAATATTTGGTCTCATTTAAAAAAATATGAAAATTTATCAATTACAACAGGAGACGTATGTATCGTATACTTGCGTATACGGTCATGGAAGAACCTTCTTAGACAATCGAGATCGGTATGCCAGACATTCTAAGCTGTCGGGGTTGAAGTTTGTATCGAGATAATTAATGAAAAATACGTCTTCATGAAGGGCAGCTTCTCTCTTAAGAGCATATATAAATATTTTGTCAATACGAACTATTTCAAATCGCAAAGGACTTTAGGGCTTTTGAGTGATAATGATATTTTTATTACCTTAATGCGTAAATAAAACAACAAAATATTTTGAGCTTGAAGAGTAATTAGATCTATGTCATTTAAATTACGAAAGCCATAAGGCTAATCATGGTTTTTAATATTGGTTTTGCTCTAAGTATTTTGTCTCCAGTCGATTCATCTGTCGCTAAGTGACACAGCATCAGTACTTTAAATTGAACATTTCCAACTTAATGTCACTGCTTAAGACCACCACTTAACATTGAGGTTGGTTACGTGAGCGCGTGTCCTCCTTAATTAATAAAGTTTTTAATTAACCTGAGACTGTGACAAAGCGGAAAGGCGCAACTTCCTCGAGAGTTTTATTGAGAAACTGTAAAGCATTAATGGGGTGGAGCAAAATGGAGAGATTGGAGACCTCCGTTGGAGGAAGAAGAGTCCGTGAAAAAAAAAATTCAAGGAAAATACATAAACACGAAAAAGGCGAAAACACAACCTTTTGTAAGAGTTAACGTCCAATTTGGAGAATGTTTCATTTCATCTCCCGGATATAAAAAGGTTCCTCGTATAACATCCGCGAGTAAAAGGGCTGTCCCGAGGGAGTTACCCATCCCCACCCCTCGGCTGTGATTCCAAATCTCGTTTGAGGTCATGATCTTTTATACGCTCCCGAAAGGGATTATGTCCAAGTGAATGATATCGGAAAAATTTAATGGATATTGACATTGGACCAATGCTATAAACATAGTTATGTACATACACGTACTCTTCAGGAAAAAAGGTAGAGCAGCGGCAACACAGTGTACGTAAAGGGCTATGAATCCAAAGAACACACAAGTTTCGTAGATTATGTCGCCTTCGTCGAATAAAGGACCCTCACAAAGTGAAGCTGGGGGGAGACAGTCCCTAGTGTTTGTCTCTATGGTTTATTAGTGTACTCGTGTATATATATATATATATATATATATATATATATATATATATATATATATATATATATATGGGTCGCGGTAGTCCAGGGTAGATGCTGGACCGGAGGGCCCCCGGATTTGATTCCTGGCCAAGCCTCTCTGGGCGCCTGCAGCTCCACCAAAGCTATGTGATTTTTCGAGTACCAGATCTTCCTGGGAAACCATAACCGGCACAAGGAAAATAATTGGCCCCCCTACCCTGATGTGTGAATTTTACACAACATCGGGCTTAGTACTGGGTGAACTCTGCGTATTACTATCTACCGAACCGACCTTAGGGTTGATTACTGTATTTATGTGTATGTGTGTGTACGCGCGTACACACACACATACACATAAGTACAGTAATCAACCCTAAGGTCGGTTTGGTAGATAATAATACGTAGAGTTCACCCAGTATATATATATATATATATATATATATATATATATATATATATATATATATATATATATATAAATACTCACACCTTCAAACACGAAATCCTGCCATATGGCGAACATACATTCATTCACATGGAAATAGATTTAAGGAAAAGGGATAGGAACACATATGAAGGACGAACACAGGAGAGGTGGGGAAGACGGAATCAAGCAGAACACAAGTGTAAAAGTATTTCCTTTACCGGGACTTGAACACCGGATCTTTCCACTTGCCGGGCGGATGCTCTCTGTCTTCCTATCACTTTTCCTTAAATCTATTTCCATGTGAATGGATATATATATATATATATATATATATATATATATATATATAGTTATTTATTTATATATATATTTATGTATATAGTATATTTATTTACTTAGTTTTCCAAGAACTAGCACGTTTTCTGCTCTGGACGGAAGACTTGAAAAAAAACGCAAGCGGCCAGCGCAATGGAAGAAAAAGACCAAAGGGATGAAGGATGAGGAAGAGGGTATCTAAAACGAAGAGTAATACGATGTGACATAATGAACTTTTTAGTAGGTTGTGTACTCACTGCCACGAGAAGCTGCCGGTGATGCCCTCTCTGAGCCGGTCCTTGAGCGAGCGTTGCCTTGAAGGTCCACCAGAGTGAGCCGCCATCCTTCGTCCTAGTTTCGGGCCGACCGATTGGCCGGCGGAGAGTTGTCGGAACGAGACGGCAGAAATGCACGCTAGGGGCCCCTAGCGACGGGACACGAAACACATCACGGGGAGAGATTGCGGGCGGCTAAGCCTCCAGCGGCGGGCGCCGCTCCAGGGAGAGGCTCCAGAGGGATGAAGAATATGATGGCATCCTCTTCCAAAGGGCTGCGTCTTAACCTTGAAGCACTTGAGGAACCGCCAGTCCCGGTGACCAAAGTTAAGGGAGGTGAAGCAGCATCAATCAATCACACGTTGACCCCAACCCACCTTCGACCTGACTGAAGAGAAACGTTCACACATGAGAAACAGAGAGAGACGGGATTCGCGATATGAAAAGTGAAAACTTATCATTCGAGTGTTAAATCTATATGCGAACTTCGACAATTCGCGAGGTACAGCTAAGATAAAAAAATACATAAAATAAATAAAATGATAATAATTTCATTTATTCACCAATAATGCTTTGCTACCAAAACGGGCAGTAGCGGATTTATTTTACCTCAAACGGGGTTTTAAATCTGAGCAAAATTAATCTTCCGGCCTTTTTTCAACAAATAATGTTGAAAATCAATTTTAATCCTGAAAAAGTCGCAGTAATTATGGAGACTGCAACGCACACTATAGCAGATAGTTTTATGCTCGGGGATCAGTAATTATTAAAACGAGTATATTGGTATAATTCCTTTAAATGTTTATCAAAGCAAAAATATTCCCCAAGCACAACCCTCAGGATTCGCAAAATTCACCAGTAGTCCCTTAGCTGAAGAAAATTTGAATTTATTGATACATGAATTACTCGTTATAATCGCATGTTTTTCAATCAAAAACCTTATTAATAAAGTGAAAAATTCACGCTTTCAATACTACAGTATGGTTAATCGTAAAATTTATTACACATTATTACCTATATGATGTATAATATACTAATAATGGTGTTTGCTTGCGAGTTTTGGACTTTGAATCGGGGAGATCATAAACTGATTCCGTGTTATTAAGAAAAAAAATGGAAACTGCAAGAATGCAGAATGAATTTATTTTGCATGCATGTATATTCGTAATTTCTATTAATCATTGTTTATCTATCGTAAATATATGCTCTACCGAGTTCAGTTGCACTCCCTATAAAATTTCAAGCATGCACTAATATTGAATATGCTGTACACATGCTGTATATTACATTTTAATAAATGAAAACAACCAATGAATAAATATTTCCACGTTAAAAAAGAGTAGATAACGGAATAATAGGTTCACATCTAATTCTGTAGACACCAAAAAAAATTCCTTTGGGAAATAAATTCTCAATGTACTTTTTTTCACCTTTCCCTCAGTCTTCTTTAACCTTTTATCCCATTTATTCCCACAAAACACTTCATTAGTCATACGGTGCGACTATTTTATTTTCACTATTATTCGTTAGCAACATTGTATTTGTTCTAATCTTCTACTTTCTTTTGCTGCCGTTGTCCGTGTAGTAGCATCGTTGAAAAGTAAACTGTTTATCTAGTTTTTTTAGATTGATTGTTTCCTGATTTCTAGCAGAGCATTATTTTACGTCGGTACTTTCCTTCATCTAATATCAATTTAAATTTACTTACACTCGACCGCTCAAATGTTTACTTCTTCCTTCCTCCATTGCCATAGAAATTCCGCTTCTTAAATAGTAAATGTGTCCTTATTCGAGGTGCATGCTCTTTCACATATTTGTTTGATGTTTTTACCTTTTCTTCCGGTAAAAGATCATTTTCATATCTCTTTCATGTTATTTCCTTAATAGGCCAATATCGATATTAATTTTATGTTTTTTAAATGCTAAAAGTGCTGTACCTTAATGGCGTAATTCTATCTTCTCTGAGAGTTCACTTTGTGTCGGAAGAAAAAAATATATATCTATATAACTGACCACCTCCATTTACACTATCATTTATTATTTGATCCCATTCCTGAAGTACACATTATTAATTACCACGGATTATTAACCTCGCTAATGAAATCATTTATTTTTGTTTGCTTCTTATCCACGTTTGATATAACTTTCATATCCTTGACTACATTGTGTTATACATGAAATTTATTCAAAGAGTTTTCCACCAATCAGTAACAGATTTGTTTGCTCGTGAATTGATGATGAAACTAATAACTTAAAACCGAATTTTCAGGTAGCGTAATATTTTCATATCGTGCGCTTAAAAATATTTTGTATGATACACACCGGCATATAATTAAACTTTATGTGTATGTATGTATACATATATATATATATATATATATATATACATATACACACATAAATCCATATATATATATATATATATATATATATATATATATATATGTTTATATTTAGACTTGAATGTCATGTTTTGAAGTTTGATCGATATACGTTTACCTATAGCTCTGAGCATCGTAGGCTGTAAAAGAATAGCATGTAAATTATCAAATACATCGATAATGTTCTAGAGGGGACGAAAAGAAGAATTTGTGGATGAGCATTTGACTTTTGTTCTAGCATTTTCTCAAGTTTTCCCGTGATTTATGAAGTCAACAGATAATTCAATGCTTCAAAATTATAAATGAGAATCAACACGCAGCGAGTTGCAGCTCTTTCTACGTAGCCTAAATGGAGAGGACCGACCTGGTATGAACCGATGGAATGCCATGAGAGCATGAATCATTCCTTAAGGACAATGTACGCCGTCCCATTTATGTGTCTAAAAACTGCTGACATGTTAGAGCATGAAGTTAATCTGAAGTTAAAAAAGACACCAAAACTTCAAATCTCTGTAAATAAGGCAGATCAGCAGAAATTTGTCAAATTTTCTGGTTAAAAATTAATATTCTCATTTCTAATAGATTGTGGACCATTAAAAATAAAGTGTTATCTTTAGCGTCATAATAAGGAACGACTTGAATAATGGGATCCCGGCGAAAGGAATAAAAAACTCAACCATTTAGATTAGTGAACTTCAGCTGATACAAGGATAAAGAAGGTGTTAGTATTGCTAATTATCATGAGATAGTTTACCCTTAAGATGGTGGTCTAAAAATTTTTCAACCAAACAAATAAACGAGACATTTTTCTATCTCTTAAAAATAATATTCCACATGGTAGGTTTTGGATGTGCTCAACAACGACAATTTTTTTTGCCCCCATAATAAAACGTCACCTAATACCCAACATTAAAGTACAGGGCCTCTCTTCAATTCCGCATACTTGCTTCCTCCCTTCGTTCCGTCCAACAAGCCTCCATCCTATTCATTCCCCTTCCCCGCTTGCCTGACATTCTTCTTTGTATCACAGTCTTCAACATCCCATCGACAATCCAAATTCATAGCATTTTGCTTGGTGATGCATAAATATTCTGCCTTGTTTGAATTTCGTTCTTATAATTTCAACAAAAAATACTGAAGCTATGAACATTGTAAACATTCTTAGTTTACAGAGTTTTCATGTTGATATCTATGTACATATTAGAAATACATTAATATAATCAATATTTCTATGCTAAATTTGTTGTATTCTCCATGAAAGCTTGGGCAGATCTTAGGAATGATGCGGGAAACCCAAATTTTATTGTAAGAAAATACTACAAATTCAAGGTAAAATGCCGGGCACAAAGAACGAATGAAAAAAATTTTCTTTTCTAAATAAAACAATTGTTGATTGGAAAACCTTACCTGCAAAACTATTCGAGCCCTTTCTACACAGAGTGCATACTTTTAAGAAAATATGTACGGAATTTATGTAATAATTTGATTGATGTTTGGTGTAAAATTATATGCAACAGATTAATTTATCTTTTTTTTCTTGCTGATTGATTGATGCTAATGAGATGGGGATTTTCTTACTTTGTGAAAGAGATTTGTGTTTGGAAGTATCCTCTAAATGTACTTTTGTTTTACTGACTGATGTTATCTATTATCTTTTTCATTACTTGAGACTTATGTGCTACCTGACACTGTTTATCTGCACATGTAAATTTTAATAATAAAAGGCAAACGTTCGTTGTATCGTAGGACTATAATGTTGGTAATAAGTCATGCTTTTTAATATCTACATCTTCCAACTGTGTGGTAAGCTAGGGCTGCAAGGATGTATCCACACCTTTTAGTAAAAATGCCAGAAAATAATCCACGATTTATTTATGAATTGTGCCTATAATTTCCAATCATAAACTGATATAGTCTTATTTTATGTTATCTACCCAACGTGAAGCCGACGCGTTGATGAATCGGAATCACAACAGGCAAATCCTTCTCATCCGGAATGTTGCTGGATATTCACGAGTGAATGGACAGTTGAGCGAAGGGATTCCGCCAGGCGATCATCTCATCGTTCCGCCACCTGGTGGTCCCTCCGAATGACGTCACAAAATCCCCGTCCGCGGCATTAAAACGGCGCAATCAAGAGATTAAATCTCCTTGCGTGCGTTTCCAATCGCATGGGATGAATTTCGACCACGCCCCAATTGATTGGACGAAGGAGCACCGAGGTAATAGGGTGTGTAACGCAGGGGTATCCGACCGAGATGACCGCCAAGGGGTCGGGGGAACAGCGGTTTCCAACCCTTTTATGGTTGGGCTACCCCTAATTACGACATCCGATGCACACAGCGCTCTCACGACATTAGGCTAGAGGATTTTAAGCCCTTTTGATTTCAAGAGACGGCGTTATATGGTGGGAAACCGTGAAAATGAATATGAAATTTATTTTATCTTTTTCGTTTTGGATCGCATCTCTCTATCTTGCCGAAGCATATAGTCCCGTATAACTGCAATCCAAAAAAATTACCGTATGTTTGCTAATGAATACTGAACTATTTCTATAATAGTTTTAATTTTCAGCTATAATGAGTGTTATTATGAACAACTTACCGAAACTTTTAATGATTTTGAAAACTGTTATCCAAGTATCAAAACTTGTTATTAGTTTATTAAAAAAATTGAATTCTTTTCCTTGTGAAAATGATCACAAATTTGGGGGTATCTGTCACTCATTCATGACCAAACAAAGTTCCAAACGCTTTGATGAAGAAAAGCAGCTGTACTTCTGATAATATAATTTTTTCGGATTCAGTCACGTCTCTCGTGTGTAGTCAAATGTTTTTCCATTCGTGAAACCATTTATTTTAAGTAATCATTTGTATATTTCTTCACTTTGAGTTCAAAAAAATAACTTAATGTCAACAATAAAAATTTAACTCGCGCTTCAGTCGATAAACATTTAGGGACACCTTTCCAATCGATTACATTTTCTTTTGGTGCCAATCGCATTATTTTATAATAAACAGTAACTCAACAACTAACGTACGAGACTGTGCACCCTGAAATTTTTCACCTCAATTCTTTTTAAATGCATTTTTCGCCATAATACGTACTAGATCAGATACGTAACAACAATTCCGATGCCTTGCACTCCCTCGTTAAACTCTCGCCCGTAGCGTACAAAGCAGCACTTTGCTCATAGAATCAACATTCAACGTTCGTTCCTGCCTCCCAGTTGCACCCAAATGAAATCTTTGCCATAAACTCTGGAAATTATCTGTATTCCGGGAAATGTAACTTGAGTGACATGATTAGTTGGGTGAAAGAGCTTTTATAGGTTTTCAAAACCTGGCAACAAATTTATCAGAATCATCATTTTCAACGTGAACGAAGACAGATGAACCACACTGAAATTTTCTTATTATTAATGCACTCGCTGAATGTACACTTATTATTCTGCTTTATTATTATAATTTACATTTCATTGGATAAAATTTGATGTGACCAACCTTGTCAAACGTCGTATAAAACAATACAATTAGATAGCAGAAGTAAGTTATTGTTTGAAGAGCTTAGAAAGGAAGGAGGCCATAGGCCCTGGGCTCTTGAGTTGATTCAGGATGTCTTCTCTAGACAGTTTCATTTTTCAATTACTAATATTCCTGAGAAACAACAGGGGAAAGAACTGTCCTTTCTTCTTATTCGCGAATTTCGCACACCGTTGGGGTTAATAATTCGGCAATCTCTGCACTGATCTGTCAAATCAGCCTTTGAGTTGATTACTTGGGCTATTTTTAAAACAAATTGTGTATTGCTTGTCGAGAACATAGCAAATGATACAACAGAGGGAAATCATGTTAACCTTGTCATCCCATTGTTCAATTTTCCACCAAGCAGTCTGGATATAATTACTTAATAAAATAATAGCCCTCTTCTCCTTAATATATAAGGACACGAGAACTATTGTATTAGGTACTGCTCTATTTACGTTTTACGATTCGTAACAATTTCATCAAATTGTGCAATATGTTTCGATAATTATTAAAAATGGAAAAGGTTTAGTGTAATTTTTTCAAATAAAAGATTTGCATGTTCAAAGAATAAACTTTTCATGAACAAATTTTTGACGACCTAGTAATAACCAGGATGGGTACTACTAATACTTTCTTTGGCATATTTTTCCATCATAACAACCTTTTAATAACTCCCCCTAAACTATGAAAGGAAATGAAAATTACAAGTAAATCAAATGTTCACTAATTGTATCATAGGAGGACGTATGGTAAAGAAGCTTTTAAGACAAAGGGTCCTTGGATTAAATTTAATGGTAAGCTTTTGAGTTTTTGAATTTAAGCTCCGTAGATTATTCATTCGAATGTCAACACCAATTACGCAATCTAATCGAAAGTACGGTGAGTGGAAAAAACACGCAAAAAATGTCTCGACCCAACTACGTATAAAACGAAGGACGTTCAAAAGGAATTTGAACAACTTTGATGATCCCGACGTACCGTGCACTCGTTGAGTTATCGCCTCGCTGGTGTTATTCAAACGGGCTGGCCTTTCATGTCACCAAAATAAATCGGCGATACCCTGTAACATAAACATAGGCAAGAACCCATAATATTTTCATTCAAGACCTATTTTAGAAAGGAGGTTTCCATTATACTTTCATATCTCGATGACATCAGAGAGAGCTGGAAATAGCCGCCGGAGGCTTTCTCCAAAGCGTGATGAGAGCACAGAATTGATTTTACTGTCAACTCTCAGTGTGTCAGCTGTTGCGTGATGAATATCTCCGCGATCGATGCCTCTGAGTTGGCTTTGTTTCCTCGTCAGGAAGAGAAACTACTAAGGAGGCTACCGTCGTTCAACCAGCCCAATGACCGAACGACCGCCGGTCGCTTAAAATAGGTCGCCGCCGCCGGCTCACCACACTCCGGTGAACTAAATCCGTGCGTGCTCGAAGGATGCAACCTAATGTGCTTGAAAGCTACGTGAATTGCATAACCCGAAGGATTCTCAGGGTTTTTCCCCGCCACTTCCGGCCAGTTACGACTACAAGGGGACGACGTGTAATCTTAAAATTCTGGAAACGTTTCCCGCTGGTTGGAATGTTTACGGAATCCCGGAGAAGTATTCGCATGACCTCTATAACTTATTCTTGTTGGCATAGAAGGCAAACGTTTCGGCTCCCGGTGCACTGGCTAAATTTTCCAAAGTAGTACGATCTACGTGTGTTTAGAGGCATGATTTGCCCCTGAATTGTCTCAAGTTAGAACTTTGGAGTTGATTAAAAATCTTTACATTACAAAGCATGCAGGGCTTTTGCAAAAATTAAATCCACAGAAACTTTTATCGGTGCGAAATATTATCCTGAGAATATTTTAGGATAAGGAAAAATGAAGTTTTTTTTAATAAAAGGAATGAACTGCAACATATCCATAAGGGTATTCTTCCCTTGGATAAAACAAACTACAATGCACCCTCGAAATTAAGCAAAAATACGTCTTCTGGAAATGAGGTATTTTAACATTTTTAGATAAAGGCACACACCAAGTGGCCAACAAAGAGATGCTTTGAATATCAGACTTTAAATATATTATCCATCAGTGAAACAAAAACAATTTTAAATAAAGGAATATGGAATGAAAAGAGAGCATATAGAAAAGAGTGACGCTTAAGTAGGGCTTCCTAGTATAGATTTTTACTTTGTGTTCGCCAAAGCTGAAGAGGTCGCTGTAGTAATGAAATTTGGAGACGTCAGCGTTTGTTCCAACAAGACTATAGCAGAGCAGCACGGTCGCGGCTAACGAGATTAAAAGGATTTGCTCTTGCTAAGTGAGGAAAAACAAACATGGCTTATATCACTCCGACCAAGGAAATGAGTCTGGGAGGTCGACTGACCGCGAAAATCTTCGAGGAAACCTTCGATCCGGACGAATTTAGCTCTGTTACATTTTTTTTACAAGAAATGGTTATAACCGCGCTTGCTGGAGAACGGTATTCAAACTTCGTATTAAAACTCTTAATTCATATGTGTGTGTGTGTTTCTGTATAAATATATACATATACATATATATACATACATGTATATATATACATACATGTATATATATACACACAAATATATAATGGGAAGAGTTCACCCCAGCCGTACTCTTATAATTGGGCAAAGGATGGGTGGGGGATATTGGAGAAAATAGAAACAGTAAATCGATAAAAATTATAAAATTAAATAATTAACTGAAAATAAGACTAACAATAAATATTGTAAAAAACTGAAAATAATTGAAATATTTAAATACCGCAAACGGTTAGAACAATGAAATGGAGGACTGCAAATAAATCACGTACTATCTAGCTTGGATATACTATACAGCATTGATCTATGCTAGTCTCAAGCACTCAAACGCACGTAGTAAAATTAGAATAATACAAAAAATTAATTTTTTGAATACTAAAAAAAGTGAAAATTAATCACGCATTCTCTAGCTTGGATATACTATGCAGCAGTGATCCTTGCTAGTCGCATACACTCTCACTCTATCAGGGCTTACGAGAGGTTTCCCTCTGCGTCAGGGGCCCACCAATCACACGTATTGAAATAAAATTAAGAAATATAATAAACGAAAAATGATCACGCGCTCTCTAGCTCGGATGTACTATATAGCATTGATCCTTGCTAGTCACAGGCACTCACCTTCAATCAGGGCTTAGGAGAGGTTCCCTCTGCGCCAGTGGCCCGTCAGTCACACGTATAATAATAAAGGCAAAATAATCACGCACTCTCTAGCTTGGATGTACTAAGCAGCAGTGATCCTTGCTAGTCGCATACACTCCCACTCTATCAGGGCTTACGAGAGATTTAATTTTATAATTTTTATCGATTTACTGTTTCTATTTTCTCCAATATCCCCCACCCATCCTTTGCCCATTTATAAGAGTACGGCTGGGGTGAACTCTTCCCATTATATTTATACAGCCGTAGTTACCGTTCGCTTTGTATACACAAATATATATATATATATATATATATATATATATATATATATATATATATATATATATATATATATATATGCTTTCATAGACGTAACACGGAAGTGCCGAATAGTACAATACACAGTAACACATAATATGGAAACACAAAAAAAGAGAACACTCACACGTATTTTCTTGATATTTCGACGGAAACAATCCGTCTTCCTCTGAAGATATAGAAGTAATGCAAGCATTACCTCTATATCTTCAGAGGAAGACGGATTGTTTCCGTCGAAATATCAAGAAAATACGCGTGAGTGTTCTCTTTTTTTGTGTTTCTATATTATTTGTGTGTATATATATATATATATATATATATATATATATATATATATATATATATATATATACACAAATATATAGAAATAAGGAAAATGGACAGGAACATATATAAAGGACGAACATCCAGAGAGCATCCGCCCGGCAAGAGGAATGATCCGGAGTTCAAGTCCCGGTCTAGGAAATATTTTTACACTTGTGATTTGCTTGAATCCGCCTTCCCCACCTCTACTGTGTTCGTCCTTTTTATGGGTTCCTATCCCTTTTCCATGCATGTATTTCCATGTGAATGAGTATTTGTTCGCCATATGGCGGGATTTCGTGTTAGAATGTATATAAATATAAATAAATATACATATTTTTTTTTAAAGTTATATACCGGTTAAGGTAGGTTTTTGGATGGACACAACTACCAAACAAACATTTTATTACTCCTAACAAAACACAAAATCCATCATCCTACTCTATATCAGGTCCCTCTTCATCTCTGAGTACTTTCTTCCTCCCTTCATCCCGTCCAACATCCCTATCCTGTTCCTTCCCTTTCCTCTTTTGCCCAACATTCTACCCTCTATCACAGTCTTCAACATCCCACTGCCGGTCAACACCCCCTTCATCCACTTTTCCTGCCTCCATAGGATTGCTCCCAACAAACCCCTCTCTTCGCCCACCATACCAAGTACTTCCTCATTTGCTTTCTTCTCTGTCCATTTCACCTTCTCCATTCTTCTCCACACCCACATTTCAAAAGCCTCCAATCTACGTCTATCCTCCTGCTTCAAGGACCACGTTTCCGCGCCGTACATAGCTACGCTCCATATCAAAGTTTTTACGAGTCTTTTCTTAACATCCTTACTCAAAGTCCCTGTCATCAACTCCCTCCTCCTTGTGAAAGCCTCTTTGCCAAGCGCAATTCTTCTCCTTACGTCCCTACTACTTTGACCGTGTTGGTCCAAAACACTACCGAGATACGTAAACTGTTCTACCTGCTCTAGTTTTTGCCCTCCTATTTTAATGTTAAGCTTGGCCTTTTTCTTTCTAGAAAATCGCATAACCTTTGTTTTATTAATATTGATTCTCATCCCATACCTGTCGCACTAAACTTCCAATTCACTCAGCAATGCTTGCAGCCCCTTGGCTGACTGACAAACTAAAGCTTGGTCATCAGCAAACCTAACTGATTTTACGAATCCCCCGCCCACTTTCATTCCTACCTCGAGTTCTTCCCATGCCTCTTTGATCATTTCCTCTGCATACAGGTTGAACAGCAACGGTGATAATGGGCAACCCTGCCTTACACCCCTTCCTAACACTGCCCATCCTGACTCCCCGTTTCCCACCCGCACCTGAGCAGTCTGAGACATGTACAGGTTGCGGATTAGCCTCCTTTCCCTCCAATCTATTCCTATTTTCTGCAATATACTCATTAGTTTTTCCCAATTCACTCTATTAAACGCTTTTTCGAAATCTACGAAACAGGCAAATACCTCCTGGTTGTGTTCTATATTCCTCTCGATTAATAATCTCATTACTGCAATGGCATCACGCGTACCTCTCCCCTTCCTAAACCCAAACTGATCATCCCCTAAGTAATCATTTGCCCTACTCTCTATCCTTTTGTTTATGATCCTGAGAACAACTTTAGCTGCGTGGGATATCAAACTAATTGTCCTATAGTCCTCACATGACGTGGCCTTTACCTTTTTCGGAATAAGAACTAAAACTGATCTCACAAAGTCTTCCGGTCAGATTCCTACCTCATAAATACTACGGATCAGCCCATATAGCCTCTTCCTCCCACATTTTCCTAAGCCTTTTAAAAGTTCCACGGGAATGTTATCTACCCCCACGGCCTTATTTAGTTTCATCTCCCTTAATGCCCTTTCTATCTCATTGTCCAGTATACCTGGACCTAAGCTGTCTTCCTCTACGTCATTTTCTTTTTCAATGTCTAACTTTGTTGGTCTGATTTCTTTACTATACAGTTCTTCTATACACTCCTTCCATCTCTCTTGGATCTTTCCTGCGTCAACTATTACCTTACCCGCCTTATCTCTAACTGTTAGCATAGCTCTTCCTTTCTTACTTCCCGATAACGATTTAACTTTGCTGTAAAGCGCACCGAATTCACCCTTCCTCTGCAGACTTTCCATTTCCTCGCACTGCGTCTTCCACCATGCTTCTTTTGCTTTATTTGTTGCCCGCCTCAATTTATTGTTCAATTCTTTGTACTTCGTTTTGCCTAATTCTGTATTTATATTCTTCCATTTTCGCCGCTCATCCATCTTTGTAATCATCTCATCCGTGATCCATGGTTTCCTAGTCCTTTTAGCGTTAACGGTTCCAATAGTGTCTTTTGCGGCTTTAGACAACCCTTCCTTGATCATTTCCCATTTTTCTCCGATAGTACTAAGCCCTTTACCATCCTCCATGATTTTCTCTACCGCCTGTTTGTATTCCTTCCTTTTCAACCCATTTAATGCTTCTACATTCCATTTTCTAACTCGCCGCCCCTGCCTTATCTTTTTGAAACGTACGCTACATTTCATAACAACTAAATTGTGGTCTGAGTCCGCATCCGCTCCCGGGAAGCTGTGCGAATTTATCACACTGTTCCCAAACCTGTGTCTAACCAGGATATAATCTAGCTGATACCTTTCTGAGTCACCTGGCATTTTCCATGTATACCTGCGTCTTTTGTGGTGTCTAAACCAAGTGTTGGTGATGACTAACCCCTGTCTCCTGCAGAACTCAACTGCTTTCTCCCCGCGGTCATTCCTCGTGCCTAAACCGTAGTCCCCCACCTCATCACAATCTCTTCCTTCGCCTGCCGTCGCATTCATATCCCCCATCACTATCAAATGTTTCCCTGCAGGAACACACGCGATCATGTCCTCTAACTGATCGTATGTCCTAACGACCTCTTCTTCCTTATGGTTGCTCGGTGGCATGTATACCTGAATAATAACTAAGTTCGTCGGTTCTGCTTTTATCTCCACTAGTTGTATTCTATCCGTTACCTGCTCTATGTTGACTATGCTTCTTCCTACCTCTTCATTTAATACTATGGCAACCCCTCGTTGGCTCTCGTCCCCACCGCTGTATATTATTCTATACTTATCACTCCAGTAATCCCCGCTATCTTTCCATCTCACCTCGCATAGACCTAAAATATCTATATTTCCCCTTTCCATCTCTCGCTTAACATTCTCCAATTTCCCTGTCCTCATCATTGTCCTAACATTCCACGTTCCTATTCTAACTAATTTGGTCTTCTTCTCCTGCGTCTTCTGTCCTGCTGCTGCTGGTTTTCCCTTGCAAGGGTTTCGTGGGATGACGACCGCGGAAGCCTTGCCTCCCCTGCTGCCGGGCACGACACACGGCCGATTGGGCCGAGCCCCGTGGTTGCCAGGACTCAAAATATCTCTATTGTCCATCATATTTTTCTTGGGAATGATAATTGAGGTGGTTTCCCGTTGCCTTCCTCAATAGTGTTTTTAACGTGACACGATCACTTACTGGCCGCCCCACTGGGGTCAGACGCCATTGCAGCCGCCTCACTGAGGAACAGACGCTGCGTGGACTACCTTTCGTCTGGCTCCTAACCTTCGACCTATCTGGCATGGGTGACCCTACCAGGAGCAATAATTATTACTCCCGCCAGTACAGCTCTAGGGGTCATCGGAACGCACAAGCCCTTCCACCACGTCAAGGTTGTAGTCCGGGGAGGGAATATATATATATATATATATATATATATATATATATATATATATATATATATATATATATATATATATATGCCATATGTCGGGTTTTCGTTTGTGTGTGCATATATATATATATATATATATATATATATATATATATATATATATATATATATATATACACATACATACACGAAAACCCGACTTATGGCGAACAAATTTACTTCACATGGATATGGTTATAAGGAAAAGGAAGGGGTAGGAACACATATAAAAGATAAATATAGGAGATGTGAGGAAGGCGAGCGATATGGCGTTAAACAACAAAAATAAAGAAAAACACATACAAGAATACACAATATTCCGCTATATTCAGCGGTGAGACCACCTTCCTCTATGGACAGAAGGAACTACTATATGTACACAATATATAATCCCTTTGAAAAAACATTTTATGTGCTTTGGAGATTTTAAACATTTTAAAAATTATTATGGATTGTGAAATATTCATAACCATTCAGTGCTTTCGTAATGATCCAGTTCAGTGACTAACACCTCGGAAAATTGTCCAATAAAACATTAAATGAACATTTATATTTTGACGAAATAATGCGACTTAAAATACCGCTCAGAATTTTCTTCTCGTATCCCCATATTCACGAACTATATGAGGTTTTCAAAATGTTGATTCCAAGTTGTGAGGACATGAAAAACTGGAAATCTCATTTATTGAGATATCCCTTTGAGACATTTTATTTTGACTGGTAAATTACTCCCATCTCACATAAGCCTCAATTATAAAGAAGAGTTAAATATGAAACATTCAAACGGGCCTAATGCCTATCAGTTTGAATTATAGTAAAAAATAAATATAAAAAGAAAGAAATATAATAAAACAAAAATTATAAAGTAGGTATGATAAAGTTAATTGGCTTTAAGATTCCACGCTGTCATTCTTAATTGAATGAAAGAACTAATATCATATTATTCCACGACACAATGTCTACGCTCAAAATAGGACAAATTCTCGAACTTCATATTGTCCTGTCCCTAGTTCTGTCACCTGAGTTTCCTAACCACGTCTCTTTGGAGCTAATGCTGACTTCTACGTTAATTAATATGCATGGCAGAGGCTATTGAAACGAGCTTGCATGAACGCGGATTATGCGAAGGACAAAACCTTCCCATATCCGAGGTCCTCCATTTCTTACGTCACGAGCTGGAAAAAAATACTTCACAGTATCATAGGCCATATATTTATTAAATTTACCTGTTATCTACTATTTAGGGTAAAACCCCATTAGCTAAGCTATTGTGGAACATTCTAAATATTTTTTTTAATTCAAAAGCAAAATCCTGACCTTTCATATAACCTGAGACCCATGGTCTCACAAACTCCTTCAAATTCGTAATATGCCCTCCGGTTTTATGCTTCCGTCATGTCTCCGTGGCGTAATTTGCGAGAAGAGTGATATTGCCAGCAGGAAAGGGTCATTTATTCAACACCAAATTTCATTTTTCTACGCTATTAAACCCTTAAGAAACGTCACGCATAGAGCGGCAACCTTTTTTCCTCAAGCCTTCGAGAGTAATTAGTTTTCTTGATATTCTCTTCGATTATCCAAGAGAGAAGAGCATGAGCCATATATAAGGAGAGATCATGTTTTGTGCAACCGAGTGAATTTTAATTAATAATTGGCAAAAATATTTCATTCAATGAGAAATATAAAGGATTAAAAGTCATTGCTTTCTGATCAAATACTTGCTCGCATATAGCCAATCACTTTGGAACAGTATTCAAACAACAGTGGTGAAATCGAAATAACGTGCTGGAATTCAGTTAATAATATAATTATAACTTAAAAATCTGCTTTCGTGCGCAAAAAAAAACAACCTCCCGATCTGAATCCAAAGCCTAAAAAAAATACCTTAAATATCCTACAACTTTACTCTGAATGTATCCAGAGCGATTTGCATTTGAAAGGATTTATTTGCGTGTAAATATTTACGGCTTTGTATTTTTGAACCGTTATGCTTTAGAGCCATTTCTGGTTGCGTATCAAGCATTCCTCGGATCACGTCATGAGGCAAATGGACCAAGAAAACAAAATTGATCAAATACGTCAGTTCCGTCGCATACTCTAGTTTATTTCCTTTTGAAATGGTAAATGTCAAATCAAAATAAAACACATGATGACAAAGAAAAGTTCAGGGATCTTCCGGAATATATTAAAATTTAATACAGAATTTAAAATACTCCCACAGACTGAAGTAAAAAAATAAAATTCCTACAAGCAACGCTGTTATATATTTGAATACAATGCTTACGTTAATGTATGCCAAAGACAATCATAGTTCACAATATGAAGCAAAGCACACCTGAATGAAGCTACGAAATTATAAATGCATAGATAAAACTGATACGAAAATTCAATTTGTTACAGATAATACAAGTAAAATAGAACACGTGTTGAGCCTTCCTGGAAAGGACATGGGATAATGGAATTATGATTGAGAAAATAAGCGCAATATCTAACATATTTTTATTACATTAAAGGAATGCGTGTAATAATTTTAGTATGTTTTTAGTAATTTTTAGAATCGTCTGATAAAACACAAAATTGAATGAAAAAAGTGAATCAAGTGAAGACGAACCTTTCAAGCTTCTAGATAATATCAAAATCAACGGATATTTTCATCAACAAACCAAAACGATTTTTCCATATCCTCCGTTTACATTTTATTTGCAGATGATTGCTCCAAGGCAATCTAAGCTCGCCGAAAACTATTGCTAAATAAACACGGATTCAAGATGGTACAAAAATAAACTTTTTCGATCGAGTAAATACTTTAAAGAAACCAACTAAAATTACCCGCCTGCTGAATCACGCTCAAAAAATCAAACAAAATGCTTAAAGGTTAAATAAACATCGAATAGCTTCCCAATTCGTATTCTTGTCCGTAATTTTTCCTTCAGTGACCTTCAATTTCGCACGTGACATCCTTGTGACGCACACTATAGAAATTCATTTTACATTTTGAAAAAGACTTTTTTAAGATTCGTTATCTAAATTTTAAGTCGAATCATCAAAAAATGATGACAAAATAATAATCGCAAAAATCTTGTGAACACATTTCCGTTGACCAATGTAAAGGGATTTAACGGCTCATCGTTTTGAGAAAATGCTATTGAAACTGGCAGTTGTGGAGTCACTAAATCTGTGTTAGTGTCAACACTGGCTATGACCTTTTGTAAATTCTCTCCCCAACTTCAATTCTTTCGCACACGAAAGTTCCAGTTCATGTAGTATTTTTTCCTTTCTCAATGTGCTACAAGGCAATCATACCTTAGGCAATACGTGGTCTGCTCAATAAATACAAATACTGTTGCAATCTGGTGGCCATGACCCGGACTATAGCCCCACCCTCTAGCGAAGCTAGTTGCCTCAGACCCAATGAGCCGTCCGTGCTTGGCGGGTCGTCGAGCTAGCTGTGCGTATGGTGCCATTTATATTAATTTCTGTTTTCCTTGTTTTTACTGTTCGCCGAAAATGGAAATTGACGAAATCACGGAGAAACGAGTCAACATCAAGTTTTTTGGTGAATTGCAGTAAACGTTGTCAAGAAATTACTGAAATGTTTACAGCTGTTTGCGGTGATAATGCTCTGAAGAAAACACCAGTTTTTAAGTCGATTAAGCGTTTTAAAGATGGGCGACAAGACGCCACGGACGATGCAAGGCTGGGACGACCTTCAACCACCAGTGTTGACGACAACATTGATCGTGTGCGGTAACCTTGTCCTTACCGATCGTCGAAAAACCGTCCGAATGATAACTGATGAAATGAATTTAGGAAAATCAACAGTGCCCAGTATTTAACCAAACATGATGGATGGTCCTTCACCATGAAAATGCACCTGCACCTTCAACATTGATTATTCACCAGTTTCTGGCTAAAAATTCAATCACCATCCTTGATCATTGTCCTTATTCGCTAGATCTCGCCCCCAACAACTTTTACCTATTCCCAAAATGCAAACATTTGATGAGGGGACATCACTGGGAAGATGTGGACACAATGAAGCAAGAAACGACGAGAAAAGTTAAAAGCCTATCTGCCGAAGACTTCCAAGGGTGCTTAAAACGGTGAACAAGAAGATAAAATAAGTGCGTAGCAACGAATGGAGAGTACTTTGAAGACAGGGACAAAATCAATGTAAACTAAATTTTGTAAAATAGTTTTTTTATGGCCTCAGTTCGCGCATTTTTTGTACAGGGTAGTATATGAGATTAGTCCTATCCTCAGCTATTAAAGCCAATCTTCGATTTATTAATCTAGGCTTGAAATGAGAAGTACTCGATGAAGCGATGGGTGGTCAAAAAATGGTTGAGTTTTCATAATATGTTTTCGATTGTCCAAAAAAAACATTTATGTAAATTTATTTTTTATTTTATAAATTTTTTTCTATTTTTTAAATTTAACATAAATTCCAAAAAAATTCATCCTCAATCGCGCATTACAGCCCGTGCAGTGTAGGGATCAAGCATCAAACAATTGGTAAACATCCTGTCTACATCATATCGAATATTAACAAATATATAGAATTTCTCCGAAGGTTTCATATTGCCGTTTTTCTCCGTAACCACCATCATCATCTTGGTTTTAAGAGTAATTTGGAGCCTTAGTTATGGATTTTAAAATTATGATGAAATGAAATTAACATCATTTCGCCGAGAAACAAGTAATTTAGCATTTGACGGAGTGAGGCACTCAAACAGCTACCAAAGGTTAGCTCTGCCCATTAACTAATTTTCCGGTGCTGAGATACAAATTATAAAAATACAGCGCAAATACATTTGCCTTAAAACCGTAACGACGTAGCAATTAATTTCATTCAACCAAAGTATTTAATGCATGGAGGAAAGGTTTTTAACTTTGTGTTCGGATTTTGCCTACGATGGGCAAAACTCGAAAGTTTCCCCGGTCCTTCGATTCGACTTCCCTGATGATACTCACATCCTGAGTAGTTTTAGCAGCAACAACGTTATCATAGGTTAAAAGTCCGAGGATCGGCATATAACAGCACTTCAGACTATCCTTTGTCCTGCCAATCTCTCCATTCCTCCGAGTTCTCTGCAGCAAAATTTTCCAATGCTTTCTTCCCCAGTTAAAAATCCTTGGCCATCCGAAGTAATTCCTCCCGTTTATGTAGCCATCCTAATGGTCTTTAGCAAGATGACGTGCCAACTATCAAATCATTTCCCCTCTTCTTCTTGTAAGTGTTCAACATAAGCTTCTCTCTGCACTCATTCTTCAAGTACTTCCGTAAATATCACTCTCTCTCCCTTTCTCATTCATATTATTTTCATCATTGTACGGAACTGCGCATCTTCAGTAACTAAGATATGCTAAGCGTACTACAATCAGTCACCGATTTATTCGAAATTATCGCTACGCTGGAAACGCTTTGGAGATGGGGATAATTAGGTGCAAATTACAGAAAAATAAAATTAAAATCTAGGTCGTAGAAGTCCAAAGATGGGTATACGAGACAATCGTCAATACGCGACCCTCGAGAATTACATAGTCATAACTACTGACTGACTCTAATAACTGACTAACTAACCTTACCGAATGACTAACTGATACTAGAAGGTACCTTCCGACTTTTACGCATGTGCAAACGTCTTGTTTTGAGCTTTCGTCGAAGCCGAAGTGTTGATTGAAAAGTTGTGTTGATTCCGTTGCAGCAATTGGCAATCTCTACAAACTTAGCTGCTCAGCTGTGATTAACAGTCGGAGTTAATATGTAAGTATGACCCTACTTATATTTATTTTCAGGATATTGAAATATTTCAACATTCAGGGAGGTTGAAGCTGTATTAGGAACTAAAAAGGGAAAATACATGCCAACTAGTGAAGATAAATCAGGAAAATAATTAACCAGGTATGATGCAACAGAGAGATGGAAGAAATATATATATAAGAAACGCTAAAGGTTTGAGACCAGCAATCTTACACATAGAAAGAAAATATAAGGTTGGCCTAATAATAATATAATAAAGACCCGATGATAGCTTAGGTATACGCATTCTAAATGGCGAGACAGCAGGACATCACAGGGATTGGAATCAACTGAGTCCCAGAGAGTAGACAAAATTCCAGCGGGATTACTTTTAGATGTCGTTTAAGGAAACGTGACAGGAAGAATTTTTACGGACTAATTCGTAGGATTTATGAGGGAGGAATTTGGTCGGAAGATTTTATCAGAAAAGTGTAAATTCCCATTCCAAAGAAGGAAATGTAAATATTTGAGAACTATAGAACGGTAATTCGATTCTATGCCAACTTAAGCTGGTATTAAATATCATCAAAAAAATGATGGAGAGGAGGGCAAATGATTACTTAGAGGATAATCAGTTTGGATTCAGGAAGGAGTAAGGCATGCTTGTTGCCCTAGCAGTGAACAGGTAACTGATAAAGAGGAACATGGAATAAAGTTGTAATGTATCTTGATATTTCATAGATTTAGATAGAGCATTCGATGTATTAAATAGGAGCGGAATGGAGGGGTAGTAGATTTATCCGCAACCTTTAATTGTCTGAAACAACTCAGGTGCGAGTGGTGGATTGAGAGTCCGGATGAGCAGTGATAGGAAGATGAGTAAGGCAGGGTTTTCCATAATCACCTGTGCTTTTCAAAGTATACGAGTTGGGTCCGAAAATTATCCGACATGCGTTTTTTTAATTATTTTTTTTATTATGAGGGTGTTCCGCACTACGAATTTGCTCCAAGAGATCAGACGATCACAAAGAATATTACGTTGAAGTTCTGAAAAGATTGCGTGATGCCGTTAGAAGGAAACCACCGCGTCTCTGGTCAAGAGGTGACTGGCTTCTTCGCCGCGATAACGCGCCGGCGCATTCATCGAACCTTGTGCACCAATATTTGGCGAAACACAAGATTGTACATGCAGCTTCGCCAGCCTCCATACAGTCCCGAAATAGCTCCCTGCGACTTTTGAATGTTCCCAAAATTGAAAATGGCGCTCAAAGGAAAGTGGTTCGACGAAATTGAGTAATGCGACGCGCGAGCTGAAGGCCATTCCAAAATCTACCTACGAGAACTCCTTTAAGATGTGGAAGTACCGCTGGGATCGAGCGGTTAAATCAAACAGGTACCACTTCGAAAGATGCCACCGCCCGGATGACGAAGATTAGCACTAATGCGGGGATATGGACGCAGGTCGGATAGCTTTCGGACACACCTCGTGTATTGAGTAAACCGCTTAACAGGTAAGAACAAGAGTTAAGTATCAAAATCGGCGAAAAATGCATAAAATCAATTGCGTTTGCGGATGACGAACCTTTAGTTTTCCAGTTAGCCACGGGGTTGCAAACGATGCTGAGGTGTAAAATCAAAGCAATAGGCATTGGATGAGAATCCTAAACGAAATTAAATGATTATAAACGAAAAATGTTATGCGATATCCGAGAGAGAGAAAAGATAAGTTAAAATTCAAAATAGGAATCCATAAACTAGAGCAGAAGGATCAGTTTACCTATCTTTGAATTGTTTTCAACCAAAATGGTCAAAGGAGAGGTTACTGTTGGGATAAATCCAAAAGAGACAGGGATGATGGATGTCATTTAGAAAATCAATGCGATGTTGAAGAGTGTTATAAAGAGAAAGACGTTAGGTAAGAGATGAGGGGGGGGTTGGATAGGGGTATGGGACGGAAGAAAGGAAGGCAGGAAGTGAGCGGATTTGACGTGGGACTTATTGTACGAATGTAGTATCGATTTCAGGTCGTACTTTTAGTAGAGGCAAGCACCGTTGCATGGTTGTCCGTAACTGGTAGAATGCCATAAAATTATATATGATGATTTTGTGTACATTTATAGTTATCCACATAGAAGATAACTCCCCGTAGATTTTGCCTTCATTTTTAGCGCAGTCCGTCCATTGTCGTTACATATTTGACACATTCAGCTGTCATTTGTGATCGGAGGACATCAAAAATATGATTAAACCGGTCGTATACGTTTGATAAAGTCCACAAAATTTATCCTGCAGAAGTGCGATTTCAAAAGGTTCACTTTTAATAGTACAGAAATCACTACATTGAAGTATGATCGGGTATAACAAAATGAACACACTTCACCTGAGATATACCGGCCTGTATGGCAAGCGTACGCCCACGCTGAAACTCTCCATGATATACGCTGGCGGATTGATCTAACGCACACCTGTAGTTGAATGTCCTACCCTGGGAAGGAGGAAAGTCGGCACACAAGCCTCCGACTGTGGCCTCCGACGCACAAGCAACCGTTCCTTTCCCAGCTCCTACCCCCTCCACCAAACACCCCCCCCCAACCTGGGCGTTCCATTAGAGGTTGCCGAGACACACGAATTAAATAAAGAACGGGATTGTTTTCCTTAGCGACGGCATCGGAGGAGGGTCGGAGGTGGTCAGGGACTCTTCCAGGAATCTCGGTCGATGGCTCCTTAAGCGAGAGCTGCAAAGAAAGGGAGAGTTAGAGAGAGGAAAAAAAAACCTCTCGTGATGGAGAAAGGCAAAGGAAAGAGGCAAAAAAAGATACTTCGCGCCGGAAAACTCGTGCAGGAAGGAGCCATGGAACTCGCTCACTCCCTCCACGCTCTGAATCCCCTCCTCCCAAAATACCCCCTTCCACCCCCGCTCCACCCCCCCCTGCAGTGAACTATGAAGGCTGAAGAAGAGGGCGGGTTTGGTGGAGCTTCGTAAACCCAAAAGTGCAGTGTTGGCGATCCTCTTGTTGTTTCGGCTCCCCCGTGTCCATATCTCGGCGAAAAAAAAGGGAGTAGCCTTGAGACTCCTTGTCAAATTTCACGCCCTCCGCTTCCTCCGCCGCTACTCAAAGAAACCGCCGCGGCTGAAGAAAAAAACACGTAGAGATGAGGAAATCAATGCGGATCACGTTCCTTCCTCTGTCTCTCTCTCTTTCTCACCGGGGCAACTGGAGTGGATGGACTTCGGTGAGCTCACCACGAAAAATACGAATCCCAAATAAAGAGAAACGAAAGATAAAAATTTTTCCTTAACTTTCAACCATGTTGTCTAAACATTCTCTCTTTATTTATGAGTAAATACATATCTACAGTTGCAAATTCGTGCTATACTCATGGAATGTTGACTTTTTTAGTATTTTAATAATCTATTGAAATATACGAAAATATTTCTGAAACAATCATAACCATAATCCATAAACACAGTAATCAACCCGAAGGTTGGTTTGGTAGGTGATGGCAGAGTTTATCCAGTACTAAGCCCTATACGGCGTGTGAAATTCACACATCAGAGTAGGGGGGCCAGTTCCTGTCCCTGTGCCGATTATAGTTTCCCAAGAATATCTGGTACCCGAAAAATCACATAGCTTGGGTGGAGCTGCGGGTGCCCAGAGAGGCTTACCCGGGAATCGAACCCGGGCCTTCCAGTCAGTAGTCCTACGCTCTACCTCTGGTCTATCTTGATCCACTTCTAAAGTAAAAGTTACGTCTTTTCTTTGGCCCAGATATAGGCATATTCTGATCGTATGGGCCTATGGGAAACCATACAAACATATGCTAATCAATAACCTAGGAACAAAATAAGACAGTAAAGGCAGAAAATTACGTACGATAGCTTGTGTATATGATATTTATTTTATCAATAAACATTATGCAGCAAGCTACAAAAGGTTATCTGAAATAAATGTGAGAGAATCACATGAATAATGGAATAATAATGAAGAGCGAACAAATGAAACAAAAGTGAATTTAACTGCCCAAAACGAACTCAGTGTTTCATTGGAAACACGATTTACCTCCCAGAAAATGGAAAACAAGATGATTTTATTAGCATGGAGTTCAAGCAAAAGTGAACATTACAAAAAGTCCGTTTGCTTGGCAATACAAATCAGTTTTTCCAAAAGGACACAGAGCCGCGTAAAGGAAATTTAAATGAAATGAAGGCAACAAAATATAGATTTTTTCCGCAATAAAATTCTCATTTATCAGCAACATCTTGAAACGCAATCATAAAGGTTTGTACGAGTACTGTAAATATGATGTATTAATATTCATAAGAGTATTACGAATTATAAAAATATAACAAGAGTAAAAATAAGTAAATGGAAAACCAAACATACTAATTAATAGAGCATTAAATCGAAGGGTCCAAGATGAAGACGAGATGGAATAAACTTTTTGTATAACAAAATGGAAAGAGATGTAAGGATTTGTTGTCTCAGGCGTAACTTTATGGAATTTGCATAACATATTGAAATTAAATGAAATAATTTACTTGTAATTCCACACACTTTATTTTAAAAAGCACGACCCAGGTATCGACGTTGAACGTCATCATCAGGTCCTGATTATGACGTTCAACATCGAAACCTAGGTCGTGTTTTTTTTAAATAGAGTGTGTGGAATAACAAAGTAAATTTTTTCATTTCATTCCAATAGATACGAGGATATTACGTCTTTCGTATTTTCAACAAACAGCAAATGATAAAATTTTGAAGTTAAAAAAAAATTTCGGAATATTATCAAAGGATCCCTTATTTTTCCTCTCATTACAGACTGTACTTCAATTCAAGTCTGTATCAATCCGTTTATGTCCCCACAAAGCTCCAAGAACAAAACATCATGCCCATGGCATCCTACGCTGACGTAAAACAATACAGTTAATAACGCGCAAGTCAAGTCAATCAGTGCGAATATCATCCACACAAAGTGACTTAAGTACACCAGTTGGTCGACTTAATATAACTCCTCTCCTTTGGGACGTGTCAAAACCTGTCAGTTTTAAATCCGAAAAATTGGTGAAATTTGCTGAAATTGATTTCTCCCTGGCATCCTGATGCCTGGATGACTGTTGGGTTGGAACGGTGGGATATCTCCGGTTAGATCTCTTGGATAAAAACTTGTCAATCACCGACGGGAGATTGAAAAGCAGATGAGAACGATTTGATTGTTTTACGGCAAAATGGTAGATTTACTTGCCAAGCTGCCAGTGCGTTTGACACAATTAAAAAGACATTGGTGGTGAAATAATGGAAAGAGTAGCATTGCACAAAGTCCACCTTTTCCTCATCTATAAAGGCAGGTGAATTGCAACACAATCAATTGCCAAAAAACCCACGCCAAATGAAGGGGGGACAAATAAACGTTTCCAAAATGTTTATTAATCTCTAATCGAACCCAATCACGTTATACACCCCTAGCTGCATGATGAGCTAAATCATTTATTAACAGGATGGTAGGAAACCAAAGGAGTACAATGGATAAAATCAATTTAGTAATCAACGCATCAGCCTTTGGACCAAGGCATTGAGTAAGAGGGAAGCCATTATTTATATGCGATATCATGTCTCTAATAGAAATTTGAGAATTTATGTTGCCACTTTATTGTGGAAAAAGCAAATATTATTTGGTAGCTAAGATAAAAAATGACAAAATAAAGAAACTTATTTCTAAAATATATTTATTTCATGCAACCATTTTCTATCTTCTTTTTAAGTATTCCATAATCCAGAAAACAACACAATGATGCAAAAAAAATCTCGCGTAACGTAGGTATTAACGGCTATTCCAAAGATATATCGCAATTGAAAGTCTGACGATTGCGTTGGCAGAAGAAGGTCGTAAGGAAACTAGGAAGAGTGCATTGAGATTTCGATGGAGAGAATCCCGCTCCACAGATCGCGTCCTTCCCCCTTTCTGAAAGCGACTCCGAATTTAAAACAAAAAAATTTAAATCCTTCCGTTACAACCCTCGTGTAGCGGAATGGCACTGGCGTGTTTAAGAATCCAAAGTGGCGCCCATCTATTCAAAAAACGAGGCACCACTGCAATCTTCCTTCCTCCTGTTTCCACGGCCGGAACGGAGGAGACTTTCCCCTCTAAACGACAGCGAGATAATCCAGCCAACCCCAACCAAGGCGCATGCGCGGGCGTTATCCGCTTTAGTGGGGATGTGTATAGGGGAAGAGAACCGGGTTTGGCGGGAGGGAGCAGGGAAAGGAGGGGATTTGGGTGAGGAAAGGTGGAGGAAAGAAGGTAAAATGGGTTGAAGGAGGAGACTCCGACTGCCTCGTAAAATTCTCCTCCTCATTTCTCTCCCTACTTCAACCTCATACCTCCCTTCCTTGCTGCCCTAGAGATGAACAACCCTTTCGAGACTATCTTCCACCGCCGCCCTTTTTACTCACCCTAATACTTTACCACGCGAGGACCTAAACTAGTCTGCGCAGCTCTCGCTTCAAATTGCCTTACTCGATATAGACAAATCGGTTGACCTTTTCGGCATCAACTGTGCATTTTACTCAGCAGCTAGATTCAAGCGATGATACGTAACAGGAACATTGCAAAAAATAAAAAAATTGACCACCTCAATTCACCTGAAAAGTTTTGTATGCGCTATCATCTTTCAAAACTCTGTTGACAGTCACTGCTCACAACCAATAATTGGACACAATTGAAAACATTCGTCACATTGAATTGAAGTAGTCGACGGAGACTTGTACTGCGATATATTTACGTCTCTATGAGAGGGACAAGTGGTCAACAGTCATTCAATTTCAATGCAACAAAATATTGCCTTTTTTCTTCTCTTGGCGCACTGGTGAATGCCTCAAGATTTTCGGAAATGTTAGTGTCTATGCATGTTTACGGTGTGCATAGAATTAATCCATATTTTTAAGTTAGCGAGTATTATTAATGGAATTCTGCCGTTAAAGAAATATTTTGACTGCATGAAGTATGTACAATAATTCATTTACATGCTTCTCCCCGAAAAACACAACCTGAAATTCAACACTACGTACAATAAGCCCCTCTTCAATTCCGAATACTTCCTTACCCTCTTAATTCCAATTAACATGCCTACCCTATTTCATCTCTTTCCCGTTTGCCTAAAGTCTTCCCCTCTATTACAGCCTTTAACAACCCATTGCCATCGAAATACGTACTTTGCCTCCATCTTTCTTCTGTCTCCATTGGATTTTTCCCAACAAAGTCTCCCCTCTTCTTCACTACCAAGCACTTTGAATAGAGAAGGTGTATTTCACCTTCTCTCTTCTTCTCTGCATCTAAGTGTGAGTAAATGTATAGCATGAAAGGAGATACCCTTGGAAAAAAACAGTCTTGTTAGGCATTCGAAAATATGCTATCAATATATTACGTCGCATCGTTAGGGAATTGACGTCCGGCAGGGAGAGAAAAAAATAGGAGATGGTAGAAGGAAATGACTATAAAAAGTGTGACGTCACACTGAAAGAGGGTGATTTAGAATATAAGGGTCGAAAAACAAATATATGTATATATATATATATATATATATATATATATATATATATATATATATATATATCAACGAACTCTTGCACTGCATCTTGAAAAGGTACCAATATTGAACTGCAAGACGCAGTAACGAATATTATTACTAATTAATATTTTGAAAAATGTTAAGGAGATAGAGAAATGGGGCGTAATAGTAAATAGAAGCGATGCGTGCAATAAAGCAAATATTCTAAACATTCCCAGTACTCATATTTTCTTTCGTTTTAATGTAGCGAATTCAATCGCTGAAACTAGTAGCCCCAGAATTTCTGATACGCACATAGTTGCATTCGCGAAAAAGAATAACCCAAGCGCGCGTAACATGCGACTGCACTACTGGCGTTGTGATCAATCACAACTTCCAACGGTTTATTGCAGCAACTGATCCATTAAATCGGATGGGGTTGACAAATCCTAATAATCAATTTTCAGCTAACGCGAGGATACAGACTACAACTAAATTGGGTAATCACGCAAGAGAATACGCAAAATAAATATCAGGTACAGTCACTCCTTTAGGGACTCATTGGGTCATATTTTGGAAATTATTGGTTTCGTTTTCGGTAATTCAATGAGAGAAAATATTCATGTAATATGCCCAAATGCCCTTAAGATTTATGAAATTTTGATGTTATACGAATCCTTTTCGCCAAATACGACATTGAAAGAGGTTTTGTCAAGAAAAATTAAGAGAATAAAATCAGCGTGCAGCCATTACTCCGTTCTTATAAAATCAGATGCATAATGGAAGACACAAGCGAATTCCTTTGAAAATTAATTATGATTCATTGGTATTATATTTCAGGAATAATATCTGTAGAATACATTTACATTGACTTTGAAATTGCACATAGTTAAGCTGTTGATTAGGCTGTTAAGCACACACTTCAAAAGTATGTATGTATGTATATATATATATATATATATATATATATACATACATAATAAAAATATAAGCGCTATAACTACCTTTAAAATAATTAATTAAGGTTTGTCAATTGCTCGTTTTATAGGTTCAATCCACAATCAGTATTCACGTGGAGGACTTCCCAGTTGGAAAAAAAATCATAAAAAACTAATAATGGAGCGTGATTCCAATGAATAAAATCTGTAATTTTCCGCGAAGAATTTTTAATTAAATATTACGAGCCATTCTTGGATTTTGATGGGAGAACTCGGAAGTTAAAAAAAAAAAAACCTCCCGATCCGAATTTGCTCCAATAAGTCGAATAGCGGGAGGAGTCGACCGTCTCTAGATCTTCCCTTTCCTCATTAGCCACTAGGCGTCCTCAAGAGTTCTGCTCTCTTACGCTCAATCCGCCCCCACCACTGCATCGACGGATACGCAACCAGCCATCGCCTCCGCAATTTCATCTCCAAGAGGTCCCCATTTTAAGTACGCAATCGCCCAGAGCGAAACCTTTTTCTCCATCCCTCCATTCCGTGCTCTCCCACCCCCTTCCCCTAGGAGGTGCGGCGCAAATACCAATGAAACAAGCAGAGAAGAGAGAGGCAAAGCGGCTTAGGGAGGGTTTTTAGGAATGGCGGGCGTGAGGGCGAAACGGACGGATGTGGGTAGACTCCACCGCATTATCACGGTTTTCTGAAGACGGGAGACGGGAAGTGCGTTGTAATATCCCTGCTCTCTCGTTCCTCCCTGGAGAAAGTTTTAACTGGGGCTGGAGGCGCCCTCATTCGGTTCTACCCGCCGTCAACCTCCCTCCGGTGTTCCTCATCTTTCTCTCTCTCTCTCCCGCTCTCCCCCCCTCGGAGGCGATGACGACGCGCTAACCCCATGCGGTCCTCAAACCTCCACAGCCTTCTCTTTAACCCCCGAGGTTGGATTTCAGACTCTCCCATTTGAAGTTGGACTGAATTGAAGTTAAGTTTCGTCCTCACTTATTCATCAAACAGATAATATGCCAACACGTAGAAAAGACATCCCGAAAATACGAATTCGATCGGCTGAAGATGGGAAGAAAAATTTAATGCGATAGACTTGGAGTGTTAAAAGAGTTACTGACTTTTGCGTGAGTTGAAATAGATTTTTCAAAGGATATATTCAATACAAAAATGCATTGCATATCATGATAATTCACCATTTTAATAGGTTATTATCAAAATCCTGAACACAACTGAACTTGCAAACACAATTAGTTATCTAAATTGACAAAAAGAGAACGCTATAGCACTTTCTTCGGTAAAATGGTGCAATTCTTGAATCTGAAATTGTATTATAATTAAACGTCATGCTTAAATAAATTATTAAAAACTCAACTTGTGCTATTGATTGGATGAAAAATTATTTTTTTTATGTATATTCTCTCCAAAAGAAAACTATGTGTCAGTTCTAACTGAATTTAAACTTACTGAATTTAAAAATTCTAAAGATAAAAATAAAACTTACGGTGGAATGCAGATAAAATTACCCTTAGCAAGCATATTGCTCCAGGAGTATCCCCTTTAAACTGGCCCAAGCCAGAGGAGAAATGAGAGGTAATTACAGGGAAAACCCGTTCAATTATCCACGTTGAACTGGACGATCATGAAAAATTAAACTGGCCACTAAAGAGGGAAATCACACTTGTGGTTTTGATTACGGAGGGGATGAGGAACCGCGACGGTGAGGATGCTTATGTTTAAATACTGGCTGTATTATTCAGAACAGATTGAAACCCTATTTCTAAGAGGAGGTAGATAAAGTGGATGCAAAATATCTTGATTGGTAATGAAATATTGAAAACTATGAGATTATGGAGAGCATTAAGCAAGCAAGGAAGGGGTTGGAGTAGGTTAGGTATGTTCAACAGAATGAAGGGAGGAAGAAGGTATGCAGAATTGAAGAGGGAGTTACTGTGATGTCCGATGTCAGGTTGTGCTGGTTAGTAGAGGCAAGTAAATACATGTTTTTTTCCATTCAAAACCTGCTTTAAATGGTATACTGCATAATAAACAAATCTAACAAGTTGATATACTATTAATTTCTATTGTGATTGAGAAAACTCAACAAAGACAAAATCTCTGAAAAGTGATGACTCATAATGCAGGTAGAGTATTCACACTTGACGAATAACGTCTTATTTTTGATAGAGAATTGACGATTTTGAGATGCAAAAGTCAAAAGATTTTATATTTACTATAATCACCTATTGCAAATAAATAATCCACCATTGTTCGGGCAAGAGTTTTCCGGGGAAAAGGATCTAAATTTAGCCTTATTTATTTTTAAAATAGCATAAAAAGAAAGGTTGAATATAAAGATAAATTTAAATAGAACCTATGCAAGGAATTTTATTCAGATACGAGGTCTGTTCAAAAAGTATCGTGAACTTTGAATTTGCGCGGGTTACGTATATTTGATTTTCGATTTTTTGTGGCACTATGTTAGTACTATATCTCTCGCTTATGCCGAAAATTTCGGCCATTTTGAATGTTCAGTTAATTGTTGACAGCTGTTTTGCTTGGGCCTGTTTTGGCATGTCTTCGATTTTTGCCTGTTCCAAAAAATGGATAAAAGAATCTGTATCAAATTTTGTGTGAAAAACGGAATTAAGTGCGCAGATACATTCCGAATGTTGACTGTGGCATATGGAGGAGCTACCTTGGATCGAAGCAAAGTTTATTGGTGATACATACTGTTCTCAGAGGGCCGAGAAGATGTGAACGACGAAGAGCGTGCCGGACGCCCGAGAACTTCAACAACAGACGAAAACATTGATGAAGTGAAGAAAATAGTATTGGCCAATCGTCGAATCACCGTTAGAGAAGTTGCTGGGGACCTAAACATATCGATTGGCTCGAGTCATTACCAATGATTTGGGCATGACACGGGTCGCCGCGAAATTCGTACCAACATTGCTCAATTTCGGCCAAAAAAAGCAACGCATTAACATTGCTAATGAGGTGTCGGACCCTGACCGCGACGACTCAAATTTGCTCCAGAGGGTCATAACTGGTGACGAATCATAGGTTTATTGTTATGACGTGGAAACTGCCAAACTCCCAGTCATCCCAATGGAAGCTGCAGAACGAGCCAAGGCCGAAAAAAGCGCGCCAAGTTTGGTCGAATATGAAAGTTTTGCTTCCAGTTTTCTTCGATTGCCGGGGCGTGCTGATTATGAGTTCTCCCCACAGGGTAAAACGGTAAGCAAGGAATATTACCTGCAAATTATGCACAATTTGCGCGGAGCAACACGCCACAAACGCGCCATGCCCCATGACAACGTCCCTGCTCACACATCGTTACTTGTGCGCGATTTTTTTGCCAAAAACAACACACTAATGATGCCGCCGCCACCGCATTCTCCGGATCTGGCCCCAAGTGACTGTTTCTTGTTCCCGAAACTGAATAGGCACATGAAAGGACGACGCTACGCTACGATTGACCAGATAAAGACTGCATTGAAGGAGGAGCTGAGCAAGATCACAAAAAATGATTTTTTGAAGTGCTTGGAGGATTGGAAAAAACATTGGCACAGGTTTAAAATATCTATGGGAATTACTTTAAAAGGGGAAAATAGATATTCAATAGTAAAAATAATTTTTGAAAAAACACAAAAGTTGTGATGCTTTTTGAACACATCTCGTACTTATACTTGGATAGAGACATTTGGCATAATAATTTTGCCAAGTACGAAGACGTTTCCTTACCTAATAGATATAAATCACGTGAACAGCTTTTGCAAGATGGACACCGAATATCCGTAGCGGTGATCCAGATCCGATTGGCTGCTGCCATTGAGCACTCAGCTCCAGGCATTAAGAGATTAACGGAATCATGTGAAACGCTCCCCGATTGGACGAAAACTTTTAAAAGAGAGCAGAATTATTGCAGGACTAACTGATATGGCTCACTCAATTCAGTAAGGCCGAACTCATAATTATATTAACTGGAATATCATTTCAGAATGATTCAGATATGAAGGAAATAAAAGGGTTCCACTAAAAGCACGCATCAGGTACTCGAGTTTAAAAAGTGTTTCCCCTTTCCAAATAATCATGTGATTGATCTAAAGCTGTAGTGCGTAGCTAAATATGTCCAAACTATTTTCAACGGTACACAGTAGACTAAATCCCACTAAATGTCAAGGGTGGGCCACTAAATTGATTTCCGCAAAGACATCCACATATATATAAAATGTCTGCCTATCACAGAATCACGTATTAAAAGTGTAGGTGTATTATAATTCACAAATAGCGTATTATTCTATATCCCACAGATCTTTCAGTCAAGTAGAATTTTGCTTCCATTTCCGGTTTACAAGCATTATATCAATGAGTAGGGAAATTCAGAAAACAAAGAGTCAAAATAATTTGGCAAAACTAATCTTAAAATTGAGTATTATATAAGGTTGGTTCCTGTGTTAGGCGTACGCGTAGCATTTACTGTCCCATTTACGCGTGCAAAACCTCTGGTAGAATTTCATGGATTTTAGCCTGAGTTAACAAGTATTTTAAGGGTACATCGAAATGGTAATTTTTCACGTAGAACGTCCAAGCAGGGTCTTTTTCTGAGGAAGGCGACTGAAAAGTCACCTGAGTCCAGTGGGATGACAATGAAAAAACCGGGGTCACGTTTAAAGCACTATCGAGGAAGGAATTGATTTATATAAAAAACACGTAATTTTTTCCCCGTGATAAAATTATGGCCATAGATCGGAGTGTATGTGGCGTAGCAACAATGGGACTCGATCCTCTGGGCCTTGTTTTGCTTCCCGCTACGAAAGTGGCAAGGCTACCATGGTCTTCATCCCACGAAATACTTGCAAAGTGAAATCGATAGCAGCAGAACAGAATATGTAGGAGAAGAATACCAAATTAGTTAGAAAGAGACTTGTCATACTTAAAAACTGTTAGGGACATGGAAACTAAAATTATAAATATGGACATGAAAAGAGGAAATATTTTACGTCTGTACGAGGTGATATGGGAGAATATTGGGGATTATTTGAGCATTAGTTAAAATAGAACAATATGATTTAAAAAAAAGAATAAAGAGGGGAGAAGAAATCTAGTAAACATAGAGCAGGAAAGCGGTATAATATTTTTAATTGAAGTAAAGGCTGAATCAATGAACTTGGTCATTGCTTAGGTTGGAATATGGCAATAGATGAATTAAGGTGTGTGAGAGAGGGAATTAAAGTTTAAGACAAGAAATGACCGCGGGGAGAGAGTAATGGAGTTTTTCAGGAGACAGGGTTAATAATAATAGACCACTGGATTTAAACAAGGCGTAGGTCTACATAAAAAATACCCTCGGTTTCAGAAATACATAAATTAGAATATAAGTATATTAGAGTTAGGCCCATATCCAGAATGAGCGTGATTAATTTGCACAGTTTCTCGGGAACGGATAAGGATTCAGATCATTATTTAGCACCATAGCGTTGAAGTAAGATTCAAAAGGATAAAACTGGACATACTGGTTATGAAATTGAATATAAAAAGCATTTATCGGAATGAGAAGAAAGAAATTTTTGCAGACTGAAGAGAAAATCATGGCTGAGGACAGGAAGCTGAGTACTAAAGAGAAAAAATGAAAACATTTCAAAGAAGGGTAATTGAGGGCTGCAAACGAAACGATGGAAACTGTTAATAGGACAAGGATAATTAAACAATGAGTTACAAAGGGGATGATTATAAATATAAATATGTTAGAGAAGCGAAAAAATGTAAACAAAGAGATTGAAGGAAGTACAAAGAATTTAATAATAAACTGAGTCGAGAAACAAACAGAGAGAGAAAAGCCTGGTGGAAAACGCACTTAAATACTTATTATTATTTTTAAATATTATGGTTAAATACTAAAATAGGAATTCATAAACTTCAAGCAGGTGGCACAGTATACCTACCTCTAACCATAGTCTATTTGATACGAATTGTGGTTTTGTACGGCGAGGAAACATGGTCATTGAAATAAGATGATAGGTATATGTTAGAGGATTTTGACTCATGGATGTTAAGAAGAGTGGAAAAGGTGAAATGGACAGAAAGGAAGGCAAAGGAGGAGGTGCTAAGCATAGAAGAGGGGGTAAGAGAGGATTGTTGGATGTAATCCAAAAGAAACCGGAAAAATGGGTGCAGAAAAGTTTGATTGGGGATGTGATAATGTTTGGAGACTTTCGTAGAGGATAAGACGTTAGGCAGGCAAAGAAGGATTAGGTATAAGGCAGGCAAATTAGAAGAAATGAAGGGAGGAAAGAAGTATCCGGAATTGAAAAAGGGTTTATTTTAACCGTGAAGTTTTCTCGGGTCTTCCACCGGGTCAGGGGTTCCATAATGGCCGTCGTTTTGATGCTCGACTCGTGCATCGTCCTCATGGTAGATGAGGGTCCTCAGGGTCTACCCTGAGGACGATGCAGGGGTCGGGCATCGAAACGTCGGCCATTATGGAACCCCTGACCCGGTGGAAGAACCAAGAAAACTTCAAGAAGCAAATACGCCGGGAAAGTACCAGGTTTATTGTTATCTTGGATGACAGGTTGTGTTTCGTTAGGAAAGCAAAACAGATGTATCGCTGTTGAGTCTATAGTATGTCCATCCAAAGCCTATCTTAAACGGTAGAATCCTTATAATAATGTTGCTGATATTTGTAGTTGTTATTTTTCTTTGTCAAAGGGCTCGAATTATAAAATTGGCAAGATACCGAAACATCTTTAAGCCGATTGTTTTTTGTATAATATTGGCATCGTTGGATTTCCTCAGAAAGTAGTTTTTCCGGATCCACTACGTAAATTAATTCACAAGAACAAATGCCTCGTACAAAGAACACAGTTTCACTCAGAGCTCCCCTCCTCCTACGAAAATCCCTGGAATGAAACAATCCAAATCTTTTGCTCCACAACGTGTCGTGGAATGAATTTATAATCACTTTGGTTCCTTTCGTAGAAAGAATATACTTCGGCTAGAATAGGTTGAGGGGAGGGAACAATTAATACGGGGAGAGAACAATTTCCACTAATTCAATAATTCGTTCAACCGAGATTCTTGGAAAGAGTAGGTCATGAATTAATTATCAGATGCTATTAATCAAGTTTTTTCAAATAATTTGCTAAATTTCCAGTTAATTTCACGTCATTTGAATAGCATCAATACGGTTTGTAATATCTCGGGTGCAGGAATCCGCAGGAACCCCTCGCGAAATACTAATCTGGCCATCGTGTGATGCCAGAGGCCTCTTTAACATCTAGATTCTACTGTTGCACTGGTCGATTCACGTCCTCAATAGCATCTGCGAAATGTGGGAAAACACGAAATGCGTATTTTAACATTTTCGTTCTGAACTATTCGTTGAAACCATAACCTTGCCCCTCACAAGAAGGTCAAGAAGCTAAAACTAACAACGAACACAACATTCTACGTCAATAAATAGTAATAACCGTGGAAGCAACGAAAAACACTTCGTCTGTCTTCCTACATTAAAAACGTCATTTGCAGCGATGAATTGAGTTTTCACGATGCTGATATTTGTAAAGCTTATAAAGTACAATGAAACCTCCCACTTTGTGATAGTAGTGGTTCAGATACGCTATTTGTCATTGAGTGAGAGATGATATCCGTGACCTCTTCCCAATTATCAATAACACTCAGTCCACATCACTTTTATTCCCACACTGTCCCTCTGTTTCGTTTAAACGCCCGTCAAACCTGCGAGACATCTTTAAGTCCACAAATCCAACTTCAAGCACCCCCGTCTCTCCCCCGCCCCTATCCGCACCATGCAACCGCCCACGCTGCAAATGCTGTCATCTTTTAAGACCCTGCCCCTCACTCAGTACCAACTCCCAACCACTCGCCACCTGTACCTCAAAAAATATTATATATCGCCTCTCCTGTAACTTCTGCCCTGCCTTCTACGTGGGCGAATGCACGACCGCACTTTCCCTCCGTATGAATAACCACCGATATTCCACCAAATCTGCCACCTTTCTTAATTATCCCATCCCTACTCACACCGCTTCCCACAACCAATCTTTTGACGACTGCTTCTCTGTTTCGGTGATTGAAATCCTTCCCAAATCTGCGAGTATAATAGAGGTGAGAACCCGCGAGATGGCGCATATCTGGGTGGCCCAATCATTCAAACCGCCCGGGCTGAACCAAGCCCACTGAATGCATCAATTGGCTGCCTACATATCCCCCCCAACCCCTTGCTCATTTCCTATTGGTCCCTTTACCTCTCCTTCCCCCACCTCTCCCCCGCACATCCTCTCCGCTCTTCCCCGAGAACGCCATTCTGAAGACGACAGCCTTACTGTCGAAACGTAAAATAACAAATTGTGAGTGTCCTTTCTTTGTGTCTCTATATTCTAAAAATCTACATCTGTGTTTTTATATATTTGTGTGTCGCCGAAGAGCGTTCCATTTCGAAGATATTTTATATATATATATATATATATATATATATATATATATATATATATATATATATCATTAGAGCAGCTTAACAGGGCACAAAAATATACATAGAAAGTATGTAGTATCGCCCTGTTCACAGTGAGTGTCCTTTTATGTGCTTTCCATATATGTGTTTATTGTGTTTTTTTAACACTTAAGTGTTATTTATTAAATATATATATATATATATATATATATATATATATATATATATATATATATATATATGTATATACACGATCTCGTATATTCGAAAAGGCAAATAAATTCAACTTATTAATACTCAATAAATTACTAATTAATAGATAATAAATTTTAAAATTTTCAACATATATTTTATAATTTAAACCTAACTATGATGCAAATTTCAGTTTTCCAGCTCATTTGAAAATAACTCTCTCTTTTTCTATGTGACCTCCCAATTTAGGTTTATGTAGAATATAATTTATTTCCACATTTTCTATAGCATCAGTATTTTTTGGACTCCATACTAAAATGATGGCATAATTTATCATTTACCTGTAAACGCAATCAAATATTCTGTGTGAAATGTAACCCTTTATGACTGATGTTCCAATCATTAATTGAGTTAATGGGATCTATAAAATTATACTATTCATAAATGTATGAAATCCAAAAAACGTTGATGCCACATAATATGAGAAAATCAATTCATTGAATATCCAATTTCTCATTCTTAGCTTACCGCTTTGGATTCTTTGCATGAAAGTCAATGCATCCAATTATAAAATGTACTTGAGGGACGATGGAAATTCCGAAGAAAGGAAAATATCCATCCTCCTGGTCCATATGTATATACAAAGTTCTGGGAGCAAAAACACACAAACACATGAACTATGGCATTATTAGAAAGGGTAAAGAGTAATTCAATGAAATGTTACAGTCCCAGTTGCTGATTTAATTTGCTCATTGGACAATCACGTGCGATTAGTATAAAAGGGTTATTCTTCGGGAATAAGTTAGATGAAGCGGAATAAAAATCGTATGGTAAATAACAAATTTGAGTTAAATAACAAATCTCTCTCTCTCCCTAACTCGCTCAATCTACCTTTCTCTCCTACGCTCAGGTATTCAGTACAATTCAATTAAAAACCCGCAGCAAAATAACTCCAATCGAACTGAGGTCAATGGTAATGATTGATATTTGTCCCAATTCCCCCAACAAATCCCTCGCTCCCTTAAAATTTAACCCGCGCTTGTGTTGGCTATAGAGCACAATGGGCGTGCCACGCTAAATATCCGCAAGACCCCGAGGGCCCTGACATTAAATAATGCGGAAGTGTAAACTGGACAAGAAAACAGGGAACAGAGGACTCTAGAGGACGAATTAAGAAAGATCGCCGAATCACGCGCCCTATCTCGGTGCGAGCGAGGGACAGGGCGGAAACATTCGCGATATCCGCGAGATAAATATTTTAAAAAAACGGAAGGGATCCTAATGTACGTTTCCGGGGAAAAGAGAGGATTTAGAGACCTGCAATGGCTCTTGGCTATTGCTAGTTTACTTAAAGTCATAGTTTCCTTGATAGTTATCATCGCTATCATTACGGTGGCTCGGTTAAGGCGGTGCGAGGAATGGAAGTTTTCAGCGGGGAGCCCGAAGAACGTGTCGAATTCGAGTTTTGGGGGAAGTGGGGATCGCTCTCCGTGCAAAACACCCTCTGCTACTCCTACCCCCCCCTTCCCTCCCGCAATCCTCTTCACCCTTCGCACCCCAACACTGACACTTCTGCAGCGAGTTCCCCCTTTTGCTCTTTCCGTCCTGAACTTCGCGAAACTTGGGTGGGCTAGACTCACTCCTCAACCCTCCATCCCCCCTTCTATCCCCCCCACTTTGGTGGTTGTAGGTGGGAGGTGGAGCAAACCCCAGAGCGTAAGGGTGTGGAGAGAGAGGAGGGCAACACACGGAGATCTAGGGTTTAGGGCGATGGGTGGTAGGGGAAGGAGAATTGGAGAGGTTTCGGGGGAGTCAGATAGGATGGGTTTTTTTCTCGCTGGTGGGGCGCCACCCTGCCAACCCCCCGGCGGCGCCTCGTCGTCCCGTCCGGGTTCCCACCTCCTTCCCCCGCTTCCCCCCTCCCCGGTGCCAACCATCCTTTCCAGTCCCGTACCCTCCGAAACCGACAACCCTCTCCCATCCCTTCCTCCCCCCCCCTTTCCCAAGTTCCCGACGCAAAAGGGCGGCAGCGTGGCCAGAGGAAAGGCGAACCAAGAAACGGAAATAACATATCCAATCGGAGAAACTCCCCCTATCCCTCCCTCCCTCCTCAGCCCACGGTCCCCAATCCGCCCCCTCCTCCTCAACCCCCCGATAGCCGTTATCTCCCGTGGGTGAGGACGAGGAAGAAGGATCTATCGGTGGTATTTTGAAGTTTCGCTCGTAGAGGTCATTTTTTTCTCTCCCCACGTGCGTGATTTGTCCAAATCTTTGTGATATTCCTCCCATACAACCGCCACGGTTGAGTCGCAATTGAATGCAATCGCGATGCTAACAATCTTCGGTGCGTGGCACATAGCGAGAGGATATTTTCCACAAACAGCTACGCATCTTGCTAATACGGGTATCTAATACTCCCCATTCCCTGCAAATTGTCAATTGGGGAGTTTGTGTCTTCAATGCCTGTTCGGACCACCAAGCAAAAGGAGAGCGAAGATGCACCCGTGGGGAAAAGTAGCATGACTACAAAATACCTATTGATATAATTGATGTTTTAAGGCATAACTATATGGAATCGATTCATATTGGAAATAAAAAATAGTAGCTTTGTGGTTCCACTGAAAATTTATTACAGCACGACCCGAGCTTCGACTTTCAACGTCATCTCCTGATGATGACGTTGAACGTCGAAACCCGGGTCGTATCGCAATAGATTTTCAGTGGAATCACAAAGCTAAAATTTTTTCATTTCCAATACCTATTAATATTTATTTTTGGAGTTCTGCCATTTTAAGTTAAATTTTGGACGGGCAAACAACACACAAATTAACATTTTTGCCACTCCCAACATAAATACAATCTGTAATCTGAAACTACAATAAAACTCTTCATATCTACCCTCTAAAACGCTATTCGGATTCCTGCCCTTCCTCGTTTGTCCATCTTTTTTCTTCTCTATATCACAGTCTTGAAACCCCCATTGCGAATCAAAACTCTCTGCATATCCGCCTTTCTCCTTCGTCCGTTGAATTTCTCCCAACAATTTCATCTCCTCCCCCACCTTGCTTAGCACTTTCTCGTTTTCTTTCTTTTCGGTCCACTTTACCTTTTTCAATCTTCTCCACACATACATATTTCAAAATCCTCCAAAGCAAGCTTACAGGATCTGTCCCAAAAACAAGTAGTCTTCTTTTTCGATTCAATAGGCGTTATCCACAAGGATTTTGCGGCTCAGGGACAGACAGTGAATAGTAAATTCCAAATTTCACACGAAAGCTCTCAAATGGCTTAGTAAAAGAGTCCAACGCTGGAGGAAGGAGATATTTTCGAACTGGAGGCGGCACCACAACGACGCGCTATCCCACAACGCCTTCCTCGCGACCGAAAACTTGGCGAAGCAAAAGGTGGTAACGCTGCCCTAGCCGACCTACAGCTCCCATATGGCACCACCAAACTTCTTTTTGTTCCCGAGAAGAAAAAGGAGCTAGAACGGCAACAATTTTGGAACGCTGGATAACGTCATATCACCGTGACGAGGGGCCTGAACGGGTTCCTGTCGACGCCATCCAGGACAAAATACCGATTATTTGCGACTGTCAAAGGCGCTGGATTCGGTATTCACATGTACAAGAGTGCTAATTAAAAGAATTTTTGTAAACATAACAGTTTCAGGTTTAAATTTGTGGAATTTTAGTACTTTGACTTTGCTTTGCAATACATTTTTCCCTGAATTTATTCTACTTATTTTCGGGACAGAATGCACGTGTGCCATCTTGCTTCAACGATCATATTTTTAATTGCCAAAGCATTGCAGTACATCTTATCCATGGGGAGGATGGGGAATGATATTAAAATTAATTTGCACATACATTCTATGGTCTTAGATTTGGCGGCTATTTCTCAAAGCTGTAGTAGATTTAAAGGTAATCGAATAAGACTGTTTAATGTAATCTTTGACTCAAATTCCGATTGCACGTAATGTAGGCCAGTGAAAAGGTGCTGAATCTTATATTACCATTAGAAACCTCCGCATGTGTAAATAACAAGAACTTGAAAATTAACGTGGCTCTTCGAGAAATGGGTTGTTTTGTTGAAAATATTATGTAATGACAAGAAACATGGTTAAATTTCTTCACTCAATGTTTTGTGGTGATTAGTTTTGCTATATTAAACAATAATGAAGTAAACATATTGCTTATTATGATGCATTGGAAATAACTGCTATGATACATTATTATTAAGTTTTAATAGTTGCAATTAAATACTGAAATAAATAATAGTAAATAACACCGCAGTACTGCGATGTGGAAGGCAACGGTAAACCATCACATAATTCTCCCTAGAATATGCAGCCTTGTTTTGCATTCAAATACAGTAGAATGGAAAGATATGTGCTGCAGTAAAACCCATCCTAGGATTGAAATAATAAAAAAATAAAATAAAATATTAATTCTGGATGGATAGATGGTGTACCTTCCTTACTCTAAATGAGCTTTCGATGAGCTCAAAGTACTTCTACTGCCTTCTTTTTGCTGTAAATACTCCTTAGATACGGAAGCACGCACTAACGGCTTTCGTGAATTATAATGAAACTTTTTATCAATTTGTCTTCTTTATATGACTTTTAAAAGTTTTGACGAAGATAAAAACGTGACTCACATAGCACTGCACCATATTTTTCTCACAAATCACAGTTCCCTGTTATCTAATTATTTATACATATTAATTCAACATCATTACCTAAATCAAAATCAAATATCATTTTTTTTTTAAGTTTTGATACAGCAATCGTTCACTTAAAATGAAATGTCCAGATTAGGACAAATGCCTTTCCCGTTATTTTTCTCCTAGCTGTATAATAATGTAACTAAATGCACGTATTTTGTGTTTATTAGAAAATGTTTAATGGCGCAATATTTCTCAGAGAATATCTACGCAGAGCAGAACTGTTAATGGCAAAATTTTATCGATTACTGCATTTTAAGAACTTCAAGTGTTCTATGGGTCTGCATTATGTCTATGGGTCTATGGATCCTCCCTTTCCGGTAAATATCAGCCTGAACAGTGCCGATTAACATAGCTGACAAGTAGCACGCATTAATTTTTTTAAATAAAACAACTATAGATCTCGATGTCTATGAATATTTGTTTTTACTCGAATACTAAATCCTTTTTAACGCATTCATCTGTCGGAGGGAGTGTATATGCTTATGAAGCATGTCTACTAGTGACCTCATTATTACTATAACGCAGTGAAGTGGAACACGGAGAATGAAGTAGAAGCAAAAAGGAACTTACAACTAGATTACAAATTTATACTTCGTAGGATTGTATTCGACGGAGTATATTGGGCAGAATTAATGAGCATTTTCCTGAAGATATAAGTAGATAGAAGAAATTGGGGAGTTATGCGAAACCTCTAATTTACTCATACTACAAGCAGCAATGGGGTGAGAATGGGGTGTCTGGATGGGCAGTGCTTGGCTGGGGAGCAAGACAGAATCTTTTTATTATTCTTAATCGTTTTCTATCATTTAAGGAAAGATTCACCGATGTTTTCAATTGACATTGTGTGTGTGTACGAAATGTTAAGGGTAATTGAAATAGTTGTTAACTATAATGAAATTAGTTGGAATCTCACAAAATATTAGGATTGCATGTAACCAAGCGTTAATTAGTAAGTCATTCAAGAGATTAATTACAATAATTAGATTATTGCAGAATTAGGGTGATGAGTATGGAAATAGAATTAATTATAAGAAAATGAAGGCAATCAGTCAAGAAAGTCAGAAAAGTCAAGAAAAATAATCAAGTCAAGAAAGAAAATGAAGGCAATAAGTCAAGAAAGAGGAAGCCTAAGGTAAACGTTAAAGTTGAGGGACGTAAAATGGAACATTAAAAACGGTTGACCTACTTGGGAAGAGTATCGAAAGAAGGTTCAAAAGTAAATACGGGCATTAAGAGAACTGCTTTAGGTAATAAAGCTTTCACAACGAGACTGGTGTCTTTGCACGATGACAAGTGCCTTAAGTCAAAGCTCTACGGAATATAATAGCGAAATATTTCATATTTGGCGTATGTTTGTGTCTCTAGAAAACCTGGCAGTTGAGACAAGAGGATACTCGTTGATTTGAGGATTTTGAGGTTTGTGAGTGGAGAAAAATAGAGAAAATATTTGAGGTTTGTGAGTGGAGAAAAATAGAGAAAATAAAATTGCTCGGAAAAAAAGCGATAATATTCTAGGCATGGTGGGAGAAGAGCGGCGGCTTTTGGATGAAATTCGAAAAAGGCACGATAAGCGGTTGCAGGAAATACTAAGAAAGGCGATGGAATGCTGAAGACTTTGATAAAAGAGGGCATAATACTAGGAAGAGACAGGGTGAGGTACGGAAGAGGCATTTTGGATGAAATGTATAAAGAATGCGTAGCTAAATACTGAGTTATAGTAATATGAAGTTCGGATTTTTAGGATGTTCCGAGACACGGTAGTTAGAGCTGATAAGTACAGTAGTGCGCAGGTATAGTGCCCTATATACAGGTTCTAAATTCAGATTCATTTTGTTTTTCGACGCGGACAAAAAACTTGCTTCACTAAAAACGGTGTCCTCATTCAACAACAGCCCGCAGGCGACTGAGGTTGGTGTCGGTCTGTTGCTAAGAGCCCCCTCCACCTTACTCTACCAGGCAGACCCCCCTCCACCGCTCCGTTCGCGCCAGAGAAAATCAGTCCTACCACTTTTGGGCGTAACCCTGTAGTACCCACGGACCATGGAAAACCAAGCTTAAACTAGTAGATTACTGCTAATAACTAAAATGAATAATAATAAGTTTTATTTTTCATTACAGGATAATTTCATTTTAAGTTTTTGCCTACTGATTAATGCGCTGATTCAAATTCAACAGACAGTAGGATGTACAGAGTTTATGGGATAATTTTCAGCGATGGAAATTTAAATATTGGCTTATTCTGAACAAGGAGAATTTGAATATTTTTTTGCACATTTATTTATTATAATCCAAAACAAACCTATTAAAGTATTTCAAACCATTAGAAATAACTTTATTGTGTTATATTTTTCACAAAATCACCGGATATTGTTTTTGATTTCTTTGTTGCCTAATTCATAGCAGCACTATGTTCATTTCGTGACCTGGAAAAATCACGCGGCGGAATCTTAAAATGAATTTATTTGTAATACACCTGTCTAAACCCATTTGGATCAATTAAAACCAAGCCACACGGCATGTGCGAAAAAAATTTATTAAAACGACATATAATAATTTATTGGAGAATCGTGGCGAGTCGATGAATGGTTGATGGCCTCACAAGAGAGAGTTGGGCTGGCACAACTTAAATTATGGCAGTATCTTCATGTCAGTGTATTGATAACTGGTGAGGAGAGATTTCATTCCTTCCTCATGGATAACATTTATGGGCATTTAACCCTCATGAGACTCGATACCGATTTACAGGTATATTCTCCCGAAAAAGTACTTTACGATATCATTTATCATTCAAGCGCGCTGAAATATGGTGTTTTCATAATGGCAAAGTTTAGTGCCCTTGATATAAGAATACTGAATACCAAAACGGCATATTATTTCCATGATTTCGACGGTTTTTTGACTATCTGACGCGATCGCAATCGTCATCTATCGAATAAGAGGATATGGAGCTATAAACCTGGTCGATGTTGTACGATTCGTGTGATCGGTGTGAATTTACGTCTAAGATTTATTATTTAAGATAAGAAATTTGGGATCACCAACGTTTTCAAATTACCCTATAGTAGTTCATTGCTCAGAAAAAATGTGAGAGCCAGATGCACGGTAGACAAATCGAATCCCAGATAATACTGAACGTGTTGATACGACTACAATAAGACTGTGCTCAGAAAGTGCATAGATACGTATTGTGGCTGTCACTTTATTTTTAAGGACGGAAATAAACTATTAGTAACTTCTTTCAAAGTTTCATTCGACCTCATAAGTACGTTAAAATTGAATCGCGCCATTAAATGGCACCACCATATATTTAAAATAAAAACCCTTTCTGAATTGAAAGTAATTTTTGTTGATATTATCTCAAATTAATATAATTGAGTGTACCTACTTTGTAGGGATGAGATGACGCAAATTGGTTGCGTAACAAGGTCGGGATGACTCTTATACGGGTGATGCTGTCATTTATTAAAGCAGCATTAAATTTTCTTTCTAAATCAATAAAGACTTGCTGCGCTGAGCAGAATCAGGAATGTTTAACATAATAATTATACTTAATTAGGAGTCACAACACATAATTTTTTAAACGTAATAATGTTGATGATGTTTTATCAACATTAAATTTGAGAATCAATTTTTGTTTTGAATCTAATTTAAACAACATAAATCTGATTTTCTTCGTAATTATTTTAATATTTGTTCACAAGTTGTATTCTGTTCGGCTTGACGTATTAATATAGATAGTTTTAACGTACTACTACGCTCTTTGACGACAAATCAACACATTATATATATATATATATATATATATATATATATATATATATATTTTTTTTTTTTTTTTTTTTTAAGGTAATCTACCGGTTAAGGTAGGTTTTTCGATGGACACAACTACCAAACAAATATTTTATTACTCCTAACAAAACACAAAATCCCTCATCCTACTCTATATCAGGTCCCTCTTCATCTCTGAGTACTTTCTTCCGCCCTTCATCCCGTCCAACATCCCTATCCTGTTCCTTCCCTTTCCTCTTTTGCCCAACATTCTACCCTCTATCACAGTCTTCAACATCCCACTGCCGGTCAACACCCCCTTCATCCACTTTTCCTGCCTCCATAGGATTGCTCCCAACAAACCCCTCTCTTCGCCCACCATACCAAGTACTTCCTCATTTGTTTTCTTCTCTGTCCATTTTACCTTCTCCATTCTTCTCCACACCCACATTTCAAAAGCCTCCAGTCTACGTCTATCCTCCTGCTTCAATGACCACGTTTCCGCGCCGTACATAGCTACGCTCCATATCAAAGTTTTTACGAGTCTTTTCTTAACATCCTTACTCAACGTCCCCGTCATTAACTCCTTCCTCCTTGTAAAAGCCTCTTTGCCTAGCGCAATTCTTCTCCTTACGTCCCTACTACTTTGACCGTGTTGGTCCAAAACACTGCCGAGATACGTAAACTGTTCTACCTGCTCTAGTTTTTGCCCTCCTATTTTAATGTTAAGCTTAGCCTTTTTCTTTCTAGAAAATCGCATAACCTTTGTTTTATTAATATTAATTCTCATCGCATACCTGTCAAACTGAATTTCCAATTCACTCAGCAATGCTTGCAGCCCCTTGACTGACTGACAAACTAGAGCTTGGTCATCAGCAAACCTAACTGATTTTACGAATCCCCCGCCCACTTTCATTCCTACCTCGAGTTCTTCCCATGCCTCTTTGATCATTTCCTCTGCATACAGGTTGAACAGCAACGGTGATAATGGGCAACCCTGCCTTACACCCCTTCCTAACACTGCCCATCCTGACTCCCCGTTTCCCACCCGCACCTGAGCAGTCTGAGACATGTACAGGTTGCGGATTAGCCTCCTTTCCCTCCAATCTATTCCTATTTTCTGCAATATACTCATTAGTTTTTCCCAATTCACTCTATCAAACGCTTTTTCGAAATCTACGAAACAGGCAAATACCTCCTGGTTGTGTTCTATATTCCTCTCGATTAATAATCTCATTACTGCAATTTGTCCATCATATTTTTTCTTGGGAATGATAATTGAGGTGGTTTCCCGTTGCCTTCCTCAATAGTGTTTTTAACGTGACACCATCACTTACTGGCCGCCCCACTGGGGTCAGACGCCATTGCAGCCGCCTCACTGAGGAACAGACGCTGCGTGGACTACCTTTCGTCTGGCTCCTAACCTTCGACCTATCTGGCATGGGTGACCCTACCAGGAGCAATTTTTATTACTCCCGCCAGCACAGCTCTAGGGGTCATCGGAACGCACAAGCCCTTCCACCACGTCAAGGTTGTAGTCCGGGTAATTAATAATAATAATAATAATAATATATATATATATATATATATATTATTAATTTAAAACTTAGGCCATTTACCAAAAAGGTATGTCTTCCAACTACTGCACCTTTAAAAAGTTTGAAAAATACAAATTCATATTTTTTCAATGCCAATGCATTATAAAAATGTTAAGAAAATATTTATTGAGCAATTATCATCTCCCACCTGCATATTTGTGTTGACGATTTTCAAAGGTCTCCTGGTATTCAGTTGTTGCGCGCAATCTGTGTTGAAAAGCTTCGCACTTAAAGGGCACTCCACTAGGCACACTCAAAGAGATACAAAACCACTTTTAAACTATTGAGTTTCTACGTAAATGAGAGGGAACGGGTTAAAGAGGAGGCTTGGAGGGAGGGAAGACCGGGTGATAGGGATGAAAGTCGGGGCATTATTCATAAAATCAGGTTTGCTAATGATTAAGCTCGATTTTATCTGTCAGTTAAGGGGTTACAAACATTGTATTACCGAGGCATTTATTCAGTTGGTGACCTTCATATTTTTTTATAAATCAATAGGGTATGCATTTCAAATCTTTCTCTCGCATGAACCTTAGCTTTACCAAACAAAATAAAATAAAATTAAGAATCCTATTTCTATTTTAAAATGTTTACTAATCATTAAAACTAATTACGTCAGCGTCAAGTGTGAATAAATTCAAGATACAAATCACATATTTTTTTAAATTTTCGACTGTCATTAGCAAATAATGAACAGAAATTCCATCAGCATGGATTTAATTGGTATTCGATGAAATTTCATCAAGACCTTGGGAAGTTCAATTACCGTTTCTAATTGTTCCATTTTACCTGTGTTGATGAATCATAAAGTAAAATCAACTGACCCATACTAAAATCGCGTCACGCGTTTTCGCAATTTACTCTATTGAGTTCCAATATTCACTCTTTATTAAATGTTAATTCCTAATCTCGCAGTTCACTGATTCATCATTATAGACCATTGTAAATATTGCAGCTGCAGTAATTTATGGCCTAGGATAATATTTATTACCCCGTTTGTATGCAGGCGGAATGTACCCATGTATGAGGAAAATTACAGGGCTTAACTGAACTGCGTTTCTGAGAGTGAAATGCTTTCTTGGTGCAATCCAATATCGAAGAGCTCAAGGAGAGATTAGATGGGAGAGATCAATAGCATGGATCGATCGAGTCGATTTTGAGTCATATTAAACAGCCGTCCAGTCGGTCGAATGAACAAATTGAATGAAAATCTCCATGGATGGTTTTCAATTGGCAATGTGCATTTTAGACAATTTCTTCTCCAAATGTTTACATGGAAAAATAACATTCTAATAAATGTGCTTGCAATTTTTCATATTTATTATTTCATCAATTTTTTTGCATTTAGTTTCATTTATTAGTTCATAAAACTTTAATCTACCAAGAGCTAAGATTAATTATCCACGATGCTCTCTTTGTTCTCATTCACTCAAGTGGCTTTTCTTTGTACATTAATTGTACGAGTGCTTTTATAATCCATCCTTATATATAAATTATGTTATGCACAAGAATCACGTATTTTATTTTTGTGAAAAATGGAAGTTCGCAAATGATCTTGAGTTAAATAATTGAATTGAATAATAAATTAGTATAACTTGGATTCTAACGCTTTCTGATCTATATACCAACCATGTCCATGCATCTGATACGTGAGCCCGTTTCGCATGAATCGTGTTAAAGGTTGCCTTCTCTGAGGAGGCAGGGTGGGTAGTATTCCAGGAAACGGTGGAGGCAGGAGGATCACTACGTAACAATGAAGCGGCGTTGAGATGAGAAATTCATTGTTTCCAGGGTAACCAACCGGCCTCCGTCTCTGCGGCCGGTTTGATATGCAAGGGCAGGAGTTCGCCAGGTGCTAAGCTCTGGAGCGTGTGAAATTCGCAGGGCTTGAGTGGCTTTCCCTGCATCGAATGCTGTTTCCAAGAAATCTCCGTCGTACACATTCAAAATCGAACGGCTTGGTTTGGGTGGAAATGCGCAGTGCAGAATTGGCCAGTTTCTGCCCGAGTTTTCACCGTGAAATATATATTTTCTGCCAAAATACACGCGAACTCCTTCTTCCATATTTGTGATCAATTAATAATCACAAATATGAAAGAAGGAGTTCTAAATCTAAATATTGAATAAATATCGACTATCGGTAAAGCAACGCAAATCTACTCGACGAAAAGCGATGTCAGCAGTTTTTGAAATATACATTACTTGCATACGCACTAATGGGCATTTCTCAAATAGGTAACTGATTGTGGCTTGCTTTTTGATAATTTATTATATTTTTAGTTAATATAAATGTATATTTATATGAATAGCGGTTATATTTACTCATATATATATATATATATATATATATATATATATATATATATATATATATATATATATATATAGTATATATATATATGTATATATATATTTATATATATATTTATATATATATGCATGTATGTATGTATATAGGCATTTCAGGCGAAGCTTTGATAAGGAGGATGAAATTGATGACAAGGACTTTTAGTACATATATATTTTAAGAAGTACTTAGAGAAAACATTTTTATGTAGCGTGTTTTTTTACGGCGCGGAATCATGGTGGCTGAAGTAAGATGACAGACGTGGGTTGCAAACTTATTACAGGAGGTTGTGGAGAAAAAAATAAAAATGGTGAATGGGACAAAAATGGAAACAAATGATGCTGTGCTAGGGTTGGAGAGGAGAGGGAATTGTAGACAGAAATCGACAAGAAGCAGGAAGATGCAGAGTATTTTGATTGGTGATGTAATAAGGTTTGAAGGCTATGATAGTGGTGAGAACGTTAGCCAAACAATGAAGGAGCAGGGATGGGATAGGGATGTCGGACGGAACGAAGGGAGGAAGGATAATTGCGGAGTTGAAGACATTTGACTATAATGTCCTATGTCAGGTTGTGTGTTGCAAATAGAGGCAAATAAATGCATATTTTTCAGCCAAACCTACTCTAAACGGTTTTGTATCAATAATAATAGGTCATTTAACACGGCAAAATTCGGCACTGAAAACTGAAATGATGTCGTCGAACGCATAATACTTTATATAATTCTGAAATTCGATTTTCAGCAAAAATATTAAGAAGTCAGGCGTTTATTTTTATATTGATTCTTGAATTTGACTACCGAGCAAGAAATAAAGAAAGAAAATTGGCAATTTTGAGGGCGGTATATGAGAAAACACGAAAAGTTATCACATCATAACAGCTTTGAAATGTGGCTCATTGATTATCCGCCTACAAGGTATCACCTTTTATTCGTTTTCTGATTGACTCGGTTTCCCCATTTTTTTAATATACGTAAATGGAATCACTACGCCGTTTTAACGTTCATGATGCTGATGACGGCAATAGCAAAAACTCTGCAAAATAAAGATTGTCATCATTATGTGAAATTTTTGGATTATTTCATATAAAAAACAATTTTGAATAAGTGACTGACCTGGTCAACCTAATAATTGCGCTACACTAGGTTACTGGCACTGTGCAAACACAAAATAAGAAGACTCTCACTTTGGACCTTATTTTTATTCCAAGTTTTCGGCTCTAACTTCTACACTGAGCTCAAAGACTTGCTAAAATATCTTCAATACTTCCCCTAATCATTAAGTGAGACATTAAATAGGCAGGCAGATTTTAAAATACATAATAATACTAATCAAGCTCTGAATAATGGCTTAGTACAAGGACAAGATAGCGGAAATGCTTACGAAGGAATAAAAACCGCTATCGTTCATTTCAGAGAAATAACAGAAATATGATGCATATTTTGTCTCCTGTTTTACTTTTGTTGGAACGTAATTTTTATGGTAAATAATGAGACTAAATTAACACCATTTATCATCGGTGCATTCATTTTATTCGCATTTTTAAGTTATATATCTTTCAAGTTAACAGCACTGAGTAACGGAAATTTATGCGATAAGTGCATCAGGAACTTTTCATATTTCATTATTTGTTTCATATACGTTGATTTATTCAAGGAATTTAAGTGGACTAGGATAATGAAAACAAAAAAAAGGAAGAAGTACGTGACTTAATCGGAAATTCTACATTTACATGCATCAGAATGCGCCAGAAAAGTCAGCGGATACAGAATACTAATTAGCATACCAAATAAGTTTCAGGGGGAATTCAGAAGAGTTATCCTATTTAATCCCCACGTTTTAACTAATAGGAGGAGAAAATGAAAGAAATTTGCGGAGGGGCTGGACGCAAAATTGAGGGAAACTCTCTAAGGCAGTTAGGTTTAGAAAGCCTCACTCATAACATGTAGTAGAGAAATTATAGCTCACGTTTAACTTATATTACAATTATGGAGATGTATTTGAGAAAATTCATTAAATGAAAGGGAAAGTAATAAATATAACTAAGGCATTAGAGTAAGTGTAATATTATTGTGTTAGATCTAGCACAACTGATTCATAATGAAAGCAATATTTCTATTTTTTCCACCCAAATATATATACTCTTACCGGTTTTTTATGTCAATGCATCATAATTTTTCCATATTAGTATCGCACTGGTAATAAACTTGGATTATTTATAATGGTAGGAATAAAATGTTTTAGGTAAAAAAATTATGAAAGAATTGAAAATTAATAGAACAATCAAAATTAAACAAATCAATATGGATTTCAGATGGATGCAGAACGAAAATATATTATTTTAATGGCAAATAAAGCGTTAGCAAAAAATTTCACTCAAAGGCCTTGATACTGGGGAGAGGATTGGAAGACAAAGGGAGAGAAGATTGGAAAAGGTATAAGATAAAGATGGGCCGGGGACAGTAAAGGATACGACGAGAGATCGTTGAAAAAATTGGAAAAAAGGACAGGAGATTTTGAGAGGCAGTGAGAAAAGGAGCGCCCGAACTGTCTTTTTAGGCGGGAGATAATGGATTATGTATCAATGATCAAATAATATTATTTTTCCACTCCTTAAAAATATTTTTTCAAACAGGTTTCAGTGTGCAATATCATCTACGTCGTGAATATGATATAATGCAGCGAAAGCAGGCCGCTAAGAAATTATTAATAAGTGGAATGGTGACACTATTTAGTAATTAAAACGGAAGGCTATTTTAGAAGCCGAAATTTAAATAAATATATGAAGATAATGAGAACTTTGGATGGAACGACTGGCGATGAAAATCATATTGGCCTGAATAAAAAAGGGCGTAGGACAGCGGTTTCTTATTTTATTCATAACCATGAAGTTCAATATCAAAACTCCATCAAAATACGATTAACAGCTCAGCTAAAAACGACAGAAGACGTTAACACCAATACTATAATCATGGAGCAGGTTTAACTGGGAATCTTTCGTCATTGAATCTGCTAAAGCATAAAATCATCTTTTATTAATTATGAAAAAATGAAGAGAATTGAACGCGACTATTTATGTGACAACTCATAAACTAAAAATTAATGACCAAACGATGTTATTTGCACGTTCGTGTGATACTAACCTCAGCACGTTAACCGCAGCCAAAAAGAGTATTATTTTGGATTCATAAATTACCAAAAAAAACACTTGCATTAAAAAAAAACTTAAGTCATTCTGTACACAAGGAATGGTTGAAACTGTTTATTAATATTCCACATTTTTGGAAAACGCGATTTGATCATCCTGCCTTTTGCGGCTGACTTTCACCCAGGTCGCTGGCCTCCCTCCTTGCCACAGTCCCTACTGCATGAGCCAACGCGTAGATGTATTCCGTATTCCCTTCGCATCTTCCCGCAGCCTTCCCATGGGACTCCAACACCCTCACCGGTCGGCTTCCGGGAGCAGATGTTGTCGCGTTCTCCCTTTCCCCTGGCGAGATTAGCCGTCCCTCCTTCCGAGAGCCGCACCTCGCCGGGGAAAGGGCCCGGCGTTCTCACGAAATGCCTCAATTACCCTCCCTTGGGAATTTTATTATTATAGGTAGCCTGCCACGTAGACTGAGACTTCCGACGAACCCTGAACACTACCACTAAACCAGGTGAACTTCTAAAATACTTCGGGACAATATGAAAACCTTTTGCTTCGATTGTCTTCCCAAACTCTCCCATGGGATTTAGGAAGAAGTAGGTGAGATGGGCTGATGATGTGCACAAACATTAAGTAAAGCATTTAAATAGGAGATTAAGAGCTAAAAAAAAAGTATTTAGAAATTATTTCATATGGGTAAGTGCAGTACAGTGCAAAAATTTAGGAATGTTTTCGAAAAATAAAAGGCTCATAAAAACGATGAATCCATGGTCTTCAATATAAATTGAGGGATAAAAAAATACCGATGTTTGAGAGAAGGAAAAAAGATACATCCATATATGGCTGAGAATAAAAGAAAATGGGAAAAATACATCCAAAGGAAATAGTGCAAAAAATAATGGCAGGTCACAAAAAACAGGGGTTCTTCAGAAGCAAGAATTTGAGGGAATCGTAGGAATATCAGGAAGAGAATGGAATACATAAGACGGGGAAAATAGAGACAGGAAATATAGCAAACTGAATAAGAAAATGATGCAGGGAAAATATTCTTTTTTTATATAAATTTGAAGTACCGGGAGATATATAGATTGAAATTGGATTGAGAAAAAAAGCATTTTATCTATTGATCTATGTTAAGACTTTATTTAAATCATTGCATTACCATAGAATACCACAATTGCGGAAAAACTACTTTCAATTGACTATAGTCCTTGTCATTCACCCATATTCTCTATCATATTTCAAACATTCTTCACGCATATTATCTTCCTCCCTATTTTTATCTAGCCTAGCATACTTTCTTCTGTCATGCCATTAAACATCTCGCTACTATTAATATCTCCAGCGATCATGTTTTCTCTCTTCATCACGTATATTTTTTTCAAATCTGTCTGTCCAGCTCGTTTTCCAGCATTCAAAATGTTCCCATTTCAGAAGTCTTCAATCAGATTTCATTCTCTCTCCATAAATTTCCAGTGTTAGAAACGAATAATAGAATGTCCGTAATATATTATTGGGTAACCCTTTCCTTACGCTTCTATTTGGAGTTAAGATCATTAACCCAACTCTCCTAACTGCTAACTCAGTTCTTCTCCTGGCGCCTTTATTTCTTTTCCCGTTATTGCCCTCTGCTCTGGTTGTAACTGCAAACTGTATTTCATGCACCTAACTGAAATGCTTCACAACTGGAATCTGTTTCGCTTATCGCTGGTTTATACATCATTATTTTATCAAATTTAATTAATATTTTAGCGAGTACAAACTTCATTCCTTGGAAGCATCTTAATATTAGTTTACAATTAATAATTTAACTAAATTATTCCAAATGGAAATTGCCGTCTACTCTCTCCATGACTGGAGTCAATCCCACCCCAGTATTTCTAGTAACCCAATCTACATTACTTAAATATTTTTTTTATAAAACTAGCAAATCTTCTACTCCAGATTTTATCTAAGTAATTGTAACATTCTCCAAAGGTATCCGAATATTTATCTAGCTAATGAGGAAAAATCTATCTTTTATTACAACTATGTACAACTAATCAAATGAAGGCAAATTTCTTCACGGGGTACACCCATATTCTTCCAACATGTGCGCCTGAAGAGACTTTCAGATATTTCATGGACTCCCAAATACTTGCTAGTTTCAAGTTGATTATTTCAGTGAGACATTATTCAATTCATTTCTTTCCTTCAACTGAAATCTCAATTTATTACAATAGGAATTAACGTTGTACCTATCATGCGCAGGTAACCCTATTAGGTACGTGCGATATTAAAACAGGTTAAATAAATATTCAACTTATAAAAATAAAAAATAAAATATCAGTCCTACCTGAGGTCTAAATTATAAGCGGGAGCGAAAGACTTCTTGAATATATATATTGAAGTGAAATGGAAGTAATGTCACAATTACCTTGAGGCAAACCAAATGACAAGTATGTCATTGACATGACTCATTGTTCTGTGTTACGCGTATATAATTTTGTATTTAAGACTCACGAAGTGAAAAAAACAATAGAGTAAGAGCGCAATTGAGATCAACTTAGAATTGCTCAAAATGAATGACTGTAAGACGGCGAGGCGTAAGGCACCGGTTTATTCTCATTTATTTCATAATTGATTACTTCGCTATTTCCAGCTTAAGGCCAACCTGTAATATAACCTAGATGATGGGTAAGAATCAAGGACAAAATAATAAATGAAAGAATTTGATCCAGATATTGTGATGAGTTAAATAATTTAACTTTGCAGTGTCATTAAAAAAAACCCTAACCTTGCTCGGCTATGAAGAGAATAAAGAGTTTACCAATCCTATTCCTGTGAATCAAAGACGGCTAGTTAATTAGTTATTTTATAAATGGTATTTTACCGTTTAAGGCAGGTTTCAGATGGAAAAAGAGTACACTATGATTCATTTCATTACCTCTCATATGAAATAAAACCCGGAATTCGACACTTTACTAAGTCCTTCAATGCCACATACTTCCTACCTCCCTCCATCCCGTCCAAAATTTCTTTACCACTCCTAAACTTGCGTCGTTTTCCTAACGCTTTCCCCTCTCAGCAGTCTTCAATATCACATCTCCCATCGACATTTCCCCAAATGTGTCTCTGTTTCCTTAGGATTCCTCTCAATGATCCTATCTCATCTCCAACAGTGTCCACTACTTCCTTCGCTTTTCCATCCAATTTACTTTTTTCCATCCTTTCTTAACATTTATATTTCAAACCATTTAATCTCCGTCTATTACCTATCTTCAAAAATTATTTTTCCGCAACATACAAAAACACGCTCCGTATCAAATGTTTCAGTAATCTTTATTTACTCATTTTCCCTTTCATTAACTTCCTCGTACTTGTGAAAGCTATTATCATCATTTATGCACGTGCGAAATATATTTGTTAGCCTATCACTCCACGGTTAAGATTTTGGAGAGTGGGTATTATTAAAAAATAATAGTCGCAGATTTCCCGTCCCGGAGCGGTCATGTGACGCAGAACGAACTTTCCCAAAGTCCGTTAGCAACGCAAGGTTGAATTTATATATGTAGTCTTCGATTCCATCTCGGCAACGATTTGTCCAAATGGCCAATATTCCACCAATCAATCCAACAATCACTCGACACGGACCACTGGGTGACGACTCGAATTAGGGCAAATGTATACTTCGGCTGATGACCTCTCAAGCTCTCAAGAATGGCATGCACTCCCCCATCTCTCCCCGTCACATCCTCCCTACCTCCGAATAATATCCAGAGCCGATGCGACCTATCCTCTCACTCTACCTCAACAAGAAACTCACGTCTTTTACTTCTCAACCCGTCCACGGACGTCGCCACATTCGAATCCAAAGTGGCGCCATCGATTCCAAACGAGGCGCCACTGTAATCTCGCAGTTTCCACGGGAACAGTCAACTTTTCCCCGCCGCTTGGGAAGCGAGATAATTCAACAACCAACCCCACTTTCTGAGCCTGCGCAGTGATTATCCCGCCAGCTCTTACACTTTCCCAACCGCCACCCACTAAACCCTAACCCCTCCCCATAAGGCAAACCCACCCATCCACCTCTCGGAACCCGTCAGCATCAACCCATTCCATCAACCCTTCCCCTCTTCACAACAGCCCCACCCTGGCCCCCGGCCCTCCCACCCTCCTTTTGAAAGGGAGAAGGGAATAAAGGCTCGTAAAACTCTCACCCACCCCCAACCCCCCTGCCCGCACCCCTCCCGAAGATGAAACAACCCGTCCGGACGTATCTCCAGCTCCACCTTTGCTCTCACCCTCGCCTCCTCCACCATCCATCCACTTTCACAGCGACTCAGCTCACTCCCCCGTTTACTGCCAAACACCCCCCCCCTCCCCCACCTCAAATCCCGCGGATTCTCAAGGATCCCTCTCTCTAGCCTTGCGTGGGTGTCCGCACGTGTAAAGGAGTTCTTCCACCCTTCAAACTCCGTCTCCTTCCAATCCCCCCCCCCTTCAAATTCCCATGCTATCCGCCTTCGATAATTTTTTCCCCTGAGTCGACCGGTCGCAGGGACCTGGGATATATTTCCGGACTCTCTAGCAACTCTCTCAATTCAGATGACATAAGCGAATGATTTCGGAAAAAGCTTGACCAAACATTTTGATGCATAAAATTATTGGAAAAAATCGGAGTTTATGAAGTTACCGGGAATTCACTGCCGAAGAAATCGAAACGTGGCATTTTATTCCGCGCGGAAATATTTATTCTTAAAAAGATACTTTACATAGTAAAAAATAAACGGTATTCTCCCATTTATGAAAGAATATCATACCACACACACACACATATATATGTATATGTATATATATATATATATATATATATATATATATATATATATATATACATATATATACATATATAGTAATGTATATATATACATATACATATATATATATATATATATATACTATATATATATATATTATATAACATAACACAAATAGAAAAGAATAGACACATATAAAAGAACACTTACACGGTAAATTGTTCGAGCTTTCGGCCCTCTCAGGGGCCTTCTTCAAGAGAGACTGAAAATATGCTATGGAACAGGAGAGGGGGAAAGAGTTATGGGCGTGGAGGGGAGGGTGTGGAGGGGAGGTGTGGAGGGAATGCTGGGAGGGAAATTAAATATGGCGGTTAAGGGTGGGAATTTTAAAGGAACGGAAGGATAGTATGTAGGCGGATTCACGAGTTTCTCACCTCTATGTTGGTAGCTGAATCAGGTAGGGATTCTAGGATGCTGAGGGAAAAACACTGGTCGAATGAAAGGTTGTGGGAATTGGGCGTGTGAAGGGATAGGAAGAGAAGAGAGTGAGGCAGAATTACAGGAGTACCGGTGATTAGGGCGTAATGCATTCACCTATGTAGAAGGAAGTGCAATGCTTGCATGATAAAAGATAAATAATATTTTTTGAGAGGCAATTAGCGTGGGAACGAGGTGGGGGGGCTATGAGGGGATGTAGGGAGAGGGGAGTAGGCATAATAAGAGGACAGGTTTTACATCGGGGGCGGTTGCAAGTTGGGGAAATATTGGGAAATTTGTCACGGGGGGGCGCCAAAGGGTTGGTGGACCTCAGAAGGTTTTTGAGATTGGCGGGTCGTCTATATGCGATAGATGGGCATTGGGGTAGTAAGGATGAAGTCGCGTCATTGTCATGTAAAATTGGAAACAGTTCTTTAAGGAAGGTTTTCAGTCTGTGTGATCCGGGGTAATAGGTGGTGCAAAGGTTGAGTCCTGCGTCAGATGTGGGTTTGTTATTGTGTGGTGTGTGTGGTAGGGTGGAACGGTGGATTTTATTTCGTAGCAACTTTTCTGGGTAACCGCGTTTGAGGAGTGCAAGGTGTAGATTGGCAAGGTATTTGTTGAGAGAGAGTTCCTTCTACATAGGTGAATGCATTACGCCCTTATCCATCCGAATGAATAATCACCGGTACTCCTGTAATTCTGCCTCACTCTCTTCTCTTCCTATCCCTTCACACGCCAATTCCCACAACCTTTCATTCGACCAGTGTTTTTCCCTCAGCATCCTAGAATCCCTACCTGATTCAGCTACCAACATAGAGGTGAGAACTCGTGAATCCGCCTACATACTATCCTTCCGTTCCTTTAAAATTCCCACCCTTAACCGCCATATTTAATTTCCCTCCCAGCATTCCCTCCACACCTCCCCTCCACACCTCCCCTCCACGCCCATAACTCTTTCCCCTCTCCTGTTCCATAGCATATTTTCAGTCTCTCTTGAAGAAGGCCCCTGAGAGGGCCGAAAGCTCGAACAATTTACCGTGTAAGTGTTCTTTTATATGTGTCTATTCTTTTCTATTTGTGTTATGTTGTGTCAGCCAATTATTGTGCCGCTCGTATGAGTTTTTCCGTACAATCGTGTTATATATATATATATATATATATATATATATATATATGTATATATATACATTACCATATATGTATATATGTGTATATATATTTATTTATATGTATATATATATATATAACGGGTTGATTATTGAGTCTTACCTTAAGGCCGTCAAGAAGCTCAAACAATCTACAATGTGAGCGTCCTCTATGCGTTATCTGCTACCTGTTTTATTTTGTGTATGTATATATATACATATAATATATTTATATATATACTATATATATACGGTGGGTCGCGGTAGTCCAGGTATAGCGTTGGACTACTGACCGGAGAGCCCGGGTTCGATTCCTGGGTAAGCCCTCTGGGCACCTGCAGCTCCACCCAAGCTATGTGATTTTTCGGGTACCAGATCTTCCTGGGAAACCATAACCGGCACAGGGAAAGCAACTGGCCCCCTTACCCTGATGTATGACTTTCACAAGTCGTCGGGCTAAATACTGGTTGAACTCTTCCATCACTTATCAAACCGACCTTCGGGTTGATTACTGCGTTTATGGTTTACACGATATATAAAATGAAAACTTCCAAGCGAAAGCACACACTTGAGGAGACTATCTATGCACATAGAATAGAACACACAAGGTAGTTGGGAGTATGATTTTATGTATCATTCTGAGATAAATTGGCAGATAGATTTGGAGGGATCAGATGAATGTGGATTTACCAGTCCTTACTCTTTTTTTTATATTTTATTTACTTGAATAGTTCCCTGCAAGCCACCGCTGGGGTGTGTGGCAGAGAATGATTACACACCAGACTACTTTTAGCCCAAAATACTTCCCCCTCCCCTAGCGCGTTTGGAGAACGTTATTCTTATCCCTTATCGCTCGTTGGAAAATAACATCTTAAATCTATCCGCTCTACATTTAATCCCTCTAATTTTGCTAGCTTAAAAATCTTAACTTAATTAAGGGTTTCGTTCCTTGTTTTCTAAATGTAACTCTTAATATATAAAAGAATATTTTAGCTTAAACTTAAATGTATATTACTAATCTCATTTTCACCTAACTGACGCTCTTTAGCGCTATTTGACTTGCTTGCTTATTTCAAATTTCATTTGGAGTGCGAAAAAATTTGTCTCAAAACCACGCCCCAAATTCAGAACAATTATTGAAGTCAGGTTATTTTTCTCCAATGAAATACTTAGTAGGAAAAAATCCTCAACTGAAAGAGTTTCCCTTTCATCACCGTCTTATTTACTGTCTCATATTTATTTCCTTTCTTGGCGTAATATTTGAGTTACCACCTCTATTCCTTTTCATCGCTCCCTTCTCCCTTCTATGGTTCCTCCTTCATCATCCGCTTACCTTTCAATATCTCCCTATCCCACCATTTACGACCCTTCCGCATTGTAGGGGCTGGAAGTTTTACAGGTGACGTGTTCTGAGCTGGTAATAATAAATTTTTCAGAAAACGATTTCTTTGGCTTCTCAATCATACTTTTTTTGAGTAACCCAACCAGTCTTCTTACATAAAAATTTCCAAGTCAAAGGTTCTTGCACGTTACATTTTGAAACGAGTTGAAAGGTCTTTCGTCAAAATAGGTACCTAGTAGTAGTGGTAGTTTTCATAGGAGACGACCGATAGCTGAGGTAATTTTTGCCATTAGGGATAAATGGGAATTGAGGAAGGGTGGAGAGAAACCCGGCGTCGGTATCAGCCCACTCTTGTCGAAAGGCGCCAAGCGGTAGGCGCAGTTTAATGTCCCATCCGACGGACGTTTGCATCCGCGCCATCCCGATCCCCATAAGTACTCGTACACACTGATTAGAATTACAATTTGGGGTTTTCAAATATTTAAATATTGTAAATTAATAAATTCAAAGGCAGCCAAAATGGAAAAACAAGGTTGATGAATAAGGTCGTCCTTTTTTGAGATCAGCTGAGAATTTTATTTAGTGTCTGATACAAATTACTGCGAACACTTTGACCCGATTTAAAATTGTACGGCTTACATAAATTTCTGAAAAATTCACCTCAACAAACTCCCCAAACGGAGCATTGCATTTTTTTTGCCACATTAGTCGTTTTTCAAACCTTTGCTGAATACCACTCCGGCTGTTATCAACCAGAATATATATCCCACCTTAAATTAGTTAAAAATTACTCTTCCCGAGATAATTTATTATATTTCTGAATGAAAATCACAGAAATTCTGTGAATAATTCCAGGAAAAGAATGCAAAACATTTTTCAATTTCCTCACACCGATGGCAATCAGAATTTACGAGTGCAGCTTAGTCATGCACACAATGTTAATTGCAGACTTAACACAGAGCGGAAGGGTGTTACGTTGACATTGAAAAGTGAAGCATCAGGAAAAGGATTGGAAAATATATATGTATTTGAGGGGTGCACATATAAGATGAATACTTACGTATGAGGTAATGAATTAAGTAAATAACTAACATATAAATATGCATGAGACGCTGGTTTGTAGCGACCATGGCTACATCAAGAAATTATTTAAATGCGTTTTTTTCCCCTGGTGCATATTTTTCTTCCTCGCGACATAAAATTTCCCCGCTCTGCTTCCGCGGCACGTGGGCATCCATATTCCCCCCTGCTCCTCCGACACCTTCAGCCGCCCACTTGCCTCCGCACACCCACTCAACCCCATTACACCCGACCCTGGTCACAGCCTGGGAAAATTCACCCCGCCGCCCACCCCCGCCCGCCGGCCGGCCACACCGCGTGACTCTCCCCGTGTCATGGCCTCGCCTACGCATACCAACCGCCGTCATCCTTCCATCCCTCTCCACAACCCACTCTCCGCCCTCCTCGGCGGGGGAGGAAATATTTGCGAGCGCTCTCAGCGAGGACATACTTTCGGGAGGGAGATTTTTTTTTAACTTTCACTGTCTCCGCGCGGGAGAATGCGGGGAAAAGTGCCCTTGGTCTTTGATGAGAGGGAAAATATAATCCAAAATACTCTCGAAAATTAACACAGTAATTTTGGTTCGCAGCTTCAAGTGGGAGTGGTAGCTTGCCGTAATTGATGCCATCCGTCCTCGTTCTCTTTAATATCATCATCAAAGTCTCCCCTCAGGTACATTGCCACAGGTATAGGTGCGTGGCTTCTATTTGCCTAATTATGTTAAAGGGTCCCTATGACGCGCAATGAGATTTTCCATAACAGGAAAACAAGCAAACAAACCACTTTCGTAGTTAGTCCTTTCACTTCCAGGATATTTGTTTCCACAGAGAGTTTTTCAATTTATTTTGATTTTTTTTCTTTTTGATTTAATTGAAGTCGGGATGAAAATAAGAAGTTGTGCCAAACGTATATAAAAGGTGTCTTTTATCGATAACTCTTCCGTTAATTGATGAACTGGAGGAAAATTATTTGCAATCTTTATATAATTTAAGAAAACTATGATAATATGCGTTTAGATCATGATCTCATCAATAATTTGACTCGAACTGAAATGGTTTCAATAATTTCATTTCATCCAACTTTATTTATCTCAAAGCATAAAAGTTCAGTTTGTTAATATCACTGTGAATATTGAGCAGTGATGGGAAGCAGCGAAACAAAAAATTGAATTGATTGAAATACCATAGTCCAGATGCGTAAATAATGTTCAAAGCATGATTCCAGTCTCCTACAGATGTCGAAAAAAGAGAACAATTGTAAGATAAAAACGAGAGGAAACTCTTCCGAGAAGAGAGACAATAGCTAGCTAGCTATTCTTACTTGGGTAAAAATGCCTGATTTAGATGTGCGTGTGTGTATATATATATATATATATATATATATATATATATATATATATATATATATATATATATATATATATATATATATATATATAGGAATACCACGAGTTTAATGTTACCGTTCCCAATAAATATCGAAGGAACATCTTTATTGTTGAGTTTTTCAAAAGTTACCCAAATTATTTACTTTAATATAGGCTTGAAATTGCTTTTAGTGTTTTGTCATACACGTACAACTACAAACGGTAAACAACATCTTACTATCATTTACATTAAAGCGAGTAAAACTTTTGAAAAAACTATAGAGTGAAGATAGGAAACAAAAAATTCTTATATAAATGTCTGGAGCAGAGGAAATTCCAACTGTGTGTAAAAGGTGTTTCATGAAAAACCTTTCTATAATATTATTGAATATATAGAACATAACACGTAATAACTCTTTTTTTGCCTTCCAATCAGTGTATTGTATTCTATTTATTTTGTATATTATATTTCATTTGTAATTTAATAGTGTTATCTCCGGTAGTGAGCCTTTTTTTATTTTTCCTCTCGGCGACTCCGGGCAACTGTATTTTGCCTTCGGATGAATAAAACTAAACTTAACTAAATAGTTAAATGAAGGAGGATTTTAATTAATTCTTTATTATCGAACTCTCTTTCAAAAGGTCTCGATTTCATAAAACATACTTTAATAGCATTGGCAATTTTTTCATAGTCTAAAATAACCTCCGAAATAAAAATGTTGAATCAATTAATGCACACAATAATGTAAAATGAACTCATGAATATAGGTTGAAACTGATCAGGGATTCGCGGAAATACATACAGGTATGTGTACATAAAGCTCCGTACGGAAGGGACGCTACTGATGGTGATGGTATCCACTCACTGTCATTCCCAGAGTTGGCGAAGAGTAATTTGACAACCTCAGAAGCAATGGGTGCAAAACCTTATAGGTAGCCAAACTTAGTGCAATTATTCTACGTTCATAGCATGTTAGAAGAATTATTAATTATTTGCACGTAAGTCTACACCACTCCTACCTACCTAGTTTTGCTCCACAAAAAAGAATACCGATATTCGTTTTCTTAATCTGAGTTTAGAATAACCAGCCAGTTTATCAAGTTTGAAAAATAACAACGCTCTTCATTAACTTCTATGGAACGCTCCTACACCTCATCAACTATGTTTACGTGCTTTCCCTTCCTCCTCAGCCCTACAAGGGACGAAGGATAGAGAGCCCTACAAGGGGAGAGATATGTGTACATTGCGCAAGTTTATTCATCCCAAGCTCTAATTCTCCCGGCATTTTATTCTCTCCGCCATCTTAATTTTGTCAAACGCACCGCGCTCCACGTTCCGTCACTTGTGTGTGTGTGTGTGTATGAAGAATTTCCTGTTCTTGAAACGCGACATCTTTTTAATTTGGAACTCTTTATTTGTTGATATTGTTACCATAACTGGAAGAAATAATATCCAAGATTTAAAAATGTTAAATTGATGGAGAAACAGCTCTAGTTTAATAAATGGATCAAAGAAATCGAATTTTTAAGAAGTTTTAATAAGTTTAATTTCACATCTCTCGATAATTCAAAAACGTGCGAGTACTCTAACGTATAGAAAGTACCTTTTCTAAAACACGCCTTCTTGCTTATCTTGAACTCTACAATAGTTTTTATTGTTGCCATGATTAAAAAAATCGTCTTTTATGCGCGTGCTGAACAAAATTTTATTGATAATACTATTAATTATTAATAATTAACTAATTTGATACAAATTAGAGGATAAAAGTAATATTTGAGCATTACTATTATTATTATTCCTGGTTTTAATTATTAAATGAATGATCATGGTTTCAAATCTTTGTATTAGTTAATGCATTGCTGGGATAGACCAATGCACCCTGTAAGAGAGCCTGGACCAGCTAAAAAATATTAATTGTAAATCTAATCGTCCTCCTCCATCTCCCGGTCACATCCCAACCTCTCCTCCAGTAGTAGCCCTTCCACAACAAAGGGGGCATCCCCGCCATTCGGGATCAAGCCGTGAACACAGCCCGGCTTGCGAACCACGCCAGGTGACTCCGATCGGGCGCAAGGTGGGTCGCCACCAGGGGCGCATAACGACCTTTGGAGAGAGGGATGGAGGGAGGGATGGAGGGAGGGATGGAGGGTAGGAGGGGCAGAGTAACCTGCGGAGATTACGCCCCTCGCCCAAGCTGACGGCGATCAGGACGTGAGCGGCATTGATTCACATTTCAGGACTTCCGCAGCATACTACAGAACTAAGTCCAGCACGATTGAGCGAGGAGGTTTTATCAAAATAGCATTGTACTACACATTTAAATGGAAAATAAATAATTTCCAAATAAGTTTCAGGCATCCTTGCTTATTCTAAATCCAGGTATTACACATTTTATTTATTATCAGTGAGTTCTACGTGACCTGTCGTGGCATGATAGTGGTCCACCGTATAAATAGTTGTGGTTCATTTTTATTCCCTCCTTTTTAGTGCCGAGTTGAGTTATCTCCGAGAAATTTTACAGTGGGTGAAAATAAAACTTGATTGGAAATACACAAGCATTACACATTACATCCGGGTATTACACAAGCATTCATATGAATTCACACGTCTTTTCACGGATTTTAGTGAATGTTTTTTTTACCTTTTCCTAACCCTTTAAACACCCTTCCTTTAAATAAAATTGAGAATACAAAGTATCTTTCCACTGTCCTTTATTTGCGTACAACCGGTTTCAACGCTCAAGCGTCATCACCAGGTACAAATTCTTTATTCCTTACCCACCCCGTCGTGTGCTTGCAACCTCTGCCAAATACCTTTTCGGTGGATCGCGGGGTATTTATGTATGCAAACCCTTCTTCAATTCAGCATTATTCCCTTCTTTCTTCATATCGTGCAACATCTCTCTCCTGTTCATATTCCTTACCAACTTATCGTTAGCGTTCTCAACTGCATAACACTCTTCAATATTCCATCTGGAATGTAAATGCTCGGAATCCATCGTTCCTGCGTTCTTTGAATTTCTCCTAACAACCCTTTCTCCTCCCTCTTTCTGCCTGCTATGTATGCGAATTATTGTTTTTGTCATAAAACCACAACGGAGGAATAAACTCAATAGATGTCACTCAATTTCACACGAATTATTCCTTGAAAATAAAAAAATTTGCCAGTCATAACATATTTACTCGAGATTTAATATTCCTAATACGTAAGAACGCAAGTAAATAATCGAGCAAGTTGTGAATCACAGTGCATAAGTAGGCCGCGTCACTGCACCCACTCTTTGCCGCCCACATACGTTAAAATAATGTTTATGGAAAGTATAATTTGATATAAACAGATTTCGAACAGTAAGAATACAACGTTGCGTTAATTAGGTCTCACATCAAATATGCTGTGAGCATTTTAGGGTGCATCTGGAAGACAAATTATTTAAACAACTGAAGAAATATGAGAAACGCAGCTTAGATCGAGAAAAAAGGAACTATTCCAGGTGAAGTCATTTCTTACTTTACATTATAGTAGAAGAGAAAAACTCAGTAGAGTTCACAACAAACTTTCAATTTTATTAGCCCAAGCTGTGGCTTAAAAAACCTTGAAAGTTGCTCTTTTATTGGAATCTGGGTTGAAAAAAGAAATTTTTTTATAGAGTATACGAACATTTTCATATCTCCTTCTCGATAAAATGCCAGAAAATAGCAGAAAAAAGTTATACTGCCAATTTTTACAAACTGTTGTGGGAACCCTTGGCTCCTTTGTGACTAAATTTTGAGATTAAACACGCTACAAAAGTATCAGTTGACCGGATCCCTCAAGATATGGGAGAGAACATTCGAAGTCACTTGCTAAATAGAGAGGTGAAATGAAAACTATAGAAGTAATACGAGTAGTAACTATAGAAGTAATCGTATTATTGAACTAATGACCTTGGGATGATTACCAGGAATCTTTTTGCCCTCGCACGGGTCAGGACCACAGCACAAATGAAGGGGAGTGTTTAAATCAGTAGCACACATCTCACCTTTACAGACTCCTTACTCTCTGTACATGAGACTACTAGTGACCTAACAACCCCACCACTCACACAAACACACGCTAAAAACAAATCGTTGCTTCCAGCCTGAAGTTTTAATTGACGACCCTGACTCGTGAGAATGCTCTTTTGTTTTCAGGGGAGGGAGTGAAAGGAAAAGGAATTGGCGGGGGGGTGTAGCCTGGAGAGCGCCAAGAGAGTGTGGAAATTTGGAATGAGAAATGGAAGCGGAGGAGGAGATAAATAAATGTGGGTGACGTCACATTTGAGGGGAAGGGCAAGTGTGGCTTGGCGGATTCGAGGATTTGAATTTGTCCCCGATATTACCTGAAGCAGTTTCCTTTCTCCGCCGGTGGAGAGAGGGGTGCAAGGGCCTCTTTTTTGTTTTAGGCGAGGGGATCAAATTAGATCAGCCCTGATGGGATGAATTTATTTACGCTACGTAACAAATGAGGCCTGAGGAAGGGCAAGGAAAGGAGCCAGGGTTTCGGGAATGTTTGTACGACAAGAGGGATTGGATGAGCGGGAAGGGAGAGAGGGGGGTAGCTTAGCAGGGGCGTGAGGGAATTTGCGAGATTGAATTAGAAGTGGTTAGATTGATGTGAGCGCGTCAGCGTCGTGTTCGCTTCATAGATTTCTTCACTGGAATTCAATGATGTCTGTGCACACTCCGTTTTTTTTTCTTTGTAATAAAGATCATTTACTTTTTTTCACAATGTAAAGAATAAAAATGCACAACCCCAGACTTTGCAGACTATTTTTATATCCAGCCGAATCGCGCAATTGTAATTGCACAGAACATTTTATGTAAATTGCCTTTTATAAGATTTTCTACATGTATATATATATATATATATATATATATACACACACACACACTTTATGCATACACACACATATATATATATATATATATATATATATATATATATATATATATATATATATATCTCCCTTGAAATAAGATGAACTAATGAACTGTTGTATTCCACGAATAAAGATAGAAATGCAAAATAATCTACACTTATACGTAGTGTGGCTAGCGTAAATCTTTTATTGATAATGAGAAATTACATTATTTCCGCGCAGTTTCAGCTTACATAACCAATGTTGTCTTGTTATCAAAATCGCAAAACTCTCTCCACCGGTCTTTGAAAAATTGAGACAAAAATATTAACTTCTAAATTGATGTTCGCTGCTCATAATATCTACATTAAAAATTGATGTCATTAATATAATCCTATTATTAATTAGAAATGGTATATGCTGTTTATTTGTTTTCATCATGCATAAACAATGCCGTAACATGCTGTAAAAACTTTCTCGCGCATTTTCCGTTATATATTCCGTAAATTGTTAGGTCGTTCGAGAATGAACCGCACAAAACATAATAATCCACTTAAATTAATATATTGCCCCAGCATTAATGAAGATGAATGTTTTTTGAACGTGCCATCACACTTTTAACAATTTTATAATTGACAACAACAACTGTTGTTATCAATAATAAAAATTTCAATTCATTCTCCTGCGCATTTAATTTTAAATGGTTGATTTTGAAGAAAATAATGGTTTGCATCAAATAAGGAAATATTTCCCTACTAATCCGTGAATAGCACTTTCAAGCAATATCGTATCTTACATATGGGAAATAATGAGCTTTCCAAGTGTTAAAAGGGACTAACAATAAAAAGTATTAAATGAATTAAAACGACATATACGATGATTAGATGAACATGTTCAGGTGAAAAATCGCATAATAATAAAACATTTAAGATATTTTGCTTTATTTGACGAGCAATTAATTATTTTCCTAGGTGAAAACAGAATATTTGGTTTAACGGTCCAATTTCATGTATTTGCTCAAACATTACATTAAGGCTACATGTAACTGATATCACATTATATTTTCCTATGTTTATGTCTTTGTTGTGATATTGAATGGTTATAAATAGTATAAATTCGAATGCAACAGTGCTAACAGGTGCAGTTCACAAACTATACGAAGGTACCCAAATATAAGCTGCGTTTTTGGGTACAGTAGGGGTCCTAATTCGTGAATTAAATCTATGGCTCATCCGGGAAGCCTAAATATTCACTTCCATCGTGATTTCCCGATCAACTTTCCCCCAAAATGTCACGTCGGATTGGCGCAGTGGTTAATAAATGATTTCCAAAGCTGTTGAGATGTGTTTGAACCGTGGTATTCTACATTCGGTGCCGTGCGATTTACCATGCCAACGGAGAACAACATCTCCCCCAGTTAGGACGTTTAACCGCGAACCTCTTCCCTCTTTTAGCAAAGATGTAGCCTTAACCCTTGGTAGATTTTTTACTCTGATCTTTCTCTTCTTCCCAAGATTCATCTTCAATCTTATTGCCCACGTTTACCTGGCAAAGACGATCTAAAAAATTGGGTTGCATTTATTTATTTAAATGCCGATTCCCTAAAATAAGAAAGTCAAGAAGTGAATTCTTAAATCCTTCTACGTATATACATATACCTCACGATCCACGAAAGAGGTTGGTGACAAAAGGTGCAAGCGTCAGGTTGGGTGGTTAAGGGATAAGGGAGTTAAAGGGAGAGGAAGGGAAAAGAGAAAAATATTCCTAAAAAACATCAAAAAACGTGCAAATTTATACACATGCTCACGGAAAACTTTATGCTAGTGAGAAGTGCAAAGGCAAAATATCACCCGGTACTAAGCGCTCAAAATCATTAGTCATCAACCCATGTAATTTAATACAGTTCTACTCCGTGCAATCAGCAAGCCTCCACAATGTGAACATATTTCATCGATTTCACGCCTGTCATTGTTTGCTTCATGTATTTCATGGGTTTCATGGGTTTCATTCCCGTCAACTCTTTCCATTCACTTCCCTATCAATGTTTGTTCCATCCGGCCATTTTGTCCACATTAGATATTTATTTCAAAATCTACATCGACACAATAAACCTGAAATCCATCATAAATGTGTGTGGCAGGGGGTGTCAATACCAGGTGGAAATGGTAAGGTATAAGGGAAGGCAGAGAGGTTTGGAAAAGGAAAAAAACGTCCAATCAATATCCCTGAAAATTCATTCATGGCGGTGTAAACCTAAGCACAAGTTACCTAGTTTTAAACAAGTGTTAATTTTACCCCCTGTAAAAGTCCTAGGGTATATGAAAAAGGAGGGAATAAAAATTAACTACACCTCGGAAAATTCTGAGGCACAGAATACTCTCAGACTCAAGTAGGTAGACTTTCGAAGTGACTATGTTACTAGACATTAGAGCTTGTGGTTCGGTGGGTATTTGAAAACATTCGGAAGCACATGAGTTGGGGACAGGTCAGGGCTGTTCAGGGCTCATTTCTAACCTTGCCCACTCACGGCATCAATTGCTCTTGGGCCGAAAATAGAATTCGATTATCATGATGATTACTACGTTAAATACGAGGGCTGTTCAGAAAGTAACCTCCGTAGCGTGAGAATGGAGCCGAATGGTCACTGTATTGACGCACACAGTAGGTCAGCACGCCTCTAGCTGCAGTGGTTGGAAGGTCGCGCCGCTTGTAGTTTGTTTACAATAGCCAGTCAAAATGAACAATACAATGGCAATACCCGCCAAATTTGAAGTTCGATCAGAGATAAAGTTTTTACTGATAAAAACTTCAAAGCTACTGACATTCACCATAGGGAAATTTGTGCTCTGTACGGACCAAAGTCATCCGTCAGTGTTGTGGTTCGTTCAAGAGTGATCATAAATATCTGTGATGATGACAGAAGTGGCCGCCTGTCTGTGGTGAACAATGAACTTCACCAGAAAATTGACGAAAAGTTCGTGAAAACCGGTGTTTTTTACCATATCGGAAACGTGAGAAAGTTTTCCACAGATTACTACTATTCTGTTAGATGGAAGCACGACAGAAAAGTTAGGCTACTACATGTTTTGTGCCCGCCTCGACGAGGAACTTCAAGATGCCGTCATCTGTTGGCTGCGATCTCAGACGGCAGAATTTTATGCCGAAGGAATTTGCACCCTAGTTTAGAGATATGACAAATTTTTACATATTTTTAGCGAATATGCTTGAACTAGTAGAGATATGTACTTTTGATGAAAATAATAATTTTTTTGTATCAATTACAGAGTATTTTTAATTGCATAACGGAGGTTACTTTCTGGATAGCCCTCGAATATAAATCTTCAGTTTATCCCAATTTTTTGAGATGTATTTATCCTTTTCTTCAATAAATTCCCTTCGATTGCATTGATTTTGATCTTTTATAGTAATTTTTTTTACAAGTCCAATACTATCGACGTGCCACTACATTAGTATCGTTATTCAAGCCGTTTTGTGACGATATCTCTACTCCAGCTTGAAAATGCCGAAATTATTACTTTACCAGCTTAATAAATGTCTATTTTCGTGTATGACGATGCGAATACGCCAAGTTGGTGACGTCAAAACTTGGGTATTGTGGACGTTTGGCTATTTCAAGCCCTTTCTGAACAAGCCCCCAAGGGAGAAATACACGTATGACGAGGGCGATTCCACGCAGCTGGGCGCAAGCGCAGCAAGGCGATGTAAGAGAGTTCACGAACGCCTGTTGCTCGGCGTAATTACGGCCGAAAAAGCGACTTTCCGCCCCGGACTTAATGCTTTTTTCCGAACAAACCTGCTTTCTTTTGTGATAAGGGAGATCATCATGAAAATAAAACAAGACGTACGGGGAAACGACCAGGAAATAGAATAAATCCCTTTTTTGTCGAAAAGAACGAAGGCCGAACTGCGATATAGCAATAGTGTGAATCAGTTCAGAGCTAAAAATAATAAAAATCAATGAATTATTATAAAATCGATAACGTCAGGCTTGGCGTTTTGGAACTTATCCATAACGAAACGAAAATCATCTTCAGGTGAAGATGATACTATGCATTGAAACCCGGATGGTAAGATTAAAACATTAAGTGGAATCAACCAAGTTGCAATATTTCTTTCCACGATTAATAACTTAATCATTAAAAATATTTTTAATTTTTTTCTCGGTCATGCAATCAAAAATTTGTTGAGCTAATTAAAGTTAAATTTTTACTTGGATCATGGAATACTTTAATGTTAGGGGTAATAGATTAAGGGGAGCATTTACATGTACGCATGCAAGATGGAAAAGGTTCACTCTCGCATAAGAATGGTGATTTTTCAAGCCATAGTGGAGTTGATCGTTTGATTTCGGAAAAAAATATTCGATCAAGTCGGGAATAGGATACAGATATGTATTCCATGTGGTATTAATGGAACAAGTAGAAAGCAAAATCTGATTTAATAAGACAAGTGAACTGGTAAAATTGATGCAGATAGCCAATGATAAGATGAAGATAAGAATTATGAGTACTAAGAAGAGGGTAACAACTATGAGAAACTGAAAAGGATAGCAATGTATTAGAACAAATAATACAGAAATCTTAAAACTTCTCCAAGATGTGAAATGGAATTCAGTAATTTCCCGATTACTTTGCATGGCTCAGTATCTATTCAAAACCTCAAGGTATTAATCTATTTTAGAAGTAGATTTTAAACCGTCCGTGGCGACGTTTTATTTCTAAGCATCGTATGAACCTCCTATTTCCTTTTTCATTTCTTCGTAACTTCCGCCTGCCTTCATATTGTCCCCACATTCTCCCTTCTATCACGGCTTTCAACACTCCAGTGCCTTTCAAGTAGTAGTATTTAGGGGAGGCGACCGACAGCTAAGGTCATTTGCGCCATAGGGGATGGACAGGAAAAGATGAAGGGTGGAGAGAAACCTGGCGTCGGCATTAGCCTACTCTTTACGAAAGGCGCCAAGGGGTCCGCAGTTTAACGTCCCATCCGACGGACGGCGTACTCACTCAAAGTGCCCTCCACAAAGCACCTCAAGTAGGGATCGAGATACCTCTGAAAAATATTCAACACCGCCGGGATTTGAACCCGCGCCCTCAGGGTGGGAAGCCAGTACGTTAGCCCCCGCACCATCTCAATCCCCGTGCCTTTCAATATTTCCTCCACCCACCACGATCTCTGCCTTATTTCCTTCGTCCTCCGCACCACCCAAATATCAAAAACCTCAATACATTCTCATTTTCTCGTCATAAAGACATATTCCATATCTATAAAGGACTAAGTTCCCAATTTACGAATGTTTTTAGCAATTTTTTCTTCACATCTTTACCACTCTATTTTATGCAGTGTTTACTACGTTTATCGCATATGTTATTACTGACTATTCAAACTGTTGCTTCTTACTAATTATACTCAAATGTAGCGAGAGAAACATGTATGTCTAAAATTCAACTTTAAAAGTAGGTTAGCGATTTTCTTGAGAGTTACTTCGTATTTGGAACGTTACATATTTTTCCGCATACTTCTACAGGTATATCATGTTAAACCTAAGTACCTACAAGATGAAAATGGTGTAAATATTTTTAAAAGAAGATATGGTTTTGCTATAACGTAGGAAACAAAGCACAATTAAGCTAATCAAAAATTATATCGTCAAATTTTAATATCTCAAAGCATATCAGAGTATTCTTTTAAAGTATTTGACGGAGAAAATCACATTTAATCCCGATATTTAATTTAAGATAGTCCTAAATTTTGTGACAGAAATATATCTAAGTGTTTGCATTTTTCATTTTTTTCATTATAACTTCAAAACTTTGAAACATTAAAACCCTCATAACCTCATAGTGCCGAGGGACCTCAGCTATATCTCCAATCCGGATAACTCTATTTTAATTCAAAGACATGCCCAAACCCTTGTAACCGCAGGTCGTAGATCGAGTCCTTATGCTAATCGTTGGATAAAGGAATATGTTAACGAAAGACCATTCTCCCGCGAATAAATGTTTCGATATGAACCTGGTATTGGGAAGGCACTTTAAATGATTGGAATGGAGATAACAATCTCTGACCTAGAGTGACCCTTCGACCCTTTTTGCGGAAATGTCATCGGTGACAGCTAAACCCCCAAGGTTTCTCCAGAAAAGGGTCCAAATTCCGAGCGAAAATGAACACAACCAACTCATCCTTGGTAATCGGAGTTCGTAAACTCGGGCGCCACATGTGACTTGTTCTGACCCGTGGAAAAGTTTCATCGTTCGAAAGTGTGTGTGTGTGTGTGTAAGATGGTAAAGCCCTGGTGAAAACATCATCCGGTGACCCAATAATAGAAATCTGACTCGCTTAGAATTAGCAATTGGGTTAACAGTGGTTAGCGGCGGGCGCGACTTCGATTAAAAATTTCAAACTTTTCCCATTGTACGCGCATTTTTTCAGCGGAGTAACAATCAAACAGTCGAGAATCTAAAAAAGATGAGTTTTGACGCGGGCTCCAGAAAACATTTTGCGATCACGGAGGAAGGTTTTTAAAACCTCAAAAAATAATTTAGTAATAAAATTTAAGGAATGCCCGGAATTAAATATCCGTCAGGAAAATTACCAATTAAACCAGAAAAAGATTCGAGAGGTATACCTGTATAATACATATAGAATTAAATAGTAAAGTAATTAGGCTAACACACTATATTTAGAACTAGAAAGAGAATATGACGCAGACAGGATGACTTTTGATTCGGACATATTTAATAGCGATATATAAAGGGCATTATGGGAATTTATTTCCAAATAAGCCCGTTTAGATGGATGACACGTCCTTTTAACTAAAAAAGGACTTAGGAAAAGGTAGAAGAAAGGATTTATATTGGCTAATTTTAAGTATTAAGGAGGACGAAATTTGGCTGGAAATTTTCATCAGATTAGTGTCTGTTCCCATTCCAAAAAAGGCAAAGCCATATGTGAGGACTAAAGGATAGAGATTTTGATTTTGCTCGCAGCTTAAGTGGTGCTCAGAATTATTAAAAAGGGAACGGAGAGAAGGTCAAATGATTACTTAGGAGATGGTCAGTTTGGGTTCGGGAAGCGGAGGAGGACGCGTAATGTCATGATATGTGGTTACTAATAGAGGGGAACATAGACTGCAATCTGGATACATTTGTTTGTTTTTTTGGTGTCGGTATTGGATATAGTTAATTGAATAAAATCAACGAAAAAATTTCAGTAAAAAGGAGTAGATAGGCGGCTAATCTGAAACGTCCCAGACTGCCCAGGTGGGAATGTCGGACTGAGAGTCGTGATGAATAGTGTTAGGAAGAGGAGTGAGAGTGGGGTGTTCATCGTCACCAGTGTTTTTTAACACACATTTATTTATTTATGTGGCATTAGTCCGAAAACAACACATTTTGTCCTCTACATCGGACTATTAACAATGATAACAATGGTCACATTTACAAACACTTAAGCCCTAGGTGGAGGAAAACCCAACCAGGCAGGAATAGAACCAGCGACCCTTGGAATGATAGACGAGAACATTATCCCACCGCCACCGGGGTCGGTGTGTGTGAAAAAAATCGGTATGCGTGAAACAAATGGTAAAAGAGGCTTAGAAAGAACTTGAGATGGGAATGAAAGTCGGCGGAGAATACGTACAATCAGTTAGGTTTGCAGATGAGCAAGCTTTGGTTTGTAAGTCAGCCAAGGAGTTGCAAGTATCGCTGAGTGTTTCAGAGAGCACAACAGGAAATAAATTAAAATCAATGTAAAAAAACAAAGGCTGTGAAGTTTTTGAGAAAGAATAAAACCAAGTTTTATATTAAAATAGGAGCTCATAAACTTGAGCAGGTGGAACAGTTTACCGATCTTGGAAGTGTCCTGGGCAACATTGCCATAGTATAGGAAAATAAGTAGAAAAATTGCGTTGGATGAAAAATATTTCCCCAGAAAGATGGAACTGATAGGAGGGAGGCAAGAAGGTTAAGAAAACACTACTGAAACTTTCGTATGAAGCATGGTTTATTACGACGTGGAAACTTGGTGGTTGAAATTGGATGAAAAGTGTACATTGGAGGCTTTTGAGAAGTGGGTGTGGAAAAGGATGGAAAAGGTAAATTGGACGGATACAATATCAATCAAAGAATTATTAGGCATGGTGAGGGAGAAGGGAGCTCTTTTGGAAGAAATCCAAAGAAGGCAGGAAAGATGAATTTATTGGCGATGGAATGCCGAAGACTGTGGTAGTAGGGAGAATGCTAGATATGCAAGGTATGGGTGGGGTACTGATCGGGTTATAGAATAGATGGAAGATAAAATGGATGAGGAATTGAAAAAGAGGTTTTTTTACTGTTCGGAGTCAGTTTTTTCCTGGTTAGGCGAAGCTAAGAAAAGTATAAGTATAAATTTTGCGTCAATCCAAAACCTACCTTAAAAGGTAGGCTACCAAATCAACCCAGAATTAAATATATTGCTAAAAGGAGGTAGCTTGAATGGGACTGAAATGGTAGATGAAATTCTTGTTACTATTTGAAGTTTTCATTGGTGAAAGAGAGAAGAAAAGGGGTTATGAAAATATGCAAGTTTTGCTAAATGCTTACGTGATTTAAATAACAAATAAGTACCTACCACTTGCTTATCCTTATACACGCTGGCCTAATCCACGAAAATAATTAATTTACTCAAGGTCACTATCGATGTCACCTTCCCCTGGACCTTAATCCCATTTGTAGAAGGCGTAAAATTTCTCCGCCCTTTCTTTCAGATAAAAGGCACCGGCATGGCCCCCTTCTTAATCCTAACTCTTCATGGCAAAGGTCGAAAACTACTTTCCACCAAAACAAAATCTAAGGCCTTCATTTTAGGTTACATTGACGATATCATTCTTTTTTGACCCTACGCATATTAAAATCTATTTTGAAAATCTCAATTCTTCTTTCTCGATACCTTTCATATCTCCAATCAATGCATTGAAGAAGTGTTGACTCTCCGTAGATCGTACGATTTGATGGTCGTTCCTCGGGGTAAAGGGAATATCACCCTGCCGTAGGGGTTTAAATGTGCTGATTATATCCCACCCTCGTCTCCAAAAGGGATCAGGTGATTTCGGGTGAGAGTACCACTCTATCAGCAGTCCCTACCCCTATTCCGAGGCCGCTACCGGAGTAAAGGCAATAGCACACAGGAAGAGTGGGAGTTACAGTTTCAGGTAGCTCTAACGTTTGCTTTACGATGCACGGTCAAACAGGAGAGATATGTTGGATTATGGTCTTCATGGCGTACACCGGGTGTGCGGGGTTCCCGGGGTGACGCAGGCCGTGACGGTGGCTGCAAGGGATGTGGGTTGCTCCAATCTATGAATGGTCAACATACATGCCTGTGTGGGTGAGCGTTAGAATGGTCTTTGTTAGTTTTGCATGCATTTGCACTCTATTTTACATGTGGCGTCCTAACACCCCCCGCCACACGCCCATGTGGTGGCTGTGTAGACGTAGAATGCATATATTTATGCCCTAAAGACGCTATTCACTGCAAATCTGAGCATATTCTCTGTTTTTCTAAGAATAAGAATTCTGAGGTTAAGTGGATCGGGGCGAAAGTCCAAGTTTAAGAATATGTGGATTCGTCCCCAAAGTTGACCGTGGAAGAATTATTTGGAGCCATATTGGAGGGTTTCATTGTGCCTAATTTTTCTAGGATATTTAAGTGAATTTCAATGATTAAAGGTCTTTTGATTCATCGTTTACTAAACATATCCACATTTTGGGCGTTTATTAACCGACCGAAGCATCGTAGAAGACAATGCGTAGGATACACGGGAACACGACGAAAGTCTAGCCTAGTTGGTGGCTCAGTGCGTAAACTTTCTGTTGGTAAAATATACATTGGGGAAAATATCCTGAGACAAGGTGTAGTAGATCAATATAGCGTTCAGAAAGTAGACTTGCAATTTCAACCCCACTGTCTATAAAAATGAAGCACTATTGACTCTTAGGTAGTGAGATAGGGGACTATGAATAGTCCCCTACCTCACTATCATCTCCTCCTCCAACCACCGTCGCGTTCCAATCTCCCATTACTATCAAATGTTTTCTTTCATAAACACCTACTATTATTTCGTCTTATATATCATATCGTGTTTTATCTACCTCGCAAGCCACCGCAAGGGCGTGTTGCAGGTGGCAATTTGGTCACCCCTATGAATCAGAATAAAACCACATACAAAACTAACTTGGTGCTTGTAGGTATGAAGACATGAACGAACACCAAGTTTGTTGGATCAGCTTTTGCTACTATTAATAATTCTATTAGGTACTTGCTCTATGTTAAACCTGCTTCTGCCAATCTTTTAGTTCAATATTTTTGCCACCCCTTGCTGGCCGTCTTCCCCTCCGCTGTATACTATATTACTCTATTGTATAACTAACACTGCAGTAATCCCCGCTATCCTTCCATCTCCCGTCTCACTGCCGTAAAATATTTATATTTTCTCTCTCCATATATCACTTTATAGTTTATAATTTCCTTGTCCTCAACATCTTCCTAAGATTTCAAGTCCCTATTTTGCATGGTTTGATTCTCTTTTATGCTCCTGCTGTCGAATTCGCTTATGAATTTGGCCGTGAAATGACGACCGCTTCGCCTTGTTTCTCCCGCAGCCGGGGACGACACCCTGCCCGGTGGGCCAAATTCAGTAGATACCAGAATAGTATCTACTGAATTCTTCAGCTATCTTCTGGCTATCCTGTCCATTATCGGTTCGCGGGATAATAATTTAAGGTATTTTCCCGTTGCTTTTCTCAATAGAGTTTTTAATTTGACACCATCACTCAAATGGCCGCCCCACTGGAGACAGAAGCCTCACTGAGGAACGGACGCTGCGCGGATTACCTGTCTTCTGGCTGCTAACCTTCGACCTTTATGGCGTTGCTAACCCTACCAGGAGCAATTATTACTGTTTTAGGCCAGCACAGCTTTCCGAGGGAAAACAATCGTGTTATTTCTTGTGTTGTGTGCCACACACGCCCATTATTGACCCTTGTAATGGCAGTGATGCATGGTAACTCAATAACAAAGCAATGATTCTCACTGAATCTGACGTCACGTGAGGAATAAGGGCACGCCACCTCCAAGAGAGAGTGGTCTTTGCTGTTTTTATATTCCTTTGGTCTTGGACGGCAGACGAGTAGCAAAATTGAGCGCATTGGCTGAATGCCGGAAGATCGCGTGCCCAGCCCTCCGCCCCGCTCATGATCTCTGCGCTCAATTCGAAGCAATCCCTCCCCCCTCCCCCAAGGGGGAGGAAGTGGTCGAAGACGAGTGAACCTGAGTACATGGGTGCGTCGGAGAAAGCCTTTCCAAGGGTTCTTCCAACCCTTTCTCCCTTTTGTCCTCGGCTAGATAAAAATGCGTCCGATTCGGTTGCTTGTTTCAATTGACCGGCCGCACGGAAGGTCACCGCTGACGGGGACAATGTTGCCGATGCGGGGAAGTCTTTTAACTTGTACAGTGCTCATCGCACTAGGAATGAATATTTTCGCCGTTGCAATTCATGTGAACTCACAATAGCTCTTTATTTGTGTCTGTGTTATGTCTGCACTTAAAATGCTAATTCTAAATATTTAAATGTAAGAATGAAAAATGCTTAACCAATAACCAACTTATTATTAAAATTTCACTTAGTCGGAATGCTTCACCAGCATGCGGTAAATAATGCGAGTCACCACCAGATAGATAAAGGTTATTATGTATTGGCTGGGTTCATATCTGATGAATGCAAGTGTTAAATTTTGCGGAATAATTATAGGGAAACATGAAATTTATGGAAATTAGTAGGCTTGTAGTAGCTTTACACTTGAAGTAATAAACTCTAATTACCTAAGACAATCGGATAGCCTATCACGAGAAGAAAAATTAAAGAAGAATTTCCTATTCCACATAAAAAACGGATTCAATAAGTGTCAGGATGAAAAATATTATGTAAAAATAAAGGATATATCAGTTTTTATTAGTTTGGCCCATTTCAAGCTATTGTGCAAGAATTTTGGCCCACTGTAAAAGGTTTTTAAATAATATTCGCTCATCTATGATAAAAATACTGTAAAGTACATTGGAATTAACTGTTTTGATGCAAAAGAAAAGATGAGCTGATATCAATTATACCTAACACGCGAAGAGAACAAACGAGATTTAAGACTTGTAGCAATGTCCAAAATATACGGGTTTAACTACGGCACAAAGGAATTATTATGGCCCCACACTATCTGGGTAGGTCGAATCACAAATATTAGAGAGATAGGACTCCATACAGATAGATAAACATTTTCATTCTTTCTTCGGATGATCATGAAACCCTACCGTAAAAATTCGAAGTCATCGTCAAAATAGTTTTTAAAATCTAATAAAAACGGAGGCCAAGATTAAACGCTGCGTATACATCTAGTGCATCCGTAGTTATACGTGTTTGTGTATATTATTTGCTTTTTTATTAATTTTCATGTGTAAAAATAAGTTTTGTATGAATATATATATACCTCGATTGTACGGAAAAACTCACACGAGCGGCACAATAATGGGCTGACACAATATAACACAAATAGAATAGAATAGCAACATTTAAAAGAACACTCACACGGTAAATTGTTCTCTGAGAGGGCCGAAAGCTCGAACAATTTACCGTGTGAGTGTTCTTTTAAATTTTTAAATGTTGCTGTTCTATTTGTGTTATCTTGTGTCAGCCCATTATATATATATATATATATATATACATATATATATATATATGAGGGGGTGCATTAAAATATGTTTTGTTTGTTTGCATTCAGTTACCGTTTATTTTACGGGTGGTGTCCTAACACCCCCTACCACACACCCTTGCGGTGGCTCACGGGGCATTATGAAGATGTAGAATGTTTTAAAGTTCAATATATAACGAATGGTCCCTTTCACTTCCCTAATAAAGTATCAAAAAGTAACAGAAAAAGTTATAGATGGCATATTCTCATTTTCGTTAATGAAACCAGTCTTGGGTAACACCAATTGAGTAATTATGTAGGAAACCAGGGCATAATACCATTAAAAAAAGATGACAATATTTCAACGAATTATTTCTGCCAAGCAGATAGTTTATTTTGCAAATTTATTCCGTATTGTTTTATTTTATATAGCCACGCAAATACGTACACCACACTTCAACTTTTAAGCAACCCAGTTGCTTCACTCATATGATATATAGATGACCAGGCAATAAATTGATCAGCTCAAAGAGATAAATAGAAAGCAAGTTCACGAGACCTTTAAAAACAGCCACGAGTGTCCAAACTCTAACTTATTTGCCAAAAACAATGAATTTAATTAATGGGCAAGGGTACTTCACAATTCATCATTCAGGCATGAGTTTATTATTTCCGGTATTTATAGCTAATATTGCGCTTATTTGGTAGTGCGCATTACTTTTAATGGCATTGAAACAAAATAATGTTTGAGTGCCATCCACCATTCTCTATTTTGTAAATAGAGAAACTTAAACGTATGCAACGCTACAGCTGTAAGCGTAAAGCCACTCTATTGATATCACTGGTGTTTATAAGTGTGGTAGTGAGCAATTACAAGAGGAACATGTAGAAAGATCACATGTTCTCTAAGTTCGGAATCAACAAATATTACTCAAACCATATAAACATGTGGTTATAGCCTCCAATCAAACCAGAATTAACGAACAATGTGTAGATGCTTCAATGAATTCCTGTATGTATGCCTATCCAATTAAGCAACGCCCAAGTCATTCAATTACGTACATTGCATAAATCCAATTGATGAACAATTATAACACCACGGGCATTATAATAAAGCAGTTCTAAGTTTAATAAATAATTGTGCTAAATTTAATAAATTTTTCCACGTAAAATATTTCCATGAGGCTGCATTCGGGTATAATAATGGAGTGATGCAGCAGAACTTACTGAATTACATCCATCAAAACGTATTTTTTAATATTAATACCCTTTTAAACTGAATCCGCAAAAAATTTTTATGTATATTTAGTTAAACTTTTAATTGTACGTTCTTCAGATCCAACCAAACCAGTTGTGGCATAAATAATGCTAGCTATTAGGTTACAATTTGGAGATATAAAATAATTAAATAAAATATAATCGATAAGAAAAATAGAATACGTACATATTTAATTCTGATATTGATTCTAACTTCCTCAAACCAAAACCATAAAATATTAGTCATAATTTTTCATCATAAATGGCAACAAAAACAAATTGTGCGTGATTATTGTGACAACTTACTTAGCAATTAACTAAATCCTTTCTTCTTCACAGAAGTATTTAAAAAAAGAAACGTGAGAAAGTGGTTTCTTAAAGGAGTACTGAGTTCAAAGATAGAAAAGCACCAACACTGGGTCTACGAACAAGCCACCTATGGAAGTAGATAAATTCGTTTTGTTTTAGTCAGTATTTTTAAATGACTTTGCTAACCAGTCCCTTCTCCTCAAATTAGTGGAAAAATCCGCTCCGCAACAGAATAAGGGACTCGTCATGGTTCCAGCTTTCTTTGACTTCAGCAATTCTTTTGATTCTTGAGAACTATTCGCGTCTATTCCTTGAAAATAAAAAGGTAATTTTTTTATCTTTCGTTCCGAGTTTGCTTAATCGTCGAAAAATCAGTAAAGAACGCACACGTATACATTTAGCAGCGGGTCTCTTTTCTCTTAGCCGCTCCTTGATTGCTGTACCTCTAACCCGTTTTTACTCCATCTATCCTTGATTTCACAAATTGCATCGGGAAATACCAGCAATGGTTGTAAGCCAGCTATGTTACAATTATACTGCCATGGCCATTCACAAAATATCAAAGGTTAAAGAAAATGTCTCCTGTATTAGTCACAAACGTTTTACTCCCATAAGTAGCATATACTAAGTTATATAGCAAATACAAGCTATAAGCAAGTTCGGGAATCAAATGTTTGCCTTAAAAAAACCGACCGTAACATCAATCTCAAAATCAGCGTTAGGGATATTTTTAGTCTATTCCATAATGCACAATTTTTCCATGATTCTGATTAGTAATTATTTTTTCTAATTGATTGCATTGTAAGCTTTAGTCTCCTCCGAGTTTGCATTATTTTCCTGTAACTACTACCCCATAAACTCCATTCTGTAGGCATTGAATGTTTCACCACTATGAAATTACGTGTCTACCACTAACCCCAATAACTCCCTTTCTTTTGCCTCGCTAGATGCTTATGTATATTACTCTCTTTAAAACAGCTCAAATTTTTATTATCAACTTTAACGCTTACATAATAAATGAAGTTATCGCCCTAGACTTCCACACATTCACCGGGTTTGCATTACAATTTAAAAACCGATGCAGAACCTCATAAATACATCCTCTGAACCAAATACGGGCAAGATTTTTTAAATATCCCGATTTTTGAAAAGGTAACATATTACGTACTTGTCCATAGGTAAATTACGTAATATGCAATGTGAGGTTCAACGTGCAGTTTATAAACATATATCCACACGTTGCATATAAATATTAGAAGCATTTCATGCATCTCAAAATTTAAAAATTTATCTAAAGTTAAAGACTATTTCAAGATCATGGATGTCTATATTATCTACAATTCATCCACTTAACATTATTTCTCCCTTGGCCTATACAATTTGTCCTTATCCTCCTCAAAGATTTCCTTACGTCGCGAGATGTTTTTCATTCATATAATTCTTAATTTGCTTATTGTATTTGCTTCCTTTGCACCTTCTCTATATGGATTAAATGATCAAATTTCTCAATCCACATGAAAGTATTTCATTAAGGAAAAACCAAATTTTAATAATTCAATTCACAATGAACTGAAACCAGGAAGGTAATCGGATGCGACGGATTTCATCTTTCCGCATACCTTTAAACCCTTGATATGCACTTCTAAATTTATCATTCATTTAGTCTCTTAATAATATGATAATATAATGGCTTTCCACTTCGAAGCCCCGTTTTCGAATTCCGGAGGTGACAAAATGGTTCAGAATATTGCGATCCTTACTTGGAGTGTCATGTAGAGAGAGTAGTACAAGTGAAGTACGTCGTTCGTCTGAATACATGTTGAATTGTGGAACCGTAGGCGCCTTTCTTTTAGAATATTTTAATACAGATTTCAAGTTTCTCTCCGCTCTTTCTCCATTCCCTGAATATCCTACCCCTACCAAATTACCCATCTATCCCTGATGGCGCAAATCACGTTAGCTGTCGGTCAACTCCCCTGAAAACTACAACTACATTTCTTTATTTCTTCTTTGTCGTACATGAGTATGACATATTAGATTTGAGGAATAGGCAAGGTGAATGTAAAAAAGCTAACGAAGTTTGAAAACTGCTAGGTATTTGGAAGTGAAACTCAAATAACAGTAGGTAACTGAAAGAAGAATCTCGGATGAATTTGGCAGGTGGTCAATAGGACGGGACATCCAGGATCTCAAGAAATCCCAAAAGTATGTCGTGAAGAGTCAAAACTTAACCATATAGGAAGAAAGCAGAACGATTTGGTTTGGCTTTCGAAGACTCCCCTTCCGCCTAACAAGTGGTTCGGATGGAGAAAATATTTCCCCTTGGGCTCTAAGTGCAGAGTATCCCCAGCTTACAGAAACGGAGAGACAGCGTTGCGCGAATCAAACAGATTGAGCAAATATGTGAGCATATGCAATCTCCATTATGTGCTGACGCGGCTTACTTGACACAAATAGGACCGAGTGCCACAAAATACGCCGCCTGCATCAACAACCGAAGCATTCCCGAGACATCGAGTCTAAGTAAATGAACAGACGATAATTGGAACGTTTGAGCCGATGCAGGTGGTTCTCGCTGGGAAACTGTATATGCAGCTGACGCAAACACTATGCCTGGAGTTGGTTTCAGCGTTCGGATCTTCCTAGGAAAAAAACGATGACTCTTTCGCAAAATATATTATGTAATGGCCGAGAAAACAAAAACTGATATTTTGTAGAATAAGTTCCAAAGAAACTGCGGGAAATGCCGCAACAGTAACTTTTAACGGAGTCATCCGCTAATGTGCATTTCAATGCAACAATTTCAGAGATTAAATCAAGGGGAATGATTTTTAATCTCTGAAATTTTTGCATCATAGAATAAGGACAAGATTTAATCTGTTTTAAACATTCTATTTTATAATGAAGAAACGATTTGGCTGTAGCTTTCCACTACAATGAATTTTTAAAAATTTTATAGAGCGACATCAGTGTGATATCTTCATACGAGAATTAGATGGTGAATTTAGATAATAATCTTCAAACATATATTGAAAAATGAAAAATACCAATTCGATAATGAAAAATTAACTCTTATAAGTATAAACTGCTGTGACTGTGTGTTGTTGTGATTTTCTATCATACTAGAAGATTAGAAGGCGAGGTAGGGGGATGAAAATACTGGGCACATTCGACCGAAAGAAGGGAGGTAGAACGTATGCGAATTTGAAAGACAGTTAATTGATAAGTGAGGTGTTATGTTGTCTTGTTACGCGAAGCTAAAAAATTTAGCACAAATGGAGTCGAAACTCTTTACATGCAAAATCTACTTTAAAAGATAGAGGACTAATATAACTAATAATAATAATACATTTTAAATGAAGTTCCTTTCAATTTAATTCAAGGCATACTAATAATGACTGGGTACTAAAAATAGCTTGCCACGCCTTATTTTTTTAATGTAAAATAATAGTTATGTTCTTGATAATTTTAGCTGGTTTATTTTAAATTTAGTTAAATCATCAATTCGAATAACTTTCTAGTAAATCAAGTAATATGAGGGCGGTATTTAGAGGAATTTTATTCTTTCTAATAGGAAGGTTTCAATTCACAACCGCCGGAAATAGAGCAGTATCCAATATGTCGACTCTTTCTGTTGACCCCTAATATTTCAAATTGAAATTATTGATTATTTAAAACCTTTTCCGTGACAGAAAGTAATGGATGGCTACCATTGAGAAAAAATTTTAGCATATAATTAACACTTATCAGGTGTATATGTTTTATTTTCTATTCAATCTATGACCAGTGGAACAGATCCAACCCACAAAGATATTTAAGGGTGGATTTCGCCAGTATAAAGTACAACGGCGGGTGTAATTCACACATCAGGATCACACAACTTGGGTGAAACTGAGTGTTCTCAGAAGTGATCCCGGGAATCAAACCTATGCCCTTCCCCGCTCCCTCGAATTATGAATGAATATATAAGGTTCAAGGATATTTTGCGAAATGTTGAGAATAGTTTAGGAATAGAGTAATATGTGTAGAGCCAGGGTTCATCAAACATCTAAATTTTCATCCACAGAAATATCCCACGATCCACCAAAAAGGTGTGTGGCAGGGGACGCAATCACGAGGTGGGATAGGTAATAGATGAGGAAGGGGGTTAAAAGGGTTTTGGGAAAAAACATACACCAAAAATCCTCAAGAAGACGTGCCACCTAATTAGCATACCTTCCTTTTTCGGAATGGTCATCAGCTGCCCCGTCGCATTATTCATTTACATAATAATACCCGCAATCCGCCGCAAGGGCGTGTGGCGGGGGGATTCTGTATTTCGTCAACCGAATATTGGGAAGACTTTGCTTTTATTTTATTATTTTTATATATTAGGGTTATAGCCGTTTATGACCTTTTTTTGCTACACCTGGGTCATCGTTTGCGGGTTGAAGGAAGTTGCCTGCAACTGCAGCGCGAAATTCTTGATCTAGACGAGATAAAAGAGAATGCGACCAGGCAGCCGGTGACCATTTCTAAAAAAGGACTCCGCCTTCGATTGTTTTCAAAAGTACCAGAGACGCTGGGATTAGTATTTAAGGTCCCAAGGGGAGAACTTCGATGGGGGTCAAGGCTTCATTGTTCCAGGTAGGGTATTTTCCTCAAAATATTGCATGGCTGGCTCCTTTTCGGACGGACCTCGCATACCATAGCTTAGTATCTTCTCTAGCATACTAATTCTGTTGAGTTAATATATTCTAAAAAATAAGCAAAAGTACAGCAGTAATCTCTGGCTCCCAATAGCTGCTGGGAAATTTAATCAAAAAAGACAGGTATTCCTCCACAAATTTCAATAATGACGCGATTTCATCACGTCAATTCACGGTCAGTGTTGCGAGAGAGAGAGAGAGGAAGAGATCGCGTTTCGAGCTCTTCCAAGGGCGTGCACACGCTTTCGGTCACGGACGCTTCCTCCTCAGGGCAATGAATGGGAAAACACGCGTGGAGCACCGCGGGGGCACGGGCCAAAGGTCTTGGGCCCGAGGCATACGGATGGATGGTGGAGAGAGAGAGAGCGACGGTACTTGGCCCCTTGTCCCTGCCCCGGTCGCCGAGAGCGGACGCTGTCCCTTCTCCCCCCCCCCAAACGACCTCCCACCTGCGTCCACCCCCCCTCCTCCATGCCCCCCCTTTCCCAATCCTCCTGAATACGCAAATGAACAGAGCAAACAAACACAAACTTCCTGCTCGGCAGAGGAGCGAGTAAACAGAACGGCTCGCGGCTCCCGCAAAAATGATGGAAAAACCGCTGTCGATGCTTTACCTCACACTCCATCTCCCCCTCGTTCCAGCCTCTTGCCTCCTCCTCCCCCCTCTCGAGCCCCCCCTGCCCACTTTGGGATCGTAGAGGTGTCGCGATGATTGAAAAATTAAACAGCCAATGCGAGCGGCCATTGGTAGCCATTTGGGATGAATGACGCACTTACTCCGTCGGCACTCTTTCGATGATTTTCTCTCGTTTTCCGGGTCTTTGGGGATAAACATACTGATATATCGCAGACCTCGCGCCTGGGTAATGCCAGCAAGAGTTAAGCATCTCGTCAAAGTCGGTGGGGGCGTAAAACACGAGATGAGCTGGCGCACATCGTTCAGAGTTCGGGATTTTCCGGATATTAGGATTTTCGTCCTCAATCCTTGGATGAATCTGAATTTCCGCAGCCTGCATCCTCCTTAACGACAGGGACGACGAATTTGCAAAAATTTGGCGTTAAGAGCCCGCGATTTTGCGAACGAAGAGATTTTCCACTGCCGGTCGCATCCGAATTTCCGCAGACTATTTCCTCACCAAACATTAATTTTTTTTCTCGGATTGAAAAATGCGGACATTGCGAAATAAATAGTCAAATATAGCAAATATTTTTTTAATAATTGCGATTTGTTCCTCACGAAGGTGAGTATTGTGCTTTTCGTCGCTTTTGATATTTGGTATCCTTATGCACCCTTTATTTTCGGCAAGTTTTGCCAACTTCGACGCCTTGGTTATTAGTTAAATTTTAGAATTTAAATTAATTAGTTAAAGTACGCCTTCAATCCTCATTCCACAATTTAAAAAAGAAAAAAATAGCGTTTTTCGGCATGAACAAATTTTTTGCTTGATATCTCAGTGCCTTGTCGACGTCCTCGGCGTTTGCTTTGCTTGAACCACCCATTCCAATTACACATGGACGCAACACCCTTGATGAGTTTCATCTAGGAAAATTACGTGAAAATACGCGTGATTTTGCACGCGTAATGAATACTTTATGCGCCGTAAATTACGATTGTGTACTGTAACAGCATAAAATTCATAAAGCTGACGAAGGGCAAAGATACTATGCGTATTATTGGTTTTACCTGAGGATGATTACTCAAACGCCTCGAACAGTTTATTCACAGAAAATATTTGTTCGCTTTTACCTAAATTGAGTGCTATAGAAAAAAATTCCCTGTCTACCGACTTAATGTTGAGCGAGCTCAATTGAGTCTCTTAGAGTCCTCCATAGCTAGAAGGCTTTTATGTCGAGAGCGCGTCACGTCCGGCTGCTGGCGAATAATATGCCGCCCTGTCAACTAATTCCTCGGCCACTCGAGAGCACGGTAAACGGATGATTCCTAACCGGCCGCGGCGGCGATTGAGACCGGCCACTCCCAGCGGGAGTGACCGGCCCTTCCACGTTCGCGTGCTCAAGACGGAACCAACACGCGCGGCCTCCCCTCTGGAACGATGAGACGCTGAGGATTTGCGCGGCGAACCCGTATTCACTCGAAAGCAACAATGTAGGTTAAATCACCGGAGATAAGGGAGAGCAAGGATGACGGACAGACAGGCATGCACATATACACACACCCACCGGACGGATGAGCGGGGAGTTCGGTGAAGGCTTGCTGTTCAGATCACGAGGGAGCCGACAGCTCCGCCGGAGACGGGAAGCGCGGTTAGGGCGCCCCGCAGTCCGTAGACGCCACCACGAGGGCCGACGGTCGTGAGGGAGAGAGAGCGGAGTCAAGAGGAGGGAGCAAGGGCGACGATATTTACGGTGGTGTCCATCGAGGAAGAGAAAGCCGCCGGGGTGCCGGGCGAAACGTAGCGAAGGGAGAGTTGTGCGCTCTTCCGTACTTTCCCGTTTTCTTTTTCTGAACAAAAGTTTTACCGGAGTGTTCTTTCCGCGCGACACGTTCGATCGGAGGAAGAGAAGAGACTACTTGCAGCGGATCCGAAAACAGAGCGCAAGTGTGGCCATTGGATGGAGGGGAGGGGATTCGGAGGAGGGCAGGGGATTGAGGGCGGGGGAGGATCGAGAGGAGAAGGGGAAGTAGGGGGAGGGAGGACACGACGAAGGTATGAGGGGAAGTGTTGTTGGGGCGAGGGGTGGGAGTTGTTGGGAGAGAGGAGGGCTTTAAGTTGGGAGAGGGAAGGGCGATGTTCGGGGAGAATGGCTTTCTGTGTCCCTTAACATCACCTTCAAGGCAGTTGCGCGCACGACTCCTCTCAACCCGTTTAGGAACGCGCGTTCCGATCAGAACAGCGATGCGCTGAAGAAAATGCTAAATGTTAAAACATTACCGATCGTAATGTAGGCAGGTACCAGTACAATGAAACTTGAACGATCATGTTAAAACTGCCAGAGCACTTGTGAAAATAAAGAGACAAGTGGAAATAAATCTATCGGGATTAACAAAAATTACTTTGACAAATTCTAAAAAAACTCCGGGAGATGCCGTAACATTTCACTCCGAAATTTTGTGGGCTTTCAAAGGAAGATGTGAAGAAATACCGTACATACAATGTAGTCGTGCCCGATGCGCCACAGTCTTCAAGGTTAAAGCCAACTTGAAACACTGAGGCTGTTTTACCTTTGACAAATTCCAAGAAACTGCGGGAGATGCCGCGACAGTAACTTTTGACGGAGTCATCCGCAAATATGTATTTCAATGCAACAATTTCAGAGTGTAAAAATTATTCGCCTTGACCGAGATAATTAAATTAATAAAAATTACTAACAACGTAATAATAATTACTTTGAACGAAGTGTAATAATTCAGTACTAATAGAATTTTTATGGTGGTAACCCCTTGATAAATACACCAGGATCCTAATATCCGTGAGAGAAAGACCAAACAGCTGAGAATCATTCAGTCAAAGAGAGAATTACTCGTATTGCATAAGAGAGAAAAAAACGGGGCGTTTATAATTCTATCCGTTTCGCGATGAGAAACTATAAAAAATACATTCAATGTAAACTACAGGCTTAAAATACTGCTGATCGCATTTATTTTAACATTTTTTACTTCAGTATTACGGGTGTCTAATATCAAATGTAAGATAATATTTAATAAGATATATTTCTGCATTCGCTTGGTGAAAATTTATAATGCTCATAATAATATAGCAATAAAGCTATGTAAATTTCTACTATTTTGTAAGCTATGTCTATCCAAACTTTAACCGGTTGAATACTGAGAAGAGTAATGATTTTCCAAGTAAACACCCACGAATACGACCGCTTGGTCATTACTTGAATTTTTCTTGGTTTCTGGTCACTGCTGGTTACTTTGAAACAGTTAAGAAAATCAATTTCTTATGGCAATCATGAAGGACACTTTAGAAATTATCATGCAAATATTTACTCATAGCGTAAAACATTATCTAAAACTCGGGCATCTTCGGAGTATTTTGAAAGAGCTATTTGTTGTCCTACCGATGTATTCAATCAATACACCAATTTTTTCATTTCATCAAACTCGGGATGCACTTTATTAGGGGGTGATAAGATGTAGATAGCATAAAAAAGAAATGAAATGGAGACAGTCGAGGTGGTGTTTTTGAGAAATATGACGAATATCATTTGCAGAGGCCTAGCTACTAAAAAAGAACCTCTGATACCATTGAATGAGGAGATAAGCCGGCAGGAAACGGTCAAGATTTTAAATTATCGGTTTTATTTTGAGCACGACAACACGGTGAAGGGAATCGTGGAACCAGAAGAGGACAGAAATAACACAGGGAGAAAGTTCTCAAAATAAAGTCTATAAAAAAGGTCATGGATATGTTGAAAATGTAGAAATGGGATGAAATAAGTAGTCTCTCTTATAGCAGATGCTAATGACTAGTTTTAAAAAAACTGATTCTACATCTGCATAATACCCCGCAAGCCGCCGCAAGAGCGTGTGGCGGGGGATGTTAGGTCTTCAGCCATTTACATGTATGTGCAATCATTACATCTACACAGATATTAGTACGAAAATGCAATCTCATAAAGTTATAAACCACGTAAGATGCTACTTACATAAAAAGATATTTAGTAACAGAACATTATTAAAATCTTTCAATGTTATAACAATGGGAATATTTAAAATGCCTGCAGGATATGGACAAAATAAATACACTTTCGATACTAATTATTTCTTTCCCACCTGCTATCATATCTATTTTGATCTCTAATGTTATATATTGAATCCATCCGTTCTGCTATCAATCTCCCTGATTTTACGTACGCGAGCTGATCTACCATAGTAAGTCCGCTGTAGATAGGAAAAGCCGTTCCTGAAACACGCCATCTTGGATTTTCTAAAAGCCGGTTCCTATGCCGGACTGCTAGGTTTTCCTACGATTGGCCGGTTATCTTTATTTTCAGTCGACCAACGGAGAAAGGCCATCAGTATTACGCGCATGCGCACTTCATCAATCAAGTAGAGATATTTCTAATGGGCCATTAATATGTCTTGAACGTCATCGGATAAGGGATCTGCCTTGTATATGGACAGTAAATTTAACCTGTATTTAGCCCTAATGTCAACTATTGGCCCCATTCTAATTCTTCCAATAGCGTCGTGACATTGCTTTATGTTCATAAAAACATTCTACAAACCTATCTGCTCGACGTAGCACTTTTTCTATTGCTAAAAGATAGACTAGATCGTGAGGATCCAATATACTATATGTACTCGCAGAATACTCTACGATAGGTGGGGCCTAACTGATCATTTGAACTGATAACAGAGATGAAAAATTTTGTAACTTTCCACTCAATAAAGATTTATTTGAAATAAATGAAAATGATGTAGCACATCGAAGCTAGTCGAACCTCTGTTATTATGGAACAGTTCCACTACATCACACCTGAATAAGTAATTTACATTGAAACTTGATTCCAGAACTACTATCGAACTATCGAACTATCGAATGGATGGATTGAGGACTGCAGTGGCTGCTTTATTGAATGTATAGAGTGAAAGCGCAGATAAATCAATCTGCAATTATATGTATAAACACAAAGAAAGGACACTCACATTTGTAGTTTTGACGTTTTGATGGCTCGACCATCGTCATCTGATTCTAATGACGACGGTCGTGCCGTCGAAACGTCAAAACTGCATATGTGATTGTCCTTTCTTTGTGTCTGTATGATTCAAAAATCTATATCTGTTTTTATATATTTGCGCGCCGCATAAGAGCGTTCCATTTCGAATAAAATATATATATATATATATATATATAATAATAATAATATAATCCCCAGTACCGATTTTCTCATTGATCTTTCCAACTTCATTCTCACCCGCAACTCCTTTTCTTTCAACAATAACCATTACCTCCAAATAAAGGGCTGTGCCATGGGTAGCAGATTCAGCCCTTCATATGCAAACCTCCACCTCGGTGTCCTGGAAGAGAATTTCCTTTCCAACTATCCTCTGCAACCTCTCCTGTGGCTCCGATACATTGACGACATCTTTCTACTATGGCCACACGGCATAGATTCCCTCAATTCCTTCATCTCCAAACTCAATGATTCCTCATCTTTGTCTTTCACCTCGACCATTTCATCCTCTCAGATTACCTTCCTCGATGTTAATATTTCCCTCAGCAACAACAAATTCCTTACCTCTGTTCACACCAAACCTACTAATAAGCAGCAATACCTTCATTACAGCAGTTGTCACCCCTCCCATACCAAGCGCTCCCTCCCTTACTCTCTTTCTATCCGCGGTCACCGCATTTGCAACCATCCCGAATCCCTTAACAAATACCTTAACAACCTTCACCACTCCCTCCTCCAACGAGGATACCCTGATTCTCTCCTCCATAAAAAAATACTTAAACATTCCTACACCCCCAAGCCTGCGTCAACCACAGACTCCCAGCCTCTCTCAATCTGTACGACCTACTTCCCAGGCATTCAGTCTCTCAAAGTCATCCTCAAAGACCTATAGTATTCCCCATCCTCAAAAATCACAACACTTCCTCCAACCTTCTCCCCAATTGCCCCTCTGTCACCATCAAACGTCCCGCCAACCTAGCAGATATCCTCAAATCCACCAGGCCACTCTCAAAATCCCCTCACACACCCAGAGCCATACCCACTCCATGTCATCGAGCAAGATGCAAAACCTGCCCTATTTTCACCACTCCACCCCACTCCATCCCACCATTCAACTCTCTCCCGCCCTTCCCCTATTCCTCTTGCACTTCTAAGAATGTTGTTTATCTTCTTACCTGTAAACTCTGCCCGTCCTTTTACATAGGCCAATGTTCCACACCACTTAACATTAGGATTAACAACCACCGCGCCTCGTGCAATCCCTCCTCCCCGTCCGCGGGTCTCCCCATCCCTAAACATGCTTCCCATCATAATACCCCCTTCAACCAGTGTTACAATGTTTCCGTCCTAGCGTCCCTTCCCACATCCGATAACCCTATAGAATTAAAAACCCTTGAATTGGCTTTCATTTACATCTGTATGGCCTATCAGCATCCGGGCCTCAATGTCGTTCACTGATGGGAGTGGCCTAAAACTGTTACTTCCACCCCTTCCCTCTCCCTTTCCTCTCCCCAACCATTCCTTTCACCCCTCCTTCGCCTCCCGTTCTCCCCTTCCCCTGGCCCCCTTCCCTTTCTCTCGCACCCCTCACCTCAACAATTCCAGCAGTCATTACTTCTACATCTTCAGAGGAAGACGGATTGTTTCCGTCGAAATATCAAGAAAATACGTGTGAGTGTTCTCTTTTTTTGTGTTTCTATATTATGTGTTACTGTGTATTGTACTATTCGGCACTTCCGTGTTACGTCTATGAAAGCATATACTATATATATATATATATATATATATATATATATATATATATATATATATATATATATATATATATATATATATATAACACTTTTTGAAAGTCTCACGGACGTGAATAATAATGTATAACACTTAGCACTAGCGGACACAGAGAAAAACACACAGAAACTGAGAGAAACTATCGTCCCTCTCTTCCTTGATAAAGGTGGTCACGACCACCGAAAATTCGAAAAATAGTGAGTCTCTTTTTTGTGTGTTTCTGTGTGTTTTGTCTGTGTCCGCCAGTTCTAAGTGTTATACATTATATATATATATATATATATATATATATATATATATATATATATACACACACATATACATATACACACACATACATATATGTATACACCTGTATTAAATGTATTTATTTATTTTTACTTGCTTAGGAACATAGGCAAATGTAAGCAAATGATTGATTCCAATTTGACTTTGTGGTAGTTTTTGCCGTGGAAGAATGAGCGAGGTGACTCCATTTCGGTAAATGGCTAACGTATCGTTAAATATAAATATAAAATAATTCCAAAAGAATTACAATATTTTTTGTACAGGTAAGATACAAGTTAATCTAGTCACGAAAGACAATTAACATAACTAAATTAATTTAACAACCCTATGAGATACTAATAATAAATTTAAATATACATATACAAATAGAAACAAGGACGTTTGTGTGAAACTATTCGTGGAAAGTTTGGATAAATTTCCTAATATTAGAAAGACTAAAATGGAATGGGAACCTTAGAAACCATGCGACCAAATGAGTTAGGAGAATGAAATATTAGTATGTATCGGAAGAGTGGAAAGGTAAATATGGAACGCTATTTGGAGAAGAAGAGCAACTGGATTGGACGGACTGAAACGAGATAACACTTATCAGGGTCAAAATCAAAGGCAAAATAAAAGAGTCCCCAAGGCGAGTATTGAGAGAAGGCCGCGTAAACTAAATACAGATGGATAAACGAAATATAGAATAAGGGAGAGAATACCTATAAAAATCATCCCTGGATAGGGAATAATTAAGATTTGCAACTAGCAAATAATGAGATTGAAACAGATTGAATTCCTCGTGCCCTCGCATTCCTTTATTTCCCAGCCTTTGAACTAACAGCAATGGAGGAAAGAGAGTAAGAACTAGTGGAAACAAAAACGTTACCCAAGTGGACCACAGCCCAGAGGCATGAGTACTCGCTATCCCATAATTTAATCCAGTAGAAGAGAACTGGTGGTACTAGCTCGGTACCAAATGCGTATTTAATTTCCAAAGTGCGGAACCTTATTGAACGAGCCTCCTCTGATTGAGAGGTAACGGAGTCGTTTAACGCGAATAAAATCTCCCATTCCATCCCAGCAGCAATGCCTACCTAATATTAGATGTATCTATGAGCTACTCGAATGTTGAGGTCAATTGGGTCACTTGGATTCATGGGAATTTTGATTAGGAATAGGGAGGGAATGTGAGAAATCAGCGGTCAGACATCTGACTCTAATAAACAGATTGGCGGTAGCAGCTGATATATATTTCAAAGTCACTCCTGACCTACGACTCGCTGCGGATGAAGCGTTCTCCGAGGGGCAGTAAAGTACTGACTGAAATAAGAGCCAGTGTACCCTATCGCCCCAGGGAATCGTTTGCTCGTGGCCTGGATGCGGGAAGTAACCATAGGACCTGGACTGGCCCTATGGTTACTTCCCACGTCCGTGAGTCCCATTTCCGTGAGTTAATGGACTGACTTTTTTCAGCCAACTTACCAAAGGCTTTGCCAATATATTTTGTATAGTATTAGCACGACTGATAGCAACACATTCGAAAGAAAAAAGGAAAAAATTGCGAAAAGTGTCGATCCCTGCAGCTGTTTATGATATAACTACCATTTCATAGTAGACATTTTTTAAATATTTTAATGTTAGTGCCACTTCTACTAGTTCTAATGTTCGGTGGCGATACTTCTTTTAACATTGTGATACATGAGATATTTATTTGAAAAAATCACAATTTTCAGATAGCAGTAGTTCTGGAAATAATATATTAGGATTTTTTTTAAAGATTATAACTGTTAAAATAAGACCACACGCAAAAAAACAAAGAAAATTCTAACTTTTATAAACGACTGATTGTGCATTTTATTGCAATTTTCAATTACTCTTTTAAAGGTTTAACTTACTGAAGGACTAGGCCGGAATCCGATGGATACGGTTTTGAAATTCCGTTTTTTTTCTGTTCCGTTCCGAAATTTCAGATTTTTACACTATTAAAATTCTCACTTCTACAGTTCAAATCATTTCAAATAATTTACACTGCCACATTATTCTTTTTCATGATTCTTTTTAATCAACGTTATTTTTATACGCTACTCCATCTACTATGCTGGTGGTAATGAGTTAATTTATTATTAAGAATATTTTTTACAAGGCTTGCTCATTAAAATAAAAAATACTTTTGTCACTGAAGCATATATTTTTTCCATTAAATTCGCCGGCTTTAATCGTAATTTAGAGGAGGAAAATGTATACAAGCTTGGGATTCCTTTTTAACTTTATTACATATGAGATTTCTGGAAGCGACATTTTAATTTGAACAGTATATAAATTCATCAACAACTAATCCGAGTTGGTACCCTCCCTTCACAAAAGCAGTAAATAATAAAAATAATTTGTAATCGTATTTTAGAAATATTTCATAGGATACTTCGTGTTTGTAATAACGGTTACATATGTTGCAGGAGCATTAAACACTTTTTTTCATCACATACCAGTCATATTTATTGCAGAGCATTGCATAATATGTATTGAAAAGAGGTAACCTTAGGTTTTACTACAAAAAAATGTCTTGCAAAGTTATTACATTATTTTCAAGGATAAGCTCAATACAGAAGTTAACTCATTGCCCATAACTCTTACGGAAATAATGAATAAGTCTAATTTGTTATTTTCTACATAATTTATTCATAATCAACATTAGTTTTGACAAATAACTATTATTGTAAAGGTACAAATAGTCGATTTTTCACACGTGTTTTCATAAATAGCCGGAAGAGAGGTGATATTTTCAATGAAAGACGGGGAAAATATGTGGGACTAGCTGAAAATAGGTGCGGTAGACGGGAAACGTAGGAAAAATACCGGCTGTAGTTGAAATCATAGCTCAAAAAAATGAACTATGTGGTAAATATTATCATCAGTTCATTTTATCCTGGAACGTTTCCATAAAGCAAATCCCAAAACAATTCGTTGCGACCGCAGAACACTCGTATTTGACCACTCGGTATTAAAAGTCATATTTAATCAGCAACTATTAGCTTTATAACATTTATAAAATTTTGGTTAGCCAGGCAGTACTATTATTTACTCACCATTCTGCCATTTATTGTCGAGTAAAATTTCAACCAGGCAAATACGTCCAAAATCAATATCTGTCATAGCGTTTCATTCGGACACGCCTCTTTCCAGTAATTATATTTTTGTAAAAAGTAATTTTCTGTATAACGCGTTCGTTTCAATTTCAAAACCACCCCGTGAAAAACAGTTGCCAAAGGATACAACTTGGTCTTACAGTTTCCAGTTCTATCATGTTTAACAGCTGTAATTTCTAAATTTTCGGGACTTGTAAATCGTCGAAATAAAGTCCCCCTTCACTATATTATCTATCTATTTCCTTTCTACTAATATAAGCATGGAGAGTATTCATCAGAATTTTAAGTGTTACCACTTTCTCGGAAGTTTCAAGTATTTCAAGGGCCAATAGGACAACACCAACGTAAGGAAGTGCCCTAAAATTTAGGCGGGCATAGCATCAGCATCATTGTCGGTATTTTGATCCGAATAAATCCTTTAGCAGCTCTCAAAGCTAACTCCCATGTACGCACGCACTCACAGGCCTTCCGGCTTACACGGAAGGCTGCCCTTCCTGTTAAGAGGTCTTTAATTCTCCCCTAGTCTGCTTTTCAAATGGTCCATGCCTCCGATACATAGAGAGTCTTAACCTACAATGCTTCCCCGTTGGCAAACATATCTTATTTGAGAAATGTAGTTTGTTTTGAAGGTCTTCTTAGCTCGACCTAATCAGTGATTGATATACGTCGGCATCCCTTCCATCCCATGAAATGCTACTTCCGAGGAAGTTGAACGATTCTTCATTTACTCATTTCTCATCTATAAACGCAACACGTGCCTGAGCATTGTGTAACATTCGTCAACATTGTTTACCTCCATATCATATCTCTGAAGTACTTGATCCAATTATCTCAGTGATGTCTACTGAATTATCTGCCATAACTGCTATGGTATAAGCGAAAGTGGCAATTTTAATTTCTGCTCGAATCGCCTTAATTCCGTACATACTCATTCGCTATGCCTCTTTCATTTCCTCTTCTAAGTATGTGTGCATTGTGTTGCAGTTCTCTAACGACAGGTTGTGTATGTATGCCAGCACCCGTCTCATATATTAAATGTGAAACCTTCAAATATTCTACCATTTTGAAAATTAGGCCAGTACCATCATCTTGATTTCAATCCGAATCAATACGTTAATAGTCCATATGATTACTTTCATAAACTCTTTAGTTTATTTTCGATTATATTTTTTACCCTTTCATTCGTAATTCAGATACTTGTTTTCCATCTTTTATTCGCAATTCAGCAATTTTTTTCTTGTACATTCATCTTGATTTTCCACGTTTCTTCCATAATTCATGACAAATTTTACCGATAAAGTGAACATCTTATTATACGAGACATCTATTCTCTTATTCTACTCGTATTATACTGCGTTAAAGATCTTCTCCAAGACCACGAAAGCCACATAAAATGGCCTATTGACGAGTACAATTTATCTTTCTGAATCCTTATGGAGAATTTTCTTCAAATTTGCAATTAAAATTCATTCCAAAACTTTTGACACAATGTTAGGCTATCATTGTACAATTGTGATAATTTACAAAGTGACATTTTAGATGCTTCACTACTATTCAGCGATACATTTTGAGAGAATGCCAATGGGTTCAACCTGTTATCGCGGGAATTTAAAAATGCTGATATTAAAACAAGCCGCTGTACGACAGAATAAGTATATCTGAAGTATTTTTTCCAGACAAATTGAATAATCACTGCTCTTGTGTCCCAAATTTTCCTTTGCAGTTTCTTCCAAAAATAGTGCATCTTAATGTTCTTAACACTAAATAACATATACGAAGATAAGATTACTGAGAAATAATAATAAGAATTATGATATTGTGCTTTTCCGGCGAATTTATCTGATCATCAACAGCCCTGAGGATGGATAACGACTCGTTTTTCAAAACGTTGGCGTCATCGACGAAGGAACTGACCCGGCGGAAGACCCGAGTAGCCTTTCCCGCAATAATAAGAATAAGATACAATGAATTCGACCACAGACTCAAAAAAAATGAGTTAATGAGCACTATGAAAAGCAACGCGTTTAGTAATACGAGGAAAATCAGACTGTTTATCACGCCTAGATACATGTTAAATCATTTCATAGAATTCAGAAAACTAGCTACCGATGAAATTATGCATCGTGTTAAAGCAATTTTATTTTCATCAAATTACTTGGCACATGTTTACTGAAGTAGAATAGACAGAGATGTTCTACTAATTTTTCTCCCTCCAAAACGACCCCTTCTTGCAAGGCATTACGTTCGTGTACCTATTAAATGTAAATTCCCTGGATGGGGTAAGCCGGCATACCGGCCACCACATGAACTCGATCCACCGTGTAACTTATAAACCGAGGGTTAACTGTGAGGATGAAGCGCAATGAAGGAAGGGGAGCTTCGAAGGGAGGCGAAGAGCAAAGAGGGAGAGTGGGTGAACGTGGGTAGGGAAAGCGGAGTTGGAGGGGGTGAAGGGGGAGGGAGGGACAGAGCGTTGGTCTAGAAGGGGATTGACGACGGGAGCCGCGGCTTAAAAGGGTGGGTGAGGAAGGGGGATATGGAGGGAGGGAGAAGTAGTTGGGGCGGGAAAAAGGTGAAGGGGATGTCGGAACATGAGGCCAGGGTGGTGGGAATGAGGGGCGTTGAGGGAGAGGAAAGGAGGGCTAGCCGAGGTTTTAAGGGTAAAATGAAGTGGGATCGCGGAACACGAGCAGGAAGTAACGAGAGAGAAATTCCGGGTGGAAGGGGGGGGGGGCGAGAAGGAGAAGGGCGAGAGAGGGGGATGAATAGAACTGAATAAAATAAACGCGGAGATGAAAATTAAAGAGATGGGGGATTCGGTTGGGTTTCGGCCGGGAACTAGCTCTCAGAACTTTTATCTACGAGCCTAAATTCTACCAAGCGAGTCGTCACTACGTAGGCCGTTGGCTTCGAGAATTAAAGCATCTACCATTATTTGAGTTGGCTTTCAAAACGGGCATAAAATGAAAGGAATCGAAGCAAAAAAAGTCTGTAACGCAGGAGCACATAACCTTTTAGTTAGTCAAATGTGAACCGGTCTCGATTTGACGACCAAATGATATCTCTCACGAAAAATGTTGATTTAACCATCTGGGTGATCAATAACAAGATCAAATGGAAGGTTGGCTCAGTAGTATACATAGAGAAGACGTTACTCTTTCCGCAAATGACCAGAGATTATAATAAACGAGGTTTCCTTCAAGTGCAAACACTATATAGTAGTGTTTGCACTTGAAGGAAATACACTATATCAAGAGTTTTATATATAGTACGAGATTAGTAAAAGCTCGCAAGTTAGCTCAAGCATCATCAATGCATATTTATAAAAACTAATGGAAAAACCTCAGGAAGGCAGTGTAAACTAGAGGACACTATGGGCATAGAAATGCATAAAAAATACTCGCATGGTGTTTTATGCACTTGAATCGTTTCAGCGGTGATCCTCAGCCTTTGTCGACAGACGAAAACTGAGGTGTGTAGGGAGAAATGGGTTTAAGGGGTTAAGAGGGTTTGGGTGCGGTGAGGGAAGGGGAATTTAATCTACTCTGTTGAGCCCTGGAGTTTGGTAGGCATGGCGAGTCCATATATACATTCAAGAACTCAAGGGTCCTTATTTTCATGTTGGTAGCGGGATTGGGGAGGGATTCTAGGACGGAAAGAGAGAAGTTATGGTCAAATGGTAGGTCGCGGGAAATAGAATGCGCATGAATAGGAAGGATGGAAAATGATGAAAATTTGCTTCAAAGCAAAATTAAAAAGCAATAATTATAAGTGGAGAGAGATTGAAGGTGTACATTCCCCAATAGTTTTTTTGAAGATTTTCGGGCTATTTAAATGATGCAAATTGGATATTGGATATAAATATTTTAGTCTAAATTTTCACTAATGTTTTACCGGTAAATAGGTGGTTTATAAATTGATTGTACCTGGTGTTGTACATTTGGAGCGTGGAGAGTAGTTGGTGTTAGGCGGGAGTCTTCTTTTTTAAATGATTTTCCGGATATCTGAGACACATACATATATATATACATATATACATACATATATATATAATTATATATATATGTATTTGTATATATGTGTATGAAACTCATACGTATTATGAATTTTCAGTGGCCAAACCATCTTCCTCTGGGGAAAGAAGGAACTGACTTTCAGTCAGTTCCTTCGGAATTTCGAAAAATTTGGAAGATGTGTGATTTTCATTTGTGTTTCTCTGTGTTTTTGTTCACTAGTGATACCTCGCTTCTGCGTTTAAATTATTATTCACATATGTGAGGCTTTCCTTCAATATATATATATATATATATATATATATATATATATATATATATATATATATATATATATATATATATATATATATATATATCTGTGTGTGTGTGTATATATATATATATGTGTATATATATATATATATATATATATATGTATATATATATATATATATATATCTTGTATATATATACACATACATACATATATAGGCTTCATTAAAAATGTATTTGTTTTAATTGTGTAATTTTGTCCTTATTTGTATTGAATTGAAACTATAATTGGAAATTCAAAATAAACCTTTACCCATTGTTGATAATTACATAAATATTGCCCACATCCAACAGCTTAAATCAATAAATGGAGCTAATTAGCTTATTCAGCCAGTCTTGTTTAATTAGTGCCCCAACGGGAGTCACTGAAAGCGCGTCTATTTGCATAGATCAATAATTTGCCAGGTTTTTAAATGAAGTCGTGACTGGAGTTAAATCCGATATTATAGATTTTTCTACCGCGACTATTCCATTAGTTCTATCGTTCTTCAATGAAATAATCTCTCCTTTACTTCCACAGATAAATACGCTTTTGCTGATGGCGAACCCTTTTTATCACACTGCTCACCCTATATTGGGCCATCATTCAGTAATTGACGTGGCTTCATTGCTCTACAGATCTATTTCAGGATACCATTACTAAATTTTATGGTACTTCAGTATTTATTTCCAATTTATGTTTAAATAATTTGTTTATTTTAAATAAATTGAATTTGATTAATTTAACGGTTTTTCATTAATGGAGGGGATTTTCTTATTCCTTTTGTTTTATTTTTTATCCATAGAAGGCCTGTACTTTATGGTATTTGATTGGTTTTAGAGGGATTCTGTATACGATATCTAAATTATTACTATAAAAATAAGAAATAATTTTAACATCTGCTAATTGCAGAGGTAACTTTTGGTACATCGGCGAACCCAGGACTATCAAGCCTCAGAGTGGGATACTAAAAGTATTAAGTAATGTCCCAAAAAACCTCCAAAATATTCTTTAATGATATTTCTACAGAACTGCAGGTACCAACCAAATATAGAAGAAAAAATAATATAAATAAAAGGAGTAGAAAACATCAACATAAGGGAAGGATCGAGCATAGAAATTAATATCGTACAAAGTGAATCATCGCTATAACAGTGGAAAAAGATAAATTTAAATAAACAGTTTCAATTTACTGCTATACATTTTTACATGTAATAATTTTACATGATTTATTTGCATGTAGTAAGTCGGAATAGGCATGATGTCAACGGGTGGCAATGCTGAAAAACATGTATTTCCTTTCTTATTCGTTTTACTGTTTCTAAAAGTATTTGAATCTGTTTTTGGACATACGAGTACTAGTAATTCGCCCAATTCAGAGAGTTTTAACAAAAGAAGGAGGGAATCCAAACAAAATGACATGTCGTAAAAAACCCCATCTCTATTAACTTTTTATCTACAGATTGTTGTACCCTAAATACATACCGTACCGCCTTTTGTATTTTTGTTATTAGCACGAAGCAAGACTCAATGAATACCTGGCATTCAACCTAGTTTTCCTACTCTCCAAAACATATGACTTATCAAAGCTTGCTTCGTCAGATACATTCAATCCCATGAGGAGTCGAGAAATCTATGAAACATGTACTTTTTACGCTTGAAAATAAGGAAAGACTTCACCAAAATACGCATGCTAGTAAGGAGCATAGTGTACCAACGCTAGCAATGCATTCGTAGTGAAAATTGATTGATGACAGCAAAACATAGCGAATGAACTTAAAACGAAGAATGCCTTCGAGTGCATAATAAAACCTTTTCTTGAAAAATAAAACCTTTTCTTGAAAAATCTGAGAGGGAAAAGAGGGAATCGTGTTGAGTATAGCTAGAAATTTTCTTCAGACATCTTTGCGACGTTTTACAATATTAACATATCATCCCGTAGTAAATAAATAAATCACTACCGTTTGCTACACGAGCGTGGTAGCCTACTGTTGAGGTGGATAACACATGCGTATCGTACATTTGAATGTTATTAAAGAAAAGTCGGAAGGCGAGTTTAAAATGCATCTCATAGCACTTCAGATGACACATTTCAGTTTAATTCAAGCATGAAGAATATCAAAGCGCTTATGTGCGCCGTGAAGAAAGAAAGTAAATTTTTTCGGAAATTCAACATTTCTTAAAATAACAACATGAAAATTTTGACAGTTTTACAGTAATAATTTGGTCGGTTATTCGAATGGTGGGTAATATACGGCGCCGCACAAAATTTTTGCCTGGTCGAAACCCATTAGTAGACCTCATATAGGGCCAATCCTCATTTAAGTGGATCCGCTCTTCGGACCCTCGACTCGAGGGCTTTTAGGGCCCTCGACGTCGACTGTCAACTCAATGATGAGCTTCAAAGTTAAAATTTCAGATTCAGAGTGAACACGTCATCAATATCAATCAAAGGCTCATATTACTGAAGTTTTGCAAAAAATTCAGTAGAAAACGATTTTTCAAAGTTCTCCTCCCCGAATGGTAATTTTTTTAATCGGAAAAAATGTGCTTTCAATGGTAATGCGGAAAATAACACAAGAGAAAAGGTGACGCGATCGATTTCACTTTACACACATAAATCACCTTTCAAGATCTGCAAGAACGGGTGTGTTCTAGTAAAGGTTTACATTCACCGTTTTCAATTTATAGTTTAGTACAGTTAACGTTTCATTCTAATACTTGAATCTGTCAATATCAGCGGTGTCAAAGGACGGATCTGGATTTTTTTTATTGTATCCTGGTGGTTTAATCTGCCTATTTTATACCGAGTCACAATAACCCCCTGGGTTTCAGAAGGAAATCCGGGTGTTCTGCAACTTCCTAATAGCTTTAGTTCTGCCTATGCCAAAAATTTTAAATTTTACATATCAAACCAAATTTCGGTTTCATTAACATGGTGGTCAGCTTGATGCCTCAGGTACTGACATAATCGACGTATTTGTATGATTACCAAAGAGTCTTGAGGTCATATCCTGGTGCCTACCTCTGGACCTTCTCACTCACATGAAGAATACGTGTCTGAGGAGTACATCACGGAACTCAAAGATGGTGTACGTACATGGAAGTAGCTTAATCTTTCTAAAATAAATACGTAATTTAACGTAGCACAAGACTCAGTCCGTAAAACTTAATATTAAGAAGAGGAAAAGTTTTGCGTTCTCATCTTTCAATACAGAACTTTAATTTACAATTTTAATTTTTATAATTTGGTGTACAATTAATTTTCCACCAACTTCTTTCATCGTTGATCAACACTCTGTATTGTAAACATTTTTTTGTCATTTTTAATTAATTTTACTCTTGCGCCCGTATAGCGAATGCTACAGGTACTTATTACATCAACCGAAGGAATGCAATTTCTGCTGTTTTGGACGATTGTAACAAATCTCAAGTACATGGAGTTGAGCATAAATAAAACGCCCAAAATCCCAAAATTTAAATTAAATTAAATTCCTTATTAAGTTTATTCCTTAAATTAAGAAGTAAAAGCACTATCTTACTTAGGGACTCAAACAGAGACTTCGCATTTTTGACAAAAGGGATTTTGGCTTTCAAATAACTTGAGAGAAATATCAAAGCCATTATCAGCAGATTGTGTCAAGTTTCGTAAAGATATTAAAACAATCTTTCAAAAAATAATTTAATCAAATCGATAAATAATTCCTTCCAATAAAATTTTAAATTATTCCTGAATCAGCATTTTGCATATCGTCAAATTAATATTCAACTTCATTCATTTTATGAGGAACAAGTTCATTGGTTGCCAAATTTCCATCTGGAAATTTTACTCAATGCATATTCCAAATCTTGAGTTATTCCATTAACCTTTGAATATTCTGGCTGAGATTATAGGGACCTAGTCAGCTTGTTGACTAGCATCCATATTCCATTCCTCGATTTTGTCGTGTTTTTTTCTCGTCGGTGTTCTCCTCTCAATTTGATCATCGTGTGTGTGTGATAGTTAAATCACTTATTCATAGTTGTAACTTCCGCGGGACGTGATACATATTAATATATGTGCATGTTGCCGACTGCATGTGTAAATCTTTCCCCTTTATTCGATTTGTCTTCATCCTATGTCTTACACTACCACTGGGAGGTTCACTTCCTGTAGTAATCAAATGCGAAAAACATTACGAAAAAATAATGAGTTCGCAAGTGATGAATGATTAAATGAAATTATTTATAACTGATCACAAAATATTATTAATACAAGTATTTTAAGTATTTAAGCATTGTAAGTATTTTTTAAAGGAGATAAATTTTGATTTCGAGCTTCGTTTAAAGAACAAGAACAACGCAAGGAGAGTCGAATCGCACAATTGTTCACCCTGTTGGATTATTATGAAAAAGTACTGGGTTTCCAATTTATTTCCACCCGCATACAACTATTTTTCCAACGCTTCGCCGATTTTATAAAGCAGGTATGGACTTTAACAAAAGAGAGATAAACCTGTAATTCAACTCAGGGTAGGTTTCGTCGGTACAACAATTTCGTCAGACTCTCGAACATATTGAAGCATGACGTTAGCACGTTCGTTGAAGAGAGAGACGTGGGCGACGTTACTGAGGAAACCAAAACGTAAAGAGCACGAAAGGAAGCGAAACGAAGGAAGTAAATAAAAAAGAGTGGCGCGTGACAGAATTCCGACGCGCGTCAGGGGAAAGGAGGAGAAAGAGAAAGAGAGAGAGAGGGCGGGGCTGGGCTTGGAAGATGGGAGTCGGGGATGGAGTTGATAGGTGAAAGGAGTAGGGGTTAAAAAGGACGAGGGGAGGGTGGAGCGGGGTGGGGGAAGCAGTAACGGGAGAGGGGAAGGAGCAGAAATCCAGAGAGGATTGCGACACTGGAAACGAGCAGAGGGGCGTGGTGGGGGGGGACGGGAGCAGGGATTTAGAATTCGAGGGGGTCCGGGGGATTAAAAGAGAGGGATGGAAAGGTGGGTGGGGGGTAGGGGAAAGCAGAGAAAGAAGGAACAGGAGGAGGGTTGACTGGGGGTGGGGGGAGGGGAGATTAGGGGCGAGGGAGTGGAAGATGAAAGGACAGGGATGTTAGAAGAGAAGGGAAGTTGCGGGAAGGGTGGAGAACAACAGCGGAGGAGGAGGTGGGGTGTATGGGGGGGGTAAGAGGGGAGAGGATATCACGTGACTCGAATGAAACGGAACCGAATGTAAACTATAAAAGAAAGACGAAAACGAAATGCAATATAAATGTCACGGAATTGTGATATAGGAAAGAGATATAAATATATTTTTAAAAAACTACTGAACTACAATTGGTTGAGATAGAAAATACGTATCACGGAGTGTAAATTTAAATTGAAAACAGAAAGTGACGAAACATGATGTAAGTAACAATCTGCAATCTTTTGCAATTTACATAATAGATAATTACAAGATGAATTAAGAATACAGCGAATGACTTTTATCAAGATTCAGGACACACGAGTTTGAAAATGACTCAAAGGAACCCACACTAATTGGCTAGGTTTGACTACAAAGATATAATTAGGGAGAGAGACTCCAGGTACTTAGAGATACAAATATTCGTTATTTTCTCGGACAATCAGGAATCATAATGGTAAAAAATCTAAGTCATCAAAGGAATAGTAAAGACATTCAATGACATTAAGAATGAGGACAAGAGTAAAGCTCAGTATACATCAGGTATATTCGCAGTTGCATGGGTATGTTAGTTGCTGGCATATGTATATTTGCATGTGTGTTCATTTATATGGGTTTTGCATGAATATACGCCTGCATATGCCAGTGCGGGTTGAATTGGCGTATTATTTTTTTGCATGTGGTTTCATTCTGTTTTACGGGTTGTGATAGAAATTATCGCGGAGTGATTCCCCCCCCCCTCCGTCCCATACCCTTGTGGCGGCTTGCGGGGAATTGTATAGATGTAGATGATTGAGAAAGAATTCCTGATTAAAGCTGCCCATATGGCTGAACGATGTTTGAAAAATTGTTGATGGGAATTGATAAACGCTCGTAAATCCGACATCCGGAAATCGGACCTCCGTGTAAACTAGAAAACTAACTAAACTCACCATTATTAAATATGAATCAAAACGAAACACTTAAATGATTTAAATGTATGTATTTCGACGGAAGAGCGAACGAAAATGGTCTATTTTATAAATATACTCGTAACTGAGATGAAATAGAAAATCGTTGGAAATTGGAAAAATAACATAATAATTTATAATATTAAGCTGAACACAACATCCGTGGTCAAAAATTTTGAGAAAAAACATAATTAAAGCCTTGATCTATGCAAAAATGAAATTTTATCCAAATATAAAATTAATTAAACCGTGTGCAAGAGGTGGAAAAAGGAGAAAGGTGGATATGAATTAAACAATATCGCTGACACGCGACCACGCGAATGAGAAAAAGTAATGAGTATTAAACAAGTTGATTTTGTGACACTATTCAATCTCACTGAAAGTTATCAATCCAACATGAGATCAGTAATAAAGTATAACATAGCCTGACCTAATAGAAACGGACCCAATGTCTTGGCCAATCCCCAGTGTACGTTGTAGAAAGAGAGATTGAGTTATCATCTGAGGTAGGATGCTTTTCCCGACCCGTTAAAAATAACCTTAACAATGGCTAAAAATATTTTATCGGATTATTTGTCTCAGAGATTTGCCCATTTGGTATTTCTAGCGAAATCAGATGAAATAGATATTCGAAAAGCAATTAAGTACATTACTTGCTCGTAGCGTAGGCCTGGATCCCATCAGCCACACGAGGATCAATCTTAATCCAAGCCCTAAATTCGGTTAGTAGAGAACCTAGAGGTCAACCCGAAAATCGTTGATTAGAATTCTATTTTTAGCACGGATGCTGTGATTCTGGATGGTATTCGATAAGGTCATCGCGAGGGTATCGAAGAACCCAAATCAAATAAGCGTCTAAAAGCCGAAACCTAACTATTGTAAAAGAATTTACGATGGATATTTTCACCACATAAATCAGAATTAAATGTATTAGTTTTGAAGTCTAGGGTTTATCAGAGTTCTCAAGGAAATGAATGATATTGAAAGAAGTTTACTGGTTGATTTTAATGTCTGGTCTTTCTGCCAAACACTCTCTTACACGTGATGGTACGATTAGCCCGTAAAACTTCATAAAATGTAGCGTTTCTTAAGTTAACGGGAATATAAGGTAGGACTGTCATGTATTCCTGAATGTGAATTCCCATAAGGTCGTGTGTATGAAATCAAAAAGCTTGAAACATCATACTTAGAAGAGGGTGGACGCGAAAGATTTTCCATATAAGAGTTTATATTTTTCCGCCAATAATTTTTCAGAAAATTTACAACCTAGCATATTCGATTCATAGAAATTCTACCAACAATTCATAGGATTACCCTTGGTCGTAATCTTTGGATCACACAGCTGAGGGGTGAATGAAGGGGTGTGTGTCATAGAATAACCACCTCTAGAAATTCATTATGTAATTTCACTTGTTACTAATCCTCATATTTTCAAATTCCTTTTCTGCATGAGCATAAGCCAATGCTAGTTTTGAAATTTCGGAGAAAAAGAAGTGATGGGCAGGGAAATAAATTATGAAATAAGAGGGTTCAGTGCCAACTACGACAGATCAAGTCAAATATCTGGGAGCAGTCCCAACACCACGCCTTTCATATCAAGAGAATATGTGGGTTCACATTAAAGAAACTCGGCTTCATTAAAGGGGTAGTGGGGAAATGTAATGCGAAAGTTAAAGAGAGATTTTATTTCACTCTAATTAGGCCTCATTTGGAATATGCCGAAAGTATTTGGAGAAAAGTTTACTGAAAGAATTAGATAAAGTCTAGATAAATCCGCCAGATTCGTGAAATATTGTAAGAATAAGAAGAGGAGTGTGACGGGCCTTTTACAGGGGTTGGGCTGGGAGCCGCTTGAGAAGCGAAGTGAACTAGGGAGACTTTGACTTGTAGGAAGGTCCAGAACAAACGAGTTTAACAATGACACCAAGAGACTTTTTATGGCCCTGCACTATTTAGGTAGGCTAGGCCACAAAGATAAGATGAGGGAGATGGACTCCAGTACAGATAGATAAAAATACTCTTTCTTTCCCCGGACCATCAGATATGATAGCAGTAAACAAATCGATGTCGTAGACGTTGTACGAAATGAGGGGTGAAAGTAAGTGTACAGAGTTTGAAGAGGGGTTTAAGGTAGAGCAGGAATGCAGGAGCTGGAGGGGCTGTGTTTTATTAAGAGGGACAATGTGAAGCTTGTGTCCATCTAAAACCTACCTTTACCAGTAGATTACCTGAGGAATAGTAAATATAGTCTAAAAAATTGAATTTCAAGCCAGGACAAGATTAAACGCTGCGTAGACATATAGTGCATTCGCCGGTTCATGTATTAGGGTATATTTTTTGCTTTTTAATGTGTTTTCATGCGTAAAAATACGTTTTGAGTCGTCGTGAGTAAAAATACGTTTTGCACGAATATAAAATATCTGTGTGGGCAGATATTTTTCCTAAAACATTAACTCACACAAAGTTACAAAGTCATTCTGAAAGTATAAAATACTAGAATCAGCTTGAATAAGACAATGATAATTTTAAGGAAACACTTTCCGATTAAATCCAAATAAAATTAATCATGTCATACACCTCAACTACTAATTTTCTAGTTGGTGATAATTCTAGGGGTACTAAATCATTTGCTCTAGTGGAAAAGTGTGGAAAAGAATAAGATACGCATAGGGAACGTAAAGGAAAACTACTGTTCAAGTTTTTGAGAAGAATGAGAGGTTTAGGAGAATTTCAAAAAGGTAGGAAAAGTAGATTCAGAAGACATGAGGAAATGAAATAGAGGGAATAATGTAAGTGAGGAAGAGGGAGGAAAGAATTGTCACTTTGTACGACATGAAGGGCGTAGAAAGTAGTTAAAGCAAAAATTATTTATCGTACACGTAAAACATGGGTGCGAAAGACCTCAGCTGGCGTCTCTCCTATCGACTATTACTGCAAGAAAATCTGCTAGAACATTGTTATCTGGGTGGCGTATAAGTGCAGTAGGGCTATTACCTAAGAAACCAGCAAACGCTATTATATTTGTCGTTGATTTTTTCTTTAAAAACCGATTCCTGTCATTCACACCACTGTCATTGCTGATAAGACTATTTGACTCCAACCCACCCATATTCTTTTGCATATTCATCGAACTGATTTCTCGCTTTCGTTACTATTTACTGATATTATTTCCTCGCCGAACGAGAGTTCACTAATCAGTCAGTTGGCTAGTCAGTGTACACTAATTATTTTACTTACCTTTAAATAAATAACAAATAGCCTACTTCTCATGCTAAGCTAGTGTTCCATTCAAGAGGTTGGTAACACCACCTGCCATACGCCATTGCAGGGCGATGTTCAGAAGTAAAATGCGAGTTCCCACAAATTCTCTCCGGATTGACATTCGAATAGATTGCTCCGCCGCCTTCTACTGAGCATTTTTCACCACTCGCCCCTCAATTCTCTCAAACCAAAAAGAACCTCGCATGCCTCCACCGTTGAAATTACATTACCCGCGGATCCCAGGAATAATTCCGGAGCCTCACATTTTCTCTTCCCAACACCCACGCTCTGCTACCTGCCGTATCCCTATTCCACACCCTCGAAAATCAGGGCGTTCGCGACTAGCGTGTTGGTGGGACTGGGGAGGACGTTATAAGGGAAAGAGGTAACAACGGGGCTGGGTGTAGGAGGGGGGATGGAGATGAGAAGGGTTGAGGGGCAGGTGTCGCGCTATGGGCGTGTCGGAGGGCGAGAGGGGCGGGAACAAACAATGATGGGGGAGGGAGGGTGGAAGAGAACACGGTGGCGACCAGAGCGCCGACCCGTGGAGATACCTAGAACCGGGTAAGGGCTGGAGAATGTAACCCCCTCCAGGGGTAAACTTAGGGGGGGAAGATACAAGGGTCGGGGGGTGGAAAAAGAGAAAAACACCCGGTCCCTCCCACCCAAACGCCGTTGGACTACTTAATTTAAGGCGCTCACGGGGAGGGATGGGGGTGTGGGAGTGAGGGTGGAAAGGGGATAGGGAAGTAGAGACGGAGCGGGTGGATTGGCGTACGAGGGGGTGGGAGGGTAAACTCACATTAAGTCGTAAACAAATGGCCAAGGGGAGTGGAAAGGAGGGAGGGAGGTGGAGCGCTTTACGCCGCCGCATTTCCCGACGACGCCGGAGGGTTTATTCGACACATTCAGACGTCATGTACAACGGGCCATACATTCCCCCCCTGCGCCTGTGAATATTAAACGCCTCGTCGTGAGCTGTCCAGCGCAGATACACAATCAGGATGAGCGGTGTTAACTTGCGTGGTTCCAGGTTTGAGGTCGGCGAGAAAATATTGAAATCGCCCGTAGAAAAAAAACGTGGCAAAGCGAAGTGGTAAAATCGGGGTAAGGGAATTGTTTGTCGTTGAATAGGAATGAAACGCTCAAAATTAGTGAAATTCCACGATGCCAGATAATTTCAAAGAAAGCGTACCTGCGGCTATAAGTGAATCAAGGGGAATTTTCTATCGGATAAAGGTTCATTTCGTTGAATATATAGATAAATATTTGTGGAGATTGTATGTACATGAATTCTTGGATAGCTTGTAAAGGAACACCTTTTCTTATTTATTGATAACTATTCATTTTTTGAACATTAATCCTTGTGGACTTGAAGGTTTAAACAAATTAATATATAAGTCAATAAGAATGTATTAGATCAAAACTACTCTCAAATATACCTTAGTTTGTTGGGTTCTTTACTTCAAACACTAACAATTTCAGTGTTTTAAAAGGGATTTAGTTAATTTTCAGTCCAATGATTGAAGTATTTGTGACCAAATTTGAATAGTATTTTATAAAAGAAACCTTTGAGTACGGTGACGCCAATCTTTTGACACGGACTAATATGTGAGAATAAATTTATTAATTTTGCATTTTTTCAATATTTACAAATATTGAATTTTATCATTACAACGTCACCCGAAAACTCATTATTTTAACCTACCGCTGAACATTCAAAAAGCATCTTCCGATAAATGATAACTTTTTGGACAACTTGTGAAATATACGAGTAAATGTTTTCAATGATGAGCCCCCGATCCAAAAACGGTAAGTTAATACACTTTGCTAGAAAAGCTTTTTCAATAAAATTCACGAATTTGATACCACAAAAAAACCTAAAAATTATATGATTTATTTCACTATTTCGTTATATTAGCTATAAAATTAAACATCTACGTTCAGCGTGAAAGTTTAACCATCTGAATACAATTTTCTTCATTATACGGCACACATATCATATTATCAAATACATTACTGATAAACTTTATCTATTAAAATGATATGAGCAAATATGATTCTACCTATTCACTTTTTTCATAATTCATACGTATGAACGAACAAACAAGAAGGTAATGAAAATCCATTTTTGTGAAAGAAAGAACCTGCAGACAGATATTACAATACGAGGAATGAAACCAGAGTAAATGAAATCCTTTATCCCTCTGAGCAGCAGCAGATTGACATGGGATGAAAGAAGTTCGACTGACCTCATAGGAAGAATACCTCAAGCAGAGAAGGGGTTCATGAAGAAAAGCCAACTACTATGCTGTTAATCTGTGTTTGCAAACTAGGAATCAGTTCGCCAAAACGTTCTTATGAATCATGACGGTCTGTGGATCAGAGTCATAGAACATTTGAAAAGTGGACCAGCAAAGGATAGAAGCCTTTGAAAGATTGGTACTGGAGGAGAATGCTGAAGATTAAACAGACAGACAAAGTGAGGAAAGAGCAGAAGAGGAAAGGTCAAACATGGAGAACTAAAAGGCAAAGTAGAATTACATGGATTGGGCACACCTTTAGGTACAATAGAATAGTTAAGAGCATAAAGCAGAGTAAATTGGAGGCAAGATCCCGCGAGGAATGTCACGAGACAAATTCATAGGGCTAATTAAGAAGGACGTAAAATAGACGAGATATCAGATTGTGAAGGTATCAACACTGAAAGGATAAGAATGAGGGATGCAGTAAACCAATCTTAGGATTGAAATACTGATGATGATGAAATATAAACGGCACCTATTTATGACCAATATGTTTGCTAAGCTCTAACAATAAACTAAATTATCTTTTAACAAGTATTACAAGCGGCTTTATACTTTGTTAATTGTCTATGTGCTAAAAGAATTTTAATATGACTTATTACGAAGGGCTGTTGACCTTTTTGCTTACGTGACGGGAAACACAACCACAGTATTTTACCTATGCGATTACACAATTCCCTTAAGATAATTTCTGAGATAATGTCGACGGGGTTGCAACTATCTTTTAGTGCAGGCATAAATGACGATGTTCCAGGAATTTCCCCGTGAAAAATCTTTGGAAGGGCGTTTCACTCTTCTCACCGCTCTGGACTTTCCCACGTTCAATGAAATATTGAGCGCACGCTCGAAACCCCATCCAGGTACAAATGACGGTTTCTTGGAAGCAGATCTTGATGGGAGATCCATCGGAGTGGTGATAAAAAGCGCGCGCCTGCGAATTGCCAAAATGAGGAAGAGGCTCTTCCTTCAGTCCAGATTTATATCTTTGGGTTACCTCGTCGGTTCGAGGAAAACGGGGGCGATCAATTAAAGAATGAAATTAATGAAGATGGAGAAGAGAAACGGAGGGAGGTACCTACGTTTAATGAACTCGATACCGTGTGAATTCAGGGGAGAGGAACGAGAGAGGATATTCAATAACTCATAGCACCGTTGTCGGCGTTTTCATGAGTGAGCATGCTTCCCTGCTGGTCCGGCAACAGAATCTTCTCTTTTAATGGTCCTCAGCTTTATTCGTTCCCTACAAAACTTATTAAAATACCATATGGATCCTTGGTAAACACTTTACTTTAAATTGGTTAACGTGTGGCTTCGACAGGTACCCAATCTTTAAATAGACAAAACAGATTAACTCGAATACTTCAAATTGTCGTGTGACCGAACTTGGCAAAAATACTCATGTGCATAACTTCAGTTATTCGGGGAGGTAGGGTAAAAAAAATACGATTTGTCGTAAGGCTTTAGAGCCCAAAATTTATTATCCTTTGGTGCCTTTACTCTCCGTGACGATGTACCTTTTCCCAAACACAAACAAAAGACGCTTTAGTGAATATACCTTGAATACAAACTTCCGGTAAAATAAACACTGGATTTCTTGAAACGGCTGTGTACATTTTGGATACTTTTGTAACCCTGTTTTTCAGCAAACATGGAAAAAGTACATGACTGGAAAAATTTTGTGCGTACCAAATTAATATAAAAAATAATAAACGTTAGATGGCGTATATACATTTGAGATATGCATATATACATGTTTTACATGCATAAATATATATTTATATATACGCACACACACATATATATACATGCATATATACATTATATATATACATGCATATATACATTATATATATATATACATATATATAAACCATAAAAACAGTAATCAACCCAAAGGTCGGTTTAGTAGGTGATGGTAGAGTTCACCCAGTACTAAGCCCTATATGGCGTGTGAAATTCACACATCAGGGTAGGGGGGCCAAATCCTTTCCCTGTGCCGGTTATGGTTTCCCAGGAAGATCTGGTACCCGAAAAATCACATCAGATTTGGTGGATCTGCAGGCCCAGAGTGCCTCGCCCGGGAATCGAACCCGGGACGTTTTACCCCCTGGGCTACCGCGACCCAATACATACATATATATAAATTTATATAAATATATAAAAATATATATAAATATATATAAATATATATATATATATATATATATATATATACGAGCAAGCGTGCATTGGTTGAATAATTCGTATGCGAGCGTTATAGAGAGAAAGTGCATTAAAAAATTACCGCAATTACTGCCAGTTCGTTCCGAAATCGATTGGCGTTGCCGTTTAGCTGTGAATTATTACATCCTAGTGACGATGTACCTCACCGCGAAATCTACCGACGTCACTGCAGCCTAATATATGAAATTTTGTAGTAAATATACGAGTAATAAAATCAGTAAATGGCGACCAGAGTAACCATCAAATTAATGAAAATAAGCGTGTAATATATGTTAGTATTTAAGATCTGCGGGAAGTACCAGCTGTTTAGACAATGATCAAAATAATGAATTCTCAATATTTAGTCCATATGCTACGTACTTTTGCGAACAATATTGAAATTATAGTCTAAATAATAACTTTCACATAATGGCTTCTTCAGATAATGGAAAGTTTTCATAATTTGACACGATAAATACAGACTAAATTAATTACTAAATAAAATGTTATTCGGCTCACTCCTATTCTTCCTAAACTATATTTTAAACTAAACCAATGATTTTCTCCAGCATTCCTAATAAAAAATGACAGTTTAATAGTTGAACTACAAAAAGTGCTCCGGTATTGTGAAAGAACAACATGAAAATGAGCCATGATATGAATTCCTTTATTCGTCCACTTCTAATGTATATTACTTGTATACATACTCTATTATCAAAATCTCTACATATTTACACGACGCTCTACACGACGTACGATTGTCTAATCTCTAGTAATGCTTAGGAAAAAATAATTCAGCATATGGCTTACACAATAATATATATGTGTTAATAGAGGGGAGAATGTTATGTTGTATAGTGACTTGATGTAGAGTGGGTTGCTGGATTGTGTTTTGTTGGGAGTCACAAAACATTTGTTTGGCAGTTGTGTCCATCCAAAAACCTACCTTAACCGGTAGATTACCTTAAAATAATAATGGCTTAGTACATATCTGAATTCTTTTTTTATAGAAAACTTATACTGTGCCAAAATTAATAAATGTTCTTTTCTTTCACACGCATTAAAATTGGTCATTGTCAATCGGAATGGGAAGCAGTAGGCAGAGTAATATTCTAGGGACTACGAAATATCTATCTGTAAATGGGGCAGTGCCGTTTTGAGTACTTATTTCAGGCAATACTGGTGGCACTGGCTGTGAATTTCGGAACTCACGCAGAGGTTTAGACCCTAACCCGTAATTTTAAGGGAGCCATTAATTCTATTTTAGGGATTGGTCGAAAGGGAATGGCCGTTACCAACAAAGTATTTCTACAATTCGGTGTTTATCACTGGCTGTGTCATGATCGCATTTTTCGGCGTGAAAAATAACAACTTTTATTTATCAAGACGATAGTCTACTACTACACCTCAGTAGGGTGATGTGATCCACTGAATTGTATCGATTAATTAATTCCTTCGCTATAGATAGTCAACTCAGATGTCTCATATCGCTTTCTCTCTCTCTTTTGTAATGAAGAGAATCAACCTTGAGGCCTTTAATAACCCTGTCACACACGCACGCTTACACATAGTTTTTACATATTTTTATATTTTCACGCAAGATTCTTCCAAAATCCTGGGGTTCTCCGACTTTCACCTAATACCACAGTTGCAACGAACGAATAAGGTTCCGAATACGAACTCTAATTTCTAAAAAGATAATTCAAATTAAAATCCTCCCTTTAATTTACGAATATGCTTGTTCTCTAACGCTTTTACGAAAGTTTTAATTCAAGTAAGATCCGCATATATGGATTGGTACTCCTCATAACAAGTGTACACCTGTATGTGACTGAAAGTATCTCCTCACTATCTGATATTTTGAGATTCACGATATTGATCGCTGTATGTATTTTATGAATATCGCGTTTTAGAATGGAGAGAAAGGCGACTTATCCGAAATCTGCACGTCTCAGACTGCTCGATTGTGAGTGGCGGATGGAGAGTAGGGATGAGCAGAGCTAGAATGAGAAGTACGCCTGGCATGTCCATTATCACCCACAATATTTTACGCATACGTGAAATAATTGGTAAAAGACGCATGGGAAGAACTTAAGATATGAATGCAAGCCAGCGGACAATTTATAAAACCAGTAAGGTTTGCAGATGATCAAGTTTTGGTCAGTCAGCTTGCCAAGGGTATTTAATCATTGCTGTATGCGTTACAAAATCAGTACGATAGGCATGGGATGAGAATAATGTGAAAAAACAAAGGCTATGCTGCTTCCGAGAAAGAGTTCAAATAGGAGCTCATAAACTAGAGGAGGTGTAACATTTAAACTACGAGTATCTTGGAAGTGTTCTGGATCAAAATGTTCAAAGTAGTAGGAATATGAGGAAAACATTGTGTTTAGAACTCTCCAAAGACGGTGGGAATTTATGACATGGACGTTGAGTAAGGATGTAAATAAAAGGTTTGTCAAAACTTTGATATGTAGCGTGGTTTTGTACTGCGCGGAAACATGTTCATGGTCAAGCAGGATGATAAGTGTAGATTGAAGGCTTTTGATACGTGGATGTGAAGAAGGATGGAAAAGGTGAAATGGACAGTAGGGAAAGTAAGCAAGGAAAGGCTAAGCATGGTGGGGATGGTTGCTAGGAGAAGTCCAAAGGACGCAGAAAAAGTGGATTCAGAGCATTTTCAATGGCGATGAAATACTGAATATTGTGTTAAGAGAGGAGGAAGTTTGGAAAGCAAGGAACGGAAGGAATAGGAGAGACATTTTAGACGGAATGAAGGGAAAAAGGAAGTATTTGAAAAACAGGTTAATTAAGTTGGTGTGTTCGGGTTACCAATTTTTGGACGCATCTGGAAAATTCAGCGATGATGAGTGTGTTCATCCGAAATATACGTTAGATTATCAATAATAATAATTGTGTTTTTAATTTCTATACTTTTAAAAGTTAATTAACATGCTTTAAGGTTATTCATATTTTATTGAAGGCTCACGATACTCTGTAACTGTTATCTTTTAAACTCACCTATGTATCCATATCACTAAATTACTTAATCATTGAAGGTTTTTCTGCAATTTACGTGTAGATATACATTTATCTGCTGGTTTTGTCTTTTGTTAAGATTTTCAAAGGAAAGTATTGGAGTTTTCGAAATGAGGAAAGAATAGAGAAGATGACGCGAATGATTCTAGCTGAGACTCCGACTGCGAGAAATACGCTCACAGAAAAGAATGACTCAGCCGAAAGGAGTGGCGTATTTAAGTAAAGATGATATATTTCCTGTGAAAATGCACAGTTACACGGTCATTTGTTCCGTCCTCCTTTCCTACATCTATATTACACTCTCCTTGGAAACTTTGACGTGCTGCATTTGGCACGAGAACCCCTCCTGAGAATTTTCGATCCCCATCCTACATATTTCTCTCTCCAACGGCACGGCACGGCTCGAGGCTTATGTCCGTCCCAAACAAAAGCGGTCGTAAAGGACATTTATCGGAAAAGGAATTTTCCGAAACTTAGGAGAAATTTTGAAGATCAATGAACTGAATATATTTCACCGAATGTACCTCCCTGTAACCCTCTGCTCCATAGCGTTCTTAAAAATTTATGAATTTCCCTAAGATCCTCTCACCTTAGAGATGGAATTTTTGGAAATCCAAAATGTGATTATATTGGAAGAGAGCTGATTTGTTTGCCATTTGTTAGCGAAGCTATGTCAAAGAAATCAAATGTATATAATTTACGAGGTTTCTTTGCCAGAATAATTTTATATTTCCCTGTCCCACACACATCAACTCATTCAAATCTTAAAAAGATAAGTAGATATAAGTTTTCTATGACAGCCAATGTTTGCTAATATTTTAAATTTTGAAAGAATGTGCCTAAATGTTATGCAATATTTAAAGTGAATTCGATAGCGTATTTATTTGAATATATAAAAGAACAGTTACAATTTACCAAAAAGTAAGATTTATATCTCCTGATTGTTCAAGTAAAATGCGTAAACATGCTTTGCTTTTTTCCATAAAATTTATTTCCTCACCCCACCAAGTTTCAACATTTAGTCCAACTTCTACGGGTCACTACAATAACCTAATGTGAAGGTGACCGAATGTCAACGTAGGTGTAAATTAGCATAAGTGTAGTGGATGAAAATAAACGTGGATGAGTACAAAATGTATCCTAATTCCTCGAGTAAACAAGCTTCGGCAGAGCTTCCAACAGTTTCCGCCGCGGGGCAAAAGCTTCTAAACACCGCACTCTCCTCTGCATCAAATTCTGGCAGAAATTCAGAAAATTCTTAGCATACCATAGCACTGTAATGCAACGCGCATACGGAATGTCCTAACTCTCCTCAATGAAAGCTATCCGCACGTATTAGTCTTCAACATCTTGTAAACTGGGATTAAGTCGGAGGATTAATCAATGTGACCACACGTGTATAAAATACCGGAGACAGTACAGTTTTGGCCGATTTCCCATGTTATTATTCCGAAAATTTCTCGTCGAGAGACATTGACCGGGATTCCGTTCCAAACTCTAAACCCTGAACAACCACGAAGTCGAGAGACGGGTGGCGTAAAATTCACAGCGGTCCTCGATGCTCGGATAAAACAAAAAATTGGTATTTCCACGAACTCATACTATTTCCACTGGGATGTGCAATACAATGCACTAATCAAGACACGCATGAATGTCAGAGTGGTCCCATTTCAACTTTTTTTTAGAATTTTTAAACGCCTCAAAGGAATAAAGGTTTTCTCATGGATCAAGGGAGTCAAACATGACAGATTTCACGGAAATGAAATAATTATCCATCATATCAAAATGTGGTTCAATGTTAAAAATTTTCCGGTAATCAGGGCATATTCGAAAAAAATTCTGATTGTGATTCTAATTTATCTTTCAAAAATATATACCAAAGGAAAAGGATATGTTCGCCGACATAGCAGATATTTTTTTGATTTTGCAATTCAATAAAATACATTTTGGAGACCCGAAAAATTGTTTGAAAAATATTCAAACTTATATTCTGAATTATTGGGATGGTGCGATGGTCTGTAAGTGTAACTTTGTACGACGTCGATGCGTAGAAACTAATTGTACCGAATAAAAAATTTACTGGAAAGATACATTGGTATTTTTTACTTCAATGCTACTGGCTTCCCGCCCCGAAAGCCAAGGTTCGAATCCCGAAGGTGACAGGATTTTTTTCAGTCGTATCCCGATCCCTACTTGCTGGGTAATACGTTCGTGTAGAGAGCACCGCGAATGAAGTCCGTCGGATGGGACGTGACATTTTGTGAATCCATAGTTGTCGCAGGGGAACTGAACATGTTTCAACTTGCAATATTTGTCACAATACTGAAGTGATTGAATGAAACTTGTACCACATATACATTACACATTCATCTAGTTATTAAACATAACATTTATTTTTTGCTAGAGGGCTATGCGACTAAAACTTTACAAAACAGTAACAATGATACCAAAATTTATTGAACCCTCTCCATAGACTACAAACCTTTCGTGGTGTCAGAGCTTGCGAGTTCCTATGAATTATAGAGCTGTAGTGTCGGGAGCAACAATAGGTGAAACTAGTAGAGTTACCCATGCCAGATAGGTGATGAGATGTGGGTGTGGAGAAGAATGGAGAAAATGAAATGTACGAAAAGGAAAACCAACGATGAATTTCTAGGCATCGCAGGAGAATAGGGCTATTAAAATAAATTTTAAGGAGGCGATACAAAAGAATAAATGAAATGTGATAGATAAAGGGATACTGAAGACAGTGATAGTTGGGAGAATTCTAGGAAAGCGAGGTATGGGGAGGAAAAGAAGGGTAATTTTGGATGAGTTAAGGGAGGTGTAAAATGTGCAGCACAAAAGAATTAATGACTGCACTATGCAGGAAGGGATTTGCGGATGTTTCGTATCATATTAGCTAGGGTTTAGGAGTGCAGTAGTGTGTAGTACCAGGGTACATCAAAAGCCTACTCTAAGCCACTAGGGTTCTGCTAATGAAAATAATAACTTTATTGATCCTCGCTCATAGTTAATTATTTCCTCATTTTAAAACTCTGATTAACATCAAACAAAAATTTAAATGTGAACATTTTATGAGACTAATCTTGTACACATAATAATAATCCGTATTAAAATAATATCAAAGTTTCGAATTCTACCACCAATTCATAATAATTCGTATAAAACAGAGGAAAAAAGTGATTAAACTATACGGCATTATTAATAATTTCTGCGAATATTTTAAATCAACCAATTGGTTAATTAATAAATGAATTTTGCAATTTTGCTTCGCGTTATATCAGTAGTCTTTCTATTGCACGCTCCTGTTATATCAATACCTGATGCATTAAGATATCAAATTATTATTTACGGTTAAGGTACCTGGATTTCTTTATCGTCATCGGTTTAACACAAATGAATGAGTTATAATACTTTAAAAATGCAATTAATTAATAGAAAATTTAGTGAGAAAGCTCAAATATATTTCCATACAGACTCATAATTCACTACCTCTTTCTGGCATGAGCTAGTTTCCTTTAAATGCAATTACTACGTCGGAGTTTCAGTTGTGTTTCCTCAAAATTAGGTATCAAATGCGAAGTTACTTCCGTGAATTCACGGATCTGGGTGTTTCCGTTTTTGCTTTATTTTTAATTTTAAAAATTTTGGAAATGTTTTACTTCAAAATCCTGGATTTGAAAGCAATCCGACTCATAGCTTTTGTCTCTTTTTTCTGCTCGAATTCTCAGAAAATTTCGTTTATTATAAAAAAATGTTTCCGATGAAGTCCCTCGGTAGGCTTTGTTGCGAGAATACGAATTATTTTTACGCCAATTCATTGATAGTATTAAAAAAATGAACGCGTGGGATGGTTTGAATGATGTGGAAATAGTGCACGAGGTGTGGAACTCGCTCTGAAAAAGGACAGCTTAGTAATTCGATTCCTGCAAACCTTAAATAAGACCCGTTAATTCCTGGACCATTTCGACAGGCAGCAGTTAGCTTCCACGAAATGAAGGCCAACGAAAGGCTTCCCCGAACCCGCTTCGTAAACGGATCAAACCCGACATGTGTTTCCCTATGCATATGAGAATATGGCAACAGCATTGACCGACAAAAAAGTCAATCACGGTCTTCAGGCTTTTCTGTGGTTGTAAAAAGGTCAAGGACGTAACCTCTTTCTTCACCGATTATTTGTGCATCTTAATTCTCCGCCATTATTTACTTTGATGTGGCCACTAATCGATATTGTGAGTCTACATGAAAAAATCAGCGAAATAATACATACAATCCCTTCTGAAATGACTCCTACAATCCGTTACCTTCAAAACGGCAATGAGGGCTAAAGGTAATGGCTTGCCAAGGAAAAGGTTACATATATATGAGGTAAAATTTTAAAAAAATTGAAAAACTAAAATTTTTTGTAAGACACTTGTGGCTATAAGGAAATACAAGAGAATTAAGCATATTAATAAGAAAATAAATGCAAAAAGTATAAATGCGATAAAACGAATGCACTTTTACTTGATAGACTTCCTCTTTAAGGTATATTTCGGACAGACCTACAACGCTCCGCTCCAAGCAGCCAGCGTGACAGAACTTGATATCCCATCCAAAAATAGCTATCTCCATTATCGCTTACTCTCTGTCTCCCATCAGAATTTCAATGCAATTTAAAAAAGCATTTATTCTGAAGGGTGAAATGATAAATTAATATGAGCAATTTTTTTTAAGCTCAGTAATTTCCTTACGGTAAAATAATTAAACAAATATATGAATAATCTCATTCTTAAATATTTTCATCTTTCTGAACAAATATGAATCACTATATGAGCATCAAATTCCAAGATATCATTGCCAAACAAATCATGTCCATCAATCTGGGTGGTAAATAATTCGTGATTAACAATGCGCCAAAATGAAAATACATTTTCAAAAACCGAGTCTTGATGGCAGTTGTTTCAGAGTTTAAAAATGGCACCAAATACTCCCATTCGTCAAATTTCGATTAATAAGTATTCAAGTAACAATAATTGTAACATGTATCATTATGGAAATTATTTTGGGATATTGATTAGAAAAAGGATTTGCGTTAGATATTGGAAGATATTTCATATTATTGCGCGTTTACACAGAGCATATAATATATCAATAACGTAACTTAAAAATATTACAATGCACTACACACAAGCTAAGGGAGGACCTGACCTGATCACCTGGATTCGGAACGTTGGAGACGGAGGATAGACCATCAGACCTGGATATACCTACAGAAATTTCGACGTACGCCTCCCTTGGAATATTCTACTGGATACTTCTAACCCTGGTTGCTGACATCATTAAATAATCGAGGGACAGCGAAGCAAGGCGCCGGTGGCGCCCAATATGGACATCGTGCCGCTGCCAGCGGACACTATAAGGACTCCTCTCGACCAGCAGCTGGAAAATACTTCTTCAAACCCTGTTCATACTGCCGGCGCTCTAAATATGGACGTTTCCATGCATCAGAACGGGCCGTCTGCCCCTGCCGCGAAATTCAACGACGACTGGCGACACGTCAAGGATCCCAGAGGAGCCGGGAAGCGTAGCGCACCATTCCTTTCCATTGAAGAAGCAACTAATAAGCGCCCGGTAAGTACGAGTAATAAATTCTCACCGCTCGTCACGGATCCGGACACGGACAACTCTTCTGCTCCCGTGGCGATGGAGGCTGAAAATTCATCTGCACCATCTGGATCCCCGGCAAGCCGAAAAAAGGAACCACGCCCCCCGGCACTCATCATATACGATGTAGTAGACCACGCGGCCTTGCTGAAACTTGTCCGATCCAAGGCAACGGACAAGTCCTTTACTGCAATCCATACAACCGACTCGACGAGACTTCAACTAAAGACTGCGGCTGATTATGCGGCCATAAAGCAGCTGTTGGTGCAGTCAAATGCACAATTCTCGACCTGGGGCCCGAAATCCCTACGAGCCAATTTCTACGCGGTTCGTGGACTTCCGTGCACCTACCCAGTTGAGCTACTGAAAGAAGATATGGACGCCATGGGGATTCCGGTGGAACGAGTGCATCTGGTGCGGCAGGGAACCTTCTTCCTTGTCGTTGTCAAGGAAAACCCTGAATGGCAAACAAAAGAAATGCTTGCCATAAGATACATCGGCAATTCCCGTGTCAGGGTGGCAAAATATCAGCACAGGGAGCCACAAATGTGTTACCGGTGCACCCGATTCGGACACGCATCTTCCAACTGCACGGCAGCCCCGCGATGCTACAAGTGTGCTGGTGCACATGAAGGCATCCAATGTCCGGATACGGAAAGGAAGAAGACTTGTTGCTGTAACTGCGGAGGAAACCATCCTGCATTTTTCAGGACCTGCCCTGTCTACGCCAAACAGAAGGAGATGAAGATGGCTAGCCTCCGGAGGAAAGGCGCACCAACCCAGGGGGCGAAGAACACCGCCGCTGAAACAGAGCTGCCTTCTCCTCAACAGAAGACGCTTGGTACCTTCAACGCGTCGAAGCCGGGAGACCCAACCAACGCAACCCAACGTCTGACCATGTGCAAGCATCTTGACTTTCCTCCACTCTCGACGCCGGCTCCGGTCGCCAGGGAGACAGCAGAAGAAATAAAAATTCCTCTTCTCCAGAAGAGGCGGGCTGCAGACTCGCAGATGCCGACTCCAACTTTGGCTACATCCCTCTCTTCCATCCTGGAAGCATTGACGTCCTCTGCTGCGCTATTGCAACAACAGCTGCAAGCTTTAACTGTCGCCCTTACCACTATTTTCCCAAACCAAAATGGACCATAGGCGAGAATTAAATAAATCTATCATCCTAGCCACATGGAATGTCGGCGGCGCATTGAAGCGAAAGACCCCTGAATTGCTTGCCTTTCTACGGAAGGCAAGAATCTCAATCGTCTGTCTGCAAGAGACTCATCTCCGTCCTGGAACTTCATACGGCGTTCCAGGCTATGCAGTTTACCGGGATGACCGGCAAACAAGAGGAGGGGGCACGGAGGTCCTCGTTTCGCTTGACCTGGCTGCGAGAAAAATTGACCTACCAGCTCGACTGCATCTAGAGGCGACAGCCATTGAAGTAGATACTTCGATCGGCTCTCCCACAGTGGGGTCACTCTATCTCCCCCCAAAACGACCTCTAGCCACACAGGATTTCGAAGTCATCTTCTCCGGGTCACGGCCGTCGCTTTTTCTCGGGGATCTAAATGCAAAGAATGCTGCATGGCATTCAATTACACCGAACCCTCGGGGTGAAGCGCTGCTCACATGGGCTCAGAACAACGGAGTACGCGTCGCGGGTCCACATGGGCCAACGCATCAGCATCACGGCAGGAGCGAAGACGTCTTAGATATTGCGCTGCACCGTAGGCTCACGAGTTCGCTTTCTCTCGTGGCGACACCGACGTTGGACAGCGACCACTACCCAGTCTGCGCCTATCTGGGATGCTGCCCTACGTTACTTCCCCCACGGCCGGTGCGATGCCTGGACAAAACAGACTGGACAGGGTACAGGCAGATCCTGTCCGACATTTTACCGGAACAGCCGCCATCACTGACGTCACAAGCTATGCTGGACGAATATGCTTCTGTCATAACAGCTGGCGTGGACCAAGCATTACAGAACACCGTGCCAATAAAACTGATCCGCCCTTCTGGACATCTGACGCTGCCTCATTCCATCCTTCGCCGCATCCGCGAAAGAAATCGGCTTCGACGACGATTTCAAAGAACCAAATGTCCCGCGGATGGGGCACGGTTTAGAAGAAAACGAGCCGAAGTGAGGCAGCTCATCCAGGACCACAGGCAGACGACGTGGGAAAGGAAGGTTGCTTCCCTCCGAACCGAAGATGGGAGCATCTGGAGAATGGCAGCTTCTCTTCGCCACAGCATTCGGATCGACCCACCGATCGACTCACCTGGTGGCCCTCTTATCACGGAAGACGAAAAGGCTGAATTTGCAGCAACTACGCTGGAGGCCACTTTCACGTCGACTCCGGATCCACTGGTACCGGATGATCTTGGCGACTTTCCTGAAGAGGATGAAACAACGGAGGGCACCATGACGGTAACGAAGGTTACCGAAAACGACCTGAGAGCAGCCCTTGGACGACTACGCTGCAAGAAAGCACCAGGAGAGGACAACATCCCGAACGAGGCCCTTCGACAGATGCCTGTCTCGCTCGCAACTCACCTGATTACGCTCTTTACGGCCTGCTTCTCCATGGGACATTTTCCGGCCATCTGGAAATCGGCAAAAGTCATCCTATTGCCGAAGCCGCCGAAGTCCGCTAGGAACGTAGAGAACTACCGCCCGATCGCCCTGCTAGCGACCCTGGGAAAGCTGCTTGAGAGGGTACTGCTGCCACATCTCCTGAAGCACATCGCGGCCTACTCAATCTTGCCGGCATCACAGTACGGTTTTCGAGAGGAACACTCCACCACACACCAGCTCGTCCGTCTCGTGGAACAGGTGACGGCCGGATTCAATCGGCGATGCTGCTCAACGGCGGCGTTCTTTGACATCAGGAAAGCCTTCGACCGGGTATGGCACGCTGGTCTCAGGCGAAAACTTGCAATACAGCGGTTTCCAAATTGGCAGCGCCGCTTGCTAACATCATACCTGACAGGAAGGACTTTCCGTGTCGCCTGGGGACGCGCGCTGTCACAGCCGAAACAGGTCCACGCAGGCGTGCCGCAAGGATCGGTGCTCGGACCGATACTTTTTAATCTATATACGGCGGACCTCCCGGTAGACCTTGGACGACATACCATGGTTGCCCTGTATGCGGATGACGCAGCAATAGTGACCACTTCGCGGAGAGCACACATGGCGGCAACATACCTACAGCGAGCAGTAGACAAACTGCTGGAGTGGTACGCCCTGTGGCGAATCAGCGTCAACAGCGCAAAGACACAGACGATTCTTTTTTCACCTGGAGGACTGCGAGAACCAGGAGAAATCCTCGTGGGCACCGAGGAGGCGCCATGGAAGGAAGAGGTGACCTATCTAGGCGTGATACTGGATAAAAGACTGACATTCAAAAGTCACGCCCTCGCTGCCACCAGGAAGGCAAGAGGAAGACGACTACAACTCTCGCCGCTGCTGCGTTCACCGTCCCTCTCTATCAAGACAAAGACGTATCTGTACGTGGCGGCAATTCGCCCAATCTTGATGTACGCTTCACCGGCATGGAGTGGCAGAATGACTCAGACGGCCTTCCACCACTTGGAGGTAACGGAAAGAGGGGCACTCAACAGTGTACTTGGGCTTGGCTGGAACTATGCCGCAGAAATTCTCCACGCCTTAACTGAAACTGCGCCCATTGGAGATGTCATCAAGACTCGCGCGACGGCCTTTTACGAGGAGCTTGAAGGCAAAAAAGAAGAGCACTTGCGGTCGATCGGCGGCTTAAAACCTGTCTCCTGGGAAAGGCACAAACGCCCAAGAGCAGCAACGGGACGGGACGACGACCAACCACCATTGAAAAGGAAAAGGAGTTGATTGGACCTTCCTTCATCGACGGGCTAAGAAGCCGCAAACACAGCAGCTGAATGATTAAATCATCGGGCAGCTGCAAGCCAAGCGTCAAGAGGGAACGTTTTGGCAAAAAAGAAGACGAGGACACAAGCTAACTGAAATAAACTGTCTTGGCATTTTCGGTGCACACCTTTCTGAGAATTACCATCTTAATGGCACATGAAATAAATTTCTTTATCTCTATGGACCGCTTGAACCAAAATTCTTCTTCCACTGCCACTATCACAGCATTACTTATATCTCCTCCACCTTGCCCGTCTTCCAACTTTTCTCATAACTTATTCATTTCATCTGCCACACATAATTATTTCGGAAATACACTGTTAAGAATATTTCGTATACATCGTTAAAAGAACCTCAATATCTTTTATTCGTGCATTTACAAACACAAAGTCCTGCCAAAATTCCTTCACTTTTCCAAACGTCTCTTTCACCGCGGTAATTTCTTTCTAAGGCTAAGGTTCATTAACTTAATCTCTTAAAATAATTGTCATCGTAATACTCTATCGATATTTTTCCTAATTTTTTCATTCACATTCATATATTTGTGAGTCAAATTTTACAAGACACTCAGAGGCATTTACCGACATTGTTGACAATTCCCACAATGCCCACCCCACTGAATTCAGTCCCCTTTGCAGCCGCCTCACTGAGGAACAGATGCTGCGTGGACTACCTTTCGTCTGGCTCCTAACCTTCGACCTATCTGGCATAGGTTGCACAACAGCTTGGGTACCTAGAGATACTTGCCAGGAAATCGAACCTGGTCCCTCCAGTCACTAGTCAAACGCTCTATCACTGTACTACCACAACCCACATATATTTATACACACACAAATATATATATATATATATAATGGGCTGACACAATATAACACAAATTGAATAGAATAGCAACATTTAAAAGGACACTCACACGGTAAATTGTTCGAGCTTTCGGCTGTCTCAGAGGCCTTCTTCCAGTGAGACTCAGTCTCACTTTAAGAAGGCCGAGGGTATATATATATATACATATACATATATATATATATATATATATATATATATATATATATATATATAACAAGCATCCATTGAAGTAAGATCTGGTGCTTTCCCAACGTATTTGCCACATGAAGTTTTCTCGGGTCTTCCACCGCGTCAGGGGTTCCATATTAGCCGACGTTTCGATGCCCGACTCGTGTATCGTCCTCAGGGTAGATGCCTACAGGGTCAACCCTGAGGACGATGCACGAGTCGGGCATCGAAACGTCAGCCAATATGGAACCCCTGGCCCGGTGGAAGACCCGAGAAAACTTCATGAAGCATCCATTGGTTTCAATATGAGTCACCGTGGATTCCCGAAATTAATTTTAAAATTAGCAAATTGATAATAAATGTCGGTAAATAATTGATCATTGCTTAATTTTCAAGAGGCTTGATTTGTTAATATTTTTTTCTGCGTTGAGGTCTCGTCTTTTGCGTGAGTGACAGAAACCATTTATCGGTTGGTTCGACAACTAATCGATGTAACCTCCTCCTATATTCCTCATTCTGTTCTCATATTGGATTATAACAATGCATTCATTTTTGGCAAAAGATATGTTCGATTCGTAGTATCTCCAAAGCAAATTTTTCGCGCAACATTTGGGCATCGAAAATGTCTTATGCCAGGTTTTTTTTATGATAGGGTATTTACTTATTTTTTAAATATTTCTTTTTGAACCAATTAATGATTGGTTGATAACATTTTTTAATGAATAGGAAATGTTTTAATTGCATTTTTTATTTGTGAATCCTTAAACCTTATTTTCTTGACCACAATCTTGGAGAATAATAAAAGTTAACAAAAATGATTAACAATATAAATTAAAGTAAAAGGGATTGCTTCGTAAAAAATACTCAAATTGGCCTTGTTGCTGAAAAACAGTGCCCATGGATCCCTCACTATCCATATATTCTAGTGATTTTGCCTTTATACGTCTCACAATGCACATTTATCTTTCAGTTGTATCTATTCATCCTTAATTATCCCGGATGGATCAGCTCTCTTCGTCCACCATTGCCTTAAATCTCAATGTGTTCTCTAAATTATATTACGACATGATTCACAACCTATATTCTGCCACCTCCTATTCTCGCTTGTACTTATTCGACCCTATATCCTCATTTCCCACACCCTCGCTCCTCTACTCCCTCTGATATTTTGACTTTCTGGGGCGTATATAAGACTCGACCATCTAAAATCGTCAACTTGAAATTTACATAAAATTCCGAAACTATGTTGAGCTAAATGTATGTTCTGTGAATTGTAACTGGGTAAGTTTCATCTTGCAATATTAATGCGAGATAAGTAATACTTAACAAAGGAAATGGTAGATTTTTATTAAACACTAATAAATACTATCATTCATTGTCTCAATTATGTTCATACTAAGCGTGTACGATAAATTATATAGTCTTTAAAGGAGTTCTTGTCATCAAAAATACTTCTGACTACACCCTCTAAAAGCAAACGATGCTGCCTATGGGTCGTAAAATGTAGGCCTCTATCACCCGCATAGGCTTTTTTAAAGTATGGATTTGGTTAATCATGCGGGTGGAGTAGCGTTGAAGTCGTTCTATTAATCAGGGAAAGGTATTTACACCGCAGCTCAAATGTACACCAAAATCTTGCCTCGAAATCCCTCCCATAGACTACAAACTTGACTTGAGGGAAGGGTTTGTGCGTTCTATTGACAACTATGGCTGTGCTGGTGGGAGCAATAAGCACTGCTCCTGGTGGGGTTACCCATGCCAGATAGGTCAAAGGATAGGAGCCAGACGAAAGGCAGTCCGCCCAGCGTCTGTTCCACAGTGAGGCGGTGAGTCTGACTCGTGCGGGTCGGTCATTGAATAGCATTAAAAATATTATTCAGAAAGGCAACAGGTAACCACCTAAATTACTTATCCCAAGTAATTTAAGAAGGATACCACAAAGAAAATGAGCCCTGGAATACTATTCGGAAATTGGCCCAATCAGCTGCAGTGTGCAGTGTCCGGCAGCGGGAGAGGCGAAGCTTCCGCGGTCGTCATCTCACGAAATACTTGCAAAGTGAAATCAACAATAGCAGCACAGAAGAAGACCGAACTATTAAGAACAGGGGTTTGAAAATTATAACGGTGTTGTGGACACGAAAATCAGAAAAAATAATGATAGATTAGACTATTATTAGACTATTTGCCTAATATAGAGACTCCATAGTCTCAAGTCGTCGAGGATTGAGACTATGAAGTCTCTTTTACCAGCTAACCCCTAAAGACGGAGGTAGAGAGAGAAATATAGATATTTTATGGCTATGCGAGGTGGTCAAATAACTTTGATAGAAAGAATAAGAAGAAATTAATGAATTTATTGTATAAAATAGGATATATTGGAGGGTGAGGCCACTTAATCTTAACCTGAATATGCCTCAAATTTCTCAGACGCGAGAGGTGTATGGAAAATCCGGATGGGCAGTGTAAGGAAGAAGCTTTAGGCAAAGAAGCTTTCACAAGAAGAAAGGAGATGATGACAGGGACGTTGAGTAAGAATTTTAAGCAAAGGTTAGCCAAAACTTATATGGAGCGTGATTTTTTACGTCACGGAATAGAATGGAGGCTTTTGAAATGTGGGTGGGGAGAATGATGGAAAAGGTGAATGAGTATAATAGAAAACAAGCGATGAAGTGCTAAGTATGGTGGAGGACGAGTGGGGACTGTTTGGATAAATCATAATAAGACAGGAAAAATAGATGCAAATCATACTGATCGGAAGTGAGATGCTGAAGACTTTGATTGAGAGTAGAATGCTGGGCAAGCAAGGAATGGGTAGGAATAGTAGAGGCATGTTGGACAGAAAGAAGGGAAGAATTAAATAATCGGAATTTAAGAGGGGCTTACTTTTATGTCGGACATCAGGTTGCGGTAGGTTAGGAGAGGCAAGTAAATGTATCACTGTACCATTTAATAGGCTGTGTCCATCCAAAACTCGTAATTGGTAGATTGCCATGAACAATATTTCTAATAATAATAATGAACTCTCTAAAATATACATAATTATTCAACCAACCTTATAGAATGAGCACATTTATAGAATGGAAATGAGCAGGTAGAAGAGTTTTGGATGCAGGCAGCATTGATAAACTATTATTTGTGTAAGTAGGTAATTGTTCCCTTGAAACAAAACTAATTAAAAATTAAATTAGGGTTTTGCAGTTTTAATTGAGTGAAATTGTTATTAGCATTCCTTCATAGAACGATTTATTACTTTATTTTTAAATATTTTAAATTATTCTAATTCTTCCTTACTTGTAGGACTATAGCCACGCTCTAAGTACCCATGCATTTTTCTCTACTCCGACAATCTTAAACCACCTTGCAACCTCCATGACCTACAAGTCCTCTCCCAAGTCCTGTATTATTTTTTCCCTTGGTTCTTACAAATCCACCATATCCATCACATCACTCACAATATCGCAAAAATCTCTCCAGCATATACTCTCTCAGACATAGTTCCCTTATTTCATGTAGCCAAGTTCATAATTGTTGTCCGCTTTCCAGTCTTTAAGCGTTTTTCGGGGTCTTTATTAGTAAAGCCATCAAGATTTCGAGACTTCTTTAAGGATTTCGTGGAAATATGGTTTTGTAGAATGGGGTTGTCTGCCCCACGCTCAGCCCCAATCCTGGAGAACCAGAATATCAGTCTTAGCCTGGCCAATCATCAATCTGGTTTAAAAGGACATACCACGAATCATTACAGACTGCTTAGTTCTAAGGATCATTTGAGCAATATTTTTTTATAAACTCTTGTACACTGGGTCAGAAAATTTCTTAAGTTATGTTAATTAGGAAAGGGAAGGAAGAAACTAAGTCGCGACTCCAGCATCAAATAATGATCTAATGATTACGAGCACAATAGATGTTGAATTAACAAAGCCTTACCGTTAAATATTACCAATAGATTAAGACCAAGACGAAAAACGACTATTTTCTCATTTTTCTACGATCGTGCGGAGAGATATTCCAAGCACGTGTAGGAAACAATCACAGTTAAAAAATTACGCCATTAAAAATGGCGCGTTTAGTTACGATCAGAACTTCGTCCTTTCCTCGGAAACCAAATCACATTCTCTCTTCTCCAATGACTCGGAAAGATTTTTCAAGCCTTCCCCACCTTGGACTTTACGGGAGAGACCGACCCCTACCTCTACCGCTAGAGTGGCAGCCCACTTTCATTTTATGTTATTACAGGCCCTTACAAATTACTTTTGCCGTTAAAACAGTTTTCCCTGTTCATTCTCGCCTAATTACGCCAGAGAAAGCGGGTCGCCCCGGGTGTTAGCCCAACTCTTCTCCTCACCTTACCTCTCCTCCCCTCTAACTTACGCCACCCAGCACTTCTTCACCCTTTCCCCACTTCTCGTACCCATCTCCTCTCTCCAAACGTCCGGAAAACCCTCAAAAATCTCCCTTTCTTCCCTTCTCTACAAAAACACCGTCCTTTCCCTCCTGTCAGGAGCTTGAGGTGTGGATGGATACCCTACCTACCGCGGTAAAATTTTCTAAGGGACCCTTCCTCTCCAACAAGTATTCCGTGCTCCTGCTCTCTTTAAGAGGAAAAATACTCCTGCAGCGCGCTCTCCTTTCGATCCTCCAGCCAATCCCTTTCTCTTTCCATACGCCCGGCCTTCATCTTTCAGCTCGCCGCAGACATCAAATCCCCTCCAACCTTCGCCCCTCCCACCGCACCGGGAAATGCTCAACGTCTCTCCTAACGACCGTTGAATACGCTTTCCATGACACCCCCATATTGGAAGCTACTTATGTATACGGGTCGATTCGCACGATGCGGGTCACCGGAATGAGAATCTCAAGCGAAAAAACATCAACAACAAAGCCAAAACTAGCTGGCTGGATAGGTAACACTTGTTAGTCTGAGTACGAATTTCGTTTTGCACGTAAGGTCTAGAATTTTCGATGAATGATTGCCCAACTTGTTAAATACCACTACTGCGAAAAATTAAAATCATTACAAAGATTCTCGCTTGTACTCACTAGCATTGGGCTGGAAACTGTCTCACAGGAGAGAAACTGACGCTGGATTAAAGCTTTTATAATACGTTTGGGCACCCGTGGATGTTATTTCTGACATTTAATATACTCGTATTTCCAATAGGACGTCTACAATTCACGGCCCAATTTTCCGATGAAAACAGAAAATATATTTCAGCACATTTTTTCCGCGAACGTTGATTTATGCCAAAAATTTCCTGCTATAAAATTTTGATAAAAATTTTCTGAGGTCGGAAACTTTTCACACCACCCTCGTTTATTAGCAGCTCAATTTTAAAGGCCCTGAAATTACTGTCTCGTTTTCCATTGCTTTTGGATTTTTGATCAAGCACCCAGATATCCACAGTTACAACACAAGAATGAAACAATCACTAGAATGGTGGTGTTACATGTGGGCATTGGTTTTAACTGCAATATTCAGCCTAAACGAAGAGCCACAGTTACATGAGATTGCACTCATGATAATTACACACCAAATAAATAATCATGATCTGATTTGCATAAATATTTTAAATGATTGAATACTTTTTCTATGTTCCCACCAAATTGGACCCTTTTCCGTACATTATAGTTTATATTTATTTTATCATGGTTCCTTAATAAATAAAACGTCTACAAGAATTTTGAATGTTAAAAACAGTTAATTGGCAAATACTTTTATAATTATAACTCTAAAATAGTAAATTTTTCTTCGTATTTTGAAAAGTATCATGGTAACATAATAACATAATTCTAAATTTTCCCAATTATTAATTTAAAAATTTTTGTCAACATGTATTATTCGTTTATCACAGAAAACTCTTCTTGATATGGCTTCAATTTTCTTTGTAGATTGTTATTCAATGAAAACTACAACTTAGAGTCAATGTAAAGGACATTATCAGAAGTAAATTATTTTTAAGAAATAAAATATGATTTTTAGCCTAATCCATGCATATGTAAATATCTTACGTCATCTGAATTTAGATTGCCTTTCTAAATTTTTAATGCATGTTGCATAAGCAATTTTTATTTTATGATGCACAGAATTAATTTCAAATAACACTTGATATATCATGCAGAAACGCGGAGCTCTTTCGTGAAAGATATCTAGGAAAGAGCGATCGATTTTCTGTAGATTATTAGCGGAAGAGTTAATTTAATCATTCAAGATATACAAAAACTGGAAAGTGAATTGAAATAAATTTTTTAATGATGTGAAAAATAGATACAGAGGCGTTTTCATGATCTATTGAAAAGAAATTTCAAGCATGTCGGCAATTTCTCAAACTTATCTTGATGCTATCATTTTTTGCAAGGCAAATTTTTCTGGGGACCTTTTTCTCCAAGTAATGCCGATTGAATAGATTTAGCTATTCAAAAACATATCTTAAGTATCAGAAAGAGATGATATTTCCCTCAAATACCCGGAGTCAAGCCAAACCGGAGAATATATAGTGTCATGTTCAAAATCTCGAGTAAATCTTTTTTTGATTTCTACTCAAAAAATGTCTACTTTTCCGGTAAGGGTAACTGAAGGTAAGGAGGCAGCACACAGAATATCCCGCTGTGTCAGATATTCTTCCCTTAGCGGGAAAATTTCTCTTCGTAGCTACCACCTTTGTCATCCCTTGAAAATGATGAAACTTTATCGATTACCGCAAAACCTACGGATTTTCTGAGGGTTAACGCATGGCTGTGGACAAATGAAAACTCAAATTTTAAAGGAGATGGGATGGCTGAGACAATATAAATATCGCCACAGACCTTGGCGAAGGGCAGATTGAGAATTATTTGGCAAGCAAAATAAGAATGCAAATGAAAGAGATTACGTGGATCATTCAATAAATTATGAAAAAATATCAAATCAAATCATTTTGGTTATTTTTTTAAATTTTCAGCATTATCCCCTTGTAGCTAGATACACTTTCGCCAGCGTTACGCTAATTTTTTTTAAGCATTCCAAAATTTAGGATTTCGGAAGGTTCTAAAAATAGGCAGTTGCTGAATGAGGACGATTTTTCTTGATTTCATCACTCAAGAGGTGCAATAACGAAGCAAAACACTCTCCATGTATCATTTGCCTTATTTGCAAGGTATATGATTCAGCGTTAATTCCAAAAAATCAATTGATCCTCAGCTTGTCGGAACGTTTCACCATTTTCCCCTTATTTGGATACTTATTGTCTTTAGAAGCCACTGTTTTGGCTGTGGCTTTGCCTCTGGAGGGTCATAGTGTACGTGTTCGTGTTTCCTTCAATGTTAAATATCAACAGAGAAGCTCTGATCAACAATTACAACGGAAATGCGAAAAACTACCCTCCGAATCCACCATGCGATTACGTCAATTCTCCACTGAGATAAAAAGCACCCATTTTTTCCAAGATTTTTTCCATCCCCAATTATGGTGGAAAATTGAAAACACTGTACCTTCTGATATCCCTATGGCCTTAACTACTTCGCGGACTTTGATTGGCCGATCACTTATAATTATATCATGGATTTTATCGATAAACTCGAAGGAAGTGCCCTCCACTGGACGTCCCGAACGGTGTTCATCATTTGTGGACATGCGACCACATTTAACCCATTTACCAAATTATAAACAGTCACAAACACAGGAACAAGTGTGCGATGAACTTCATCCAATTAAGGTTTGATCTTTTCCAGTGTTAAGCCTTTTAAATACGTTTTTAATCAACGCAAAAAACTATTTCATTTCATATTTCTTAATAAATGAAACTTAATTGCTTCAAACGACTAGGAGATCGATAAATACCACGTGATGCACATAGCTGAAACTTTAACAGCAGTCTAGTGAGAGATGAGGCTTACAAAAAGCAGACATATTCCGATACTACGAGCCCCATTTTTGTGATTTTATAATGAATGATTTTAAAACCCACATATGAATCTCGGCTCCAAGACAACGAATGAAAAACCAGTAGCATTCGGGAACCCGTTCATAATAAATGTCGATTACATCCTGCAGTGTATGCAACATAACATTCGAAATGTCATGCGTGTTGCGTGTGTCGCAGGACACTGAGATTTCTAAATTTGGAATACGACTGAGTAATTATTTTTCAAGTTATAACGAGAATTTTTCCATCAAAGGGCCGAAAATCAATGCATTTTACTGTATGAACATAACATGTAGGGATAAACTTCCAAATCCCATGTTATTAGCTCGCCATACTGTTTAAAAGACTCCAGACTTTAAAAACAAGGCAGAAGGGAAAATTCGAGGCAGGCTCATCGCTCCAAAAACGGATAAATAGGTTTTCCAACTTTCATATATTTCATGTGAAACCAATATCAGATACGTTAAATTGGCCAAAGGCACGACATCTGGTGAGCGCAGGTAATAAACTCGGCTCCATAAAAACTCATCATACGTCAATTAATGTGCGCGAGAGCGATTTACTCCATATCTTTAAGTGCCTCTTTATCGGGAAAACTTCGTGTGAAAACATGCGTTAAAAAAAAAAATATATATATATATATATAGAAATATATATATATAGAAATATATATATATAGAAATATATATATATATATAGAAATATATATATATATAGAAATATATATATATATGTATATATATATACACATATATGTCATTGTGATATGAATCAAATCTTTACAGCCATACTTTTAGATTATCACAATAATTGGATATTCAATAATATTTCAAGATAATCAAAATTCAAGCCATTTAACTACACATATATCATTTACAATATAAAGAATTGATACCAGTCTTGTTCATAAGTAGGTGTAAAATTAGGTTCCTAATAATAAAATTTCAAACCTCACTGCTGTTTTGACACATGTTATTAAAGAAGAAATATTTGCATCCACATTTTCCATGAATAGGCAATGAAAAGAATATATGGCACAAAACAAATTTATGGAAAATCATGCTCAATGTAAAATGTGTACTTTATACTTTTGCTAAAAATCAATATTTATTATTTGCTTTTGCAATATAGAGCCAGGAAGTCTTTCTCTTAATATGAAGTTAAAGTCTACATGCATGAGGATTTTTTTTCATGATGAATCAGAATACTTCCGGTAAAAACAGTGTACTCCCAAAAAAATACCAAAATGTAAATACTGTGGAAAAAGTATGTATATAGAAAATCCCTACCTCTTTTCCAGTGATCAAGCAGAAAACGCTTTTCTCATATTCTTAACGGAGCTTCGCTCAAAAGTTTTTACGACAATTCTTTTGACAAGAAGCACGTACGTGTAATATCCAGGAGCACTGGCCGGTAAAACCAGAGTCAGTCGCCGAAGTGCAAAGGAGGCTTCTGGGTTCACTGAGAGCGGCCCTTTCGTACAAAATTTCGAATAAGTCGAGAAAATCTTCCGCACGTAATTTTTTTCTATTGCATAAGAAATTTAAATAAATCTATGAGGGATAAACAGGAAAACTAATACACATTTTATTCAGTTCACAATATTTTGACAAAATTATTAACCGTGAACGATAGGGTGTCAGTGAAGGGGGATAATTGCCAAAGAGATCAGTATTTATAGACGAGACAATTATTCCCAGGGCATACTCTATATGCTAACAAGTCGAATACTGTTTTAAAACTTTACAAAGTAGAACAGGATAATAATAATGCATTATCTCAGAGGTTTCAAACTCTGACGTATTCATTGTGGAAGTTCCTCACGTACCGTTTTTCTCGAACTTAACCGATTCCTGGATATTTATTTTCCAGACCATCCGATTTATTGCGGAAGAGGAAACGAATTAGGCTAAAACGCAGGCAGGCTTGCTCTAAAATCCCACTTAATCGTTTGGGAATTAACGCTGGGAGCCGCACGTTCCTTCTGTTTTCGCTAAACTTTCGGCGCAACTTTCATCAACTCCAGTTTTTTAGTCTCCCTCTCTTTTCAAACTTGCCTTTGCGAACTCCGGCGCCGGAGTCGTCACATCTGAATGCAAAGTGGCGCCATCGATTCCTTCATGAGCCGACAGACGCCACCAAAACTTCGAGACTCGCTAGCAGCACACAGTGGGGCGGACAGGAGGAACTGTTTTCCCACCCCCGGTGGCCGTGAGCGGATTGTCATGACGCAGGGGAGATATTGCGATGGGACCACGGTGATTCGCGCTCGTCCCAATGGAATCACGAGAGATCGAGAGTATACACACCCCGAGCCTTTGGATGTATACATATATATGGATCTAGATTTCCCCGATTGCGCACGCTCAATGGGAACATTCAGGGTCCCAAACACGCGAGTGACGGTCGTTTGCAGGAGGCTTGAAAGAGGTCGTCTCTACTCTTCCCCACAAGGTCGGATTACTGAACACACGAAACTACCCTTTAAACTCATCCCCTGTGATTGAGCTGCTGTACTTATGGTGTAACACAATCAATTGATTTAATATTATACTAATTGTTTCTTCATCATTTAAACCATTCCACAGAGCATATACGAGACGAATAAAGGTTGCAGGGATGATATATCAATAGCTGAGTTACAGCCAAGTCGCTTTTTGGAAACATATTCCTCATTACTCAGACGTTCTTGATATTTTGAAACCATCTTCGTACCCCCTTTTCTCCGTCAATGTATTGGGAGGTTTTTTCTGTTCAATACATGAGTTAAAAAAATAAGTAATAAATACTTAATTATTACCAAAATTAACGAATGAAGCCTGGGTCTTCACAAAACCTGAACCGAGTTTATTTGGGTTGGGAAGAAAGGTACGCTCGCCGTAGAAACTCAGGTTGACTATAAGAAATCTACACCACCAAGGACGCCTGACCAATTGATTTCCCCGGACATACTTCACGGAAAAAACATACCAGGCACGCTTGCTAAACAACTCAACATTTCTTTAAAAATTTAATCACATATCTTTGGGATGATTTTTGTTTCAGTCTCTGCTCTGTCACACCACAATAGTTAGTAAAGTCGTCCTCGGTTGTGATTGATACAATTATAAACCCTATTTCCTTGTTCTCAATTTCTGCCAAAATAAAAAAATTAAGACTTCAGGCTAAAATCGCCACTGCATTCAGAATTTGGAGTGTTATTTGAAGAATTTTTTGACAAACTTTATTCATTCTCGTCTCTGATTTCAATCGCATTTCATTAATACTTTCATTGGGATGTTTTTATATCGTAATCTAAATATTGATATAATGTAGTTATATAGGCAAGAAGATAATATTTTATAGTACAAATGCAATATTTTATGGTACAAAGGGTAGATTAAAAACCCTGACGACTTTTTTATCTGCGTGGCAAATTTCCATGTTTCCTGTCCCTAAAGAAACGAATTTGAATATCACCTCGGATAGTACAGCGTTATTATGCACTTAGATTTCCATTCATTAAATGGATTACTACCGCGATATGACGTAAGTTGTAAATCTTTACCACTAAGTACAAATACCAATGTATCTTTCCACTCAACTTTATTATCGGCGTCATCCTCAGGTACAGAGTAATACATATAAAATTGAGTAAAAAGATACATTGGTATCAGTCAGTATTTACCTAAGGTTTAAATAATTAAGCTATGAAACAGAGTAAGGAGTGTATAATTAAACTAGTAATACCCTTACATGAACTATGCATATTTTCTTTTGAGAGAACTCCCAAAATTGCCATCAAGGTAGCCTAGTTGTCGTACGGAAATAAACTGCTTTAAAAGCATAGAGACGACGCTGCAACAAGTGTACTCGCGGTCCGGAGTGTGTAGACAACGGTTCGCTCGGACGGTAAGTGCTCACTCTTCCCGCGACCCATATTCATTCCATCACCGCACCCCTCTCGACGTCTTTCCTCCCTTCGTTCTCTTTCCTTCCTTCTGTTCACCCGCCCCAGTGACTCAACTCCTCCCGGTCGCTTGTTTGCCCACCCTCCCTTACCCCCCAGAAACCCACCACCTCCACCCCTCACCTCTCACCCCCTCCCCCATCTCCGCTCTCCTATCGAACGGGAGACCCCCTTCAGGAAGAGAAACTCGACTTCGAAATCGATTATACGGGAGCGACGGCCACGAAAGGGCGCACTCCGCATCTGCATCTACATATTATATCCTACAGTCCACCACCGACCCGAATGGTATGGACTGCAAAAGGCATCGTCGATCTCACAGGCTACACATTCATAGAAGGGGCGAGTCATGGATGAAAAATAAACTGTTTTCATACTTTACTCAGTCGCATAATTCGCATTTTCATTAAAAAAGTACTAATTTAAGAAATTGATCCGTAGTACTTTATATCACAGGTATTCTGTAGGACCTATAAAACGTCATTATAATTTGGTTATTCTTTTCTATCTTGGAAGACATGCTTACACTTATGGCAATGTTATTTAAGAATTAAAGGACTACGTGTGTGTATAACAAGGATAGCAGTGTAAGAACATTGTTAAAAGTTTTGGGGGTGACTTCTCGTCCAAAAGCAGAAGTTTAAAATTTAGACTGAATCTCTTGGGCTAACTTGAGACTTGAGAGTTTTCTGAAGACGTTCAGCAAATTTTTTTAAATCCCATATTAAAATGGAAGACAATATCATTCATTCAATATTAAAGAGAGAGGGAGAGACTGTAGAACCGATAGGTTAAAGATTTTCTTTTCTCCGAGAACAATTAGAAACAGTAACAGCTGCTACTCACATAAACTAGGGATTTAATAGAATCATCATTACGTATATACATGTATGTAGGTATGTATTTGTGTGAAGGCATGTGAGTATATATTTTAGTCTATGCATATGAATGCATGCAACTGTGTGTATTTATATGCGTGCATATACTTAAAGTAGTCTAGGCTATTATTAACAATAAATATATCATTAGTGTTGCATGATTTTGCTATAAATGGTGGTGGCACCATGTTCATTCCTCTGGACTCAGATAAGAGGTTGCAAGTTCATTGGCATATCGGGGTTTTTTTCTGTAGTTGTTTCTCGTGTATGGTGCATGGCTTTTCCTGTTCGTGTACTGTGGATACACCCCCTGCCACACATTAATGGCTTTCAGGGTAATATGTAGATGTATATGAGTTACATTGAGCTAAATACCTTACATGTATTATAATTTTCAAACAACACTGGATACGGTAGCTAAAACCATAATTCAGAATATTAAAAGTAGTAAATTCAACTTTGACCTCCACCCCAGGGCATTGGCATGAAGACGAGGAAACTAGTAGTCGCTGAAATTTAGATAAAACATGAGCATGTATATTTTAAGTTAAGGATCGGTTCTCCGGTAACAATTCATCAAAATGAAGCTAAAACACAATTCATAACGTTCGATAAATCGTTATAAATTGGAGGGAAATTCAAAGGCATAAGTAGTGATGCAAAAAAACTAAAACTCTATAGAACAATGGCAAGGGAATTCCCGCAGAAGGAATTGAAAATTTTGTCCTGAGATTGCCGAAGGTAAACAAAGAGGCTTAAGTCAAAATATATTATTTCAGACAAAATAAGAATATTTTGGAGAAGACATAGCTTGACTTATGAAAATCCGCAGAAGAGATGTGATAAATGAAAAGAACAAGAATTTGCAACTTAACATTGAAATAGTTAGCTATATAAGCATAGGGCATTGGACACCCACCTAAATCACCGAATGGTTCATATTTAAGCATTAGGAATAATTTTCAATCACTAATGAAGAGAGCGTGGAAAAAAATTCTACAATAGAAGCCATAAAAAAGACAAGAGAGGTTCAGACAAAATAAATGGTTGAATTTTTTTTCTTGGTGATAACACAGACAAAATAAGATAAAACTTGTTTTAAAATAAAATAAAACGATTGATACAGATTTTTTGTGCTCCTTAAAAAAGGAAAGAGATAATGTTTGTATTTATTTAACTTTTTTTAGTTCTCTTATGACTGTAGATCCCTCTTGAAAATTTAAGAAGATAATCATTTAGAGTAGTTCTGAAAACACATTCTACTTAAAGTCCCCTTGTGTCCACTTTTTATCAATAATATTATAAGACATTTCTAACATTATATATTTCAAGATACTACTTTATTGTAAAATATCAAAGAAGAATAATTAATGCAATATTTTCTTACAATGGTGCAGTAATATTCAAGCAATGACGACAAGCTTCTCTTGGAATTTCTTTCTCTTCTGAAGAAGCGCCTCGATTTACATTGCTTTTGTTAAATTTATTAGAGATCCCTCTGCTCTGTTATATCCTTGGTTGCATAAGAAGACGTTTAGTAGACGCACATCAACGTTTTCAACATTTCATCGAGGAAAACTGCTGCTCCTACACTTAGTTGCTCAAGCATAAAATTTAATTGGCTTTTTATTAACAGTAAATGCGAATCCAGTCAATCCAAAGCCCACGACTTTGAATATCGCGGCAATCATAGTGTGTTTTGCTGTTATCTAACAAATTTTCTTCAATTTTGCTCTCAGTGAACTATAACCTCAAATCTTCAAAGCACCTTAAGCACCTTTAAGTGCATTAAGTTCTGCACTCTCCTCGACGAATTAATGAGGGCAAGCACTTCAAAAATGAACACCACTATTTACGTAAAAATAGTGATATGACAAATACATTAATAGTATCACTTGATAAAATATGAGTGGAGATAAGGACTTTGTGACCGAAAAAAATTAAATGAATCAATCAGCAAGATTGTTAAAGCTATTTTTAAATTGTATATATTTCCCTCGTTATGAAGTAAAAAATATGATGCTCAAAAATATTTTCTATTTCATCGGTCACACCTGTTTACAACAAATGAATACGCAAGCAAAAGCTGCGACAATGAGGTCAATTTATTTTCAAAATAATGATCAGTCGGCGGGCCATTTTATTTTATGCTTATTCCAAAAAGAGGCCCGAATAAATTAGCTTCATGCAGAGAACCCTTTACCTGATGCATAGAAAAATGATATATTTGCAATGCATGCATGCATTAATTAAGACTGTAAGAATTGAATTTGATCTATAAAAGTAAATTTAAGCTGTTTACCTCCCCCTTCCAATTTATACTGGCCCGCTACAAGGGTACAATTCATGCTACTTCATAAATACAGTTACGGTAAACGATTTTTCAAATATAATTTCTTCAAAAAATAATGTAGTGAACATTCCAATCAAGCTGAATCCATTAAAACATATTAATAGACCGGAATTTCACAAGTTATCTTACATTATTTGGTCATAATATGAGCTCTTTGCAACAATAGTTTAAGTACCACATGTAAGCTTCATTAAAGAATATACCAATATTGGTTTGCTTTGAGAGAAGGTTTGCTCCAAATTTCACGAGAAAAATACATTAGTTGTTCCTAAAGGAAATGGATTTTTATTTCAAACCTTATATAATCCACTGAAACGACACGATTGAATGAAAAGCTTAAGACAAAGTAAGTGTATCTCGATAGACATTCAGCTGTAATCAAAGGGATCTCCTTGGATTCTTCCGAGTTTCCCAGTGTTTCTGCATTTAATTATTTAAAATATATTACATACTACAAAGGTAGCTAACTTATTGCATGTTGCTTTTAGGGTTGAGGATTAAAATGTGGGCACAAAAGTTTTCGTTTAGACTTCAGGAGTCATAAAAAATACGCACAAAAGCATAAGCATTAGCAGCTAGGATGAATTGCCTTGCAAACGAAAATGTGAAATATAATCGCGCCAACTAGGATCGCAGGCGTAAGGTGGTCGCATATAATATATGTGCCACTACCATAAACATGATTTTCACTCGCTGTAATGTAAACACCCTTTCAAGTCTCGATGAAAGAGTATCATTGAATAGGAACGAAATAAAAACGCTCCCCACACACAATCAAGAGGCAATCTTCGGCCCTTATTTCTCCACCTCCGCAGAAATTAACTGTGGCAGGAGAGCCAACTATTATAAAAATAAGAAACACGCAAAAACAGCTATTCCTTTGTTAATGACACACAACCCCCTTGCTCTCGAAAAAAAATGGCTGCCGCCATTCCGCGATATAAAGGATGCCCCAGTGGCGCCACCCAAAGGGTGCGGCCGCAGAATGAAAAGCAAACAAACGCTCGCTATCTTCACCACACCACTCGAGGAAGTCGACTGGGTTGGGGGAGGGAGTGACGGAGGGAAGGGGTGCCTGGGTTTTAGCGCCACCCGTGGAACCCTATTCCCTTCCCCAAGAATCCCTCCATAACTCACCCCTCCCCCAAAACTAAACCCTTGCTCAACTTACCCTTCCATCCCTCGCTACATCCGCCATCCTTCTCCTAGAGGTACAGCCACCCAGCGAGGTGGTTAGAGTGTTCGCTATTTTCCCCGGTTGAAAGGACTCGGCTGATCAAGGGCAAGGCGGGACAACGACCTCCTTCACCCAGTTTAAACCGCCCGTATCTTCGTCCTTGCACCGCCGAAATTACTGTTGGCGATCACGTGAAATGATTCGCGGGTCCCGACGAGGAACTAAATATGTCAAGAGGATCGCGATTTACAAGATTACGTGGGCGGTGTGAGGAATTTGAGAAGAGAATTTGCGTCGCATGTATACGGAGGTACAAAAAAAATACGAACCGACTCCAATTTGCATGCAACGCGGCCCTTAACCGGGGCACAGAGAGATAAAGATGACCCCTCTCTCTCTCTCCCCAACCATATTTCCTGTTAACTCAAAACGGTCATGCCATGGCATGGCAACGCTTGATTCGTCATGACGTAATATAATTTGTATTTTTCCCCTCACGGATTCGGTTCGTGATTTTTGGTGTTCCCTATCTGACGCCAATAATCTTCCTCGGAGGATGCAGAAAAAGAATAATAGAAAATTCTCTAAATTTCACCATAGTTAACTTACGTATTAGCGTAAAACCTTATGAACGAAACGCAAAGGTCAGAAGTATATCGAAAAATGATAATCAGTGTCGCACCTAAGATCGAACGGTATTAATGTGACCTGTACTAATTTTATCGTAGAACGCAGATCAACGATAAATTATTATTGTTACACAAACTCTTTAATGCTACGAAAACATTATTCCAAAGCTAAACAGTACAATGGTATCTTTACAGTTGTAAGTTCATGCGTTTCAAAATATATGAACGGTAACTCAAAAAATAAATCTCACTAAGCAGTTGCATATGACATAATGTTCAAAAATTTATCTTCGTACACATTCAAATTTGATCTTAATATGAATAGCAAACACATTAAGTTCTCATTTTGACACGTCTTTTTTTGCCTCACTTTTCTGTTTACACGAGGTGAACCTCAACTTTAGCGTCTTTCCACGCCTGCAAGCTATATATATATATATATATATATATATATATATATATATATATATATATATATATATATATGTTCAATATATGTTCAAATAATTAATCTTTGAACTTTAAGTCTAATATGATAAACGTGCCAAAAGTGAAAATAGGATGTGATTATTTAAAATCTAGGGTAGAACTTTGTGAAAAGTATGTTAATATGACCAGCAGGTTTAAGTATCAAACCTAAGGATCCTACACATATTATATAAACTTTTAATTAAAGATAATATGATCTAAATTAAGCAGTTGTGATATTTTTTTATTTTAGCCTAGGGTATCCAAATTACCTATTAGTTATAATGGAAGCTGTCTGATGAACAGTAAAATTATAGTGCGTGATTAAAGAGAAAAGAAATTTTATAAACTTACCAGATTTCAACGCACTACATGAAATAATACATCACTGAAAATTTCCAACGCAGACGGAGCAATCAATCGAAACACGTTCCGTTAATACCTAAAGCCTCTCGTCCTTCCCTTTCCTGGAATCCACTGTTATATGCTCAGCCTTGAATTCACGCTCAGAGCATTTGAGGGATAGGCATCAGCGCATCTCATAGGCCTACTTCTACATGGATGCTACTTTAAATACTTAAAATAGAATCACTAAATTAAGCCCAGATAAAAGTAATGTATACTCAAATTTCTCACCTCATACTGTTTCGACAGAAACCGTGCGAGTGTACTGTCAACAGATTTATCAAATTCAAGAGTAAATACGATTGATTCGTCATGAAACGGTTCATTTTTCCATGAGCAAAACATATCAGCGACGAATTTCTACTCGCTGGACACATTTATGGATACATAAACATGCAGAAAAATAAGAAAATGCATTGAATATTTGAACAATGAAAATTATAAAGCAAGGAAGAAAAATATACAAAACGATTTTAAATCAGGAAAGGATGAAACCTGGACCAAAAGAAAACAAACTTTGAATAGTAATTGTGTGTCATAGGTTGAATCAACTGCAGAGTTCTCAGAGATCGTTTAAAGAGTTTACATTGTCTAGCCCTCCAAGACAATCTCAATTTTGTTTCAAATGTATTTATTTATCATTATTTTCAGTACTTTTTCGTCGGCAGTAAATCGTAAAATAATATTATTTCAGAAGTAGAACGGCATTCATTCATCAAGAAATGTTTGCAGTTAAATATTCTCCCTAAAGTTTACCGTGCCATTCACTCGCCTTTATCTACGACTAAAGCACAATAGAAATAACTCACGAAGATATAAAATTAGAACAACAAAGCCCCAAGTTTGCCTTGCTATCAAAAGAAATCTCATGCGAAGTGCGTAGATAACCATATTCACTCGCTAAATTCCGTGCAAATGCTATGCTATTTGTTCCCTCGACAAATATTTGAAACACAAAGATATCGATTAAGCGTGGCCTCGACAGCGGGATGTGTTTCCACGAAATGTCTTCTCATGTTTCACGTGACAATAGCACATCCCATGAAATGGTCACAGATGTGACCAAAGTGCCCGTGAACATGCATCCGTGTAAATCCCTTATTCATTTGGTTATCGGGATATCATCTACATAAACTTCAACATTTTTTAGCATTTACAGAGCCAACGGATAAATATTTGTGTAACTGAAAAAATTATTTTCTAACGAACGAGATAGCTAGCCTTCATTTTTACCGTTTGAGATTTACCGTTTCTCCATGCATAATTATCTAAATGGAAATTTATTCTCGATTCAGAAAAGGCTAAGAGCTACGGTATGAAGAGGATAAATTTTCTGCATCGCCTTTTCTTCCTGAATAAATTGCAATAAATAATATATCATCGCATTCTTGTGACACAGACGCAGCAATCAATCGAGGCAGGCGCATTATTGCCTTAAGCCCCATATCCTTCCCTTTCCGGGAATCCAATGTCATTTGCAAAAACCCTGAATCCTTCCTCCCTCTCACCCTCCCTCTTTTTATCCCTTTTATCCCCCCACCCCTTACTAACACCCTACCTCCATCCCTGTCTTCCTAAATCCCACGTTTTGCTATGCCCGCTCTCCCACCCCTTTATCTCCGACGGACTCGCCCTCCCGATGCTTGTAATAAATCTACAGAATTCATCCCTGTGGGAGTTCGAAGCTCCGCTTGCGATAGGATTGGGGAGAGAGTCTCTTTTTTTAATAAAATTCTTAAATATATATAACGAATACCGATAAATATCTCTCGTTTATTTCTCCGAAATTAGATAACTCGGTATCAGGTACTGACAGTAGGAAATTCAAACCATGCAGGTTCGTTTCGATGACGAATTAACTGACTTGACCTGATAAAAATATTCGGCATAGCGAGGATAACATTAGTATTTAAAATTGCAAAGAGGCTGCACACAAAGACGTGAATCGGTGCCAAAATTTAACCTGTGATGGTGATAACTGATCACGCTATTAAGTAACTATAGTAAGTCATTAAGGAAAGATTCATTGCCCCTTTGTTTATTTATTCACGAATGCAGAGTAAGAACAATAAAGAAAATAAAAGGTTTCTCCCTAATATAAATTAAACTCATTGCTTATAAAAATTGAATTATACCTACTTTAGACTTGATTAAGACGGAGTCATAATCCATGGGGATGAAAGTCCTGAAAACGATTCTACATTTGTCTTCCATTAAACCTGTACCACTTTGGTATTTTACGGGAAATGAACGACATGCGTCCGAACGCTAACCCATTGATGACTTTGTGGAAACCTTACCTCGCCGCCAACCTTATGACCATTCCACTTCAAACCTTTTCCCTCCTTCTCCTATGCCGATTTTTTTCAGCTAGTATACGTAGTTCTTAGTTAAAGGAAGAGTGAGTTTCATTTCGACCTGACAGTCATCAGCGTATTACTCTCATCATCAATCAATATTACCTATCGATACCACGCCCTAACAATCGGATTGTGACTCTTGGACGATGAGCATCGTCGAAATCACACAGGAACATGTCAAAGAGAATTTTCCGGATGGAAACTCACGCAACCTGGACGAAATGAACACGTCGCGGGAGCGCACAGAGCCATTAAGAGGCACCCGACCCATTAACTCGCCACCTGACTTCCCCAGAGCGTGCAATGTTCTCTGGATGGCTCTTTAACCGTAAAATATTTTAACTTCCTTTCTAAACTTGTATCTCGAATAGCTTTCGGCGAAAATCAATTATTTCCCAAATTGATTGAGGAGTTACCATCATGAACAATAAAAGGAAATTTTCTTAAGTGAAAACCCCATATGGAAACAGCATACCCCATTCTTTGCGTTAATAATTTTAGAATCTGTATATTGTCTCTGTATGTTAATGAAACATCACCATTCAAAAGGTTAAAAAATATTCTTTCTTTGATGAATGTTTCTACACTAAGCTAATTCACATCAACAATATCCTGTATGAAATAGTGAAAAATGGAATATTTTTCCAGAGTTAAAAGCCCATAAAAATATACAGGGTGCGTTTCCAAAGTAATGCAATTGAATTTCCCGCGCCGATCCTATTAGTTGGAGTGGGATCAAACTACATGGAGTTGGAAGTGCCGGTCTCAGTGCTCTCCAGGCTGTGGAAGCTGCAGGACGTCAGTTATTTTAAACCTCTGCGCGCCGACCGTGTCACGAAAGACCAACCGAGAAAACATTTTAAGTAAACCTTTACAACGTATTGAAAATGAACCTGATTATTTGGACAACGCCATCACTGGTGATGAAACCTAGGTTTTTTTAATACTACCAGGGAACAAAACGCCAAAGCTCTGAGTGGCACACCGTCCAGTCCCCCAAGTCCAAAAAGGCAATTTTTATTTCGTTAAATAAATACATTTGAGCTAATAATATTTACGCCATATTAAATATTGGTTGCAAAACTTTTAATATATTATTACCATTAATACACTTTGTACTCCTCTCCTTCAGTTCAAATACCGAAAATTACAAATACTATATGTAGCGAAAGCTTATTTCTACAAAACTGGCCAATGGACAAACATATTGAACGTTATTTAGCAAGTATAATTATTTACTTCTAAATATCACAAAAACTTTCTCTGTTCTTCCTACGTTACAAGAATTTGTTCTTTATTTCCTCGTAACTTCTGCATGCCTTCGTGCTGTCTAGAAAGCCTAATTATCTTCCTTCCCCTACCCTTGTTATCGAAAATTTTCCCTTCTATCCCCGAGTTCAAAATCCCATTATTTTTTTAATAATATTTCCTCGGCCTTCTTTCTCTGCCTTTTCCGGAAAGCCTATGTTCGCCAAATATATTTAAAACTTCGCTCTTTGCCTTCCTTGATGTCCAATCTATTGTCTTCATTCTCTACCACATTCGCATCTCAAAAGCGTCCAATCAACGCTCATTCTCATTTCCTTCCGAATAATCCTGTCGGAAATGCATGTGTCCTCCTAATATCCCATCGCAAATCCCAAATGTATAGACTGCTGAACAGACTCTAGTTTATTCCTTCCTACTTGACCTTAGCTTTCCCAGCGTCTCAAGAAGATCTGTTTTCTGTTCTGTTTTCTTCTTTTGGTTATTCCTCGTCTCGTCTCTCTTTCATTGACCCTGTAAAGCAATGACTGAGCGCCCGTGGCTGTCTGACTGACTGTTGCTTGATCTTCTGTAAATTTGGCTATTAATTATCTCGCCAACATTTTTTTCCAGCTTAAGCCTTTCTCTAGAGCATATTATCGTCAACAGTTTAAAATTCTTACGAACTCTAAAACCATTAAATTACTTCTTCATTTTTCATTTCATCTCTGGAGTAAATAATTTACTATTTCTTGCAAGATTTAAAATATGAAGCCGGTGATCGGGGATATATTTTTTGAGATACATTAAAATTTATATTTTCTTCAAGTTAATTGAAATTATAGCTGTAGAATAAAATAACGCTTTAATTTCACCTATGCCAATTGACTCTTATTCTGGATTACTTCTTTTCCCATATTTAATTTCGTTGGTCACCATTTCACTAATTATTTAGGACCAATCCATGGCTGCAGGATAATAAGTTATGACAATCTTCAACGCACGCTCGCCAATCAATTCAACGGCGATAAAACAATTGCCGGTAATGGACCGAAGTATGCTACAAAGTGCATCAGTTCCAAAATGTCTTGCAATATGGTTTTAAGCGTATTATATTAAATTTACAGCTGTTATTTAGCAGCTTTATTAATGTCAACTATAGTTTTGAATAATGAGTTAGTTAGAAAAATATCGTACAAGTTAGTGCTGTAAGTACTACTAAGCTAAAAAGCTTTCATTTTTTTGGTTTTGGTTCAATACTTTCTCTCATTATTAGAAATGAGAAAGATCGCGCAATTGTCTATATATATATATATATATATATATATATATATATATATATATATATGGTCGCGGTAGTCCAGTGGGTAGAGCGTTGGACTGCTGACCGGGTCCCGGGTTCGATTCCCGGGCAAGGCACTCTGGACACCTGCAGCTCCACCCAAGCTGAAGTGATTTTTCGGGTACCAGGTCTTCCTGGGAAACCATAACCGGTACAGGGAAAGGAACTGGCCCCTCTACCCTGACGTGTGAATTTTCACAGGCCGTATAGGGCTTAGTACTGGGTGATCTCTACCATCACCTACTAAACCGACCTTCGGGTTGATTACTGTGTCTACTATGGTCACATCTTTTTAATATTTGAGTCATATGATATTAGACTTTACTTCGTGGCAATATGATGGAGTATATTTCTTCGTGGGAACCGTGAGTCCTCATTAAAAGACGTAATCGGCTGACTTGCGCGGGAGGGTCCGGAAAAACACCGGAAAGGAACCGAATGAGGAAAACACGTTTTCCGCGTAACTTTCATTTCTATTTCGATCTAATTCTGGGGAACGCGATAAATTACCGAAGGGGTTGGGGCCAAGGCCGGGGGGCTGGTTGGGAGGGAGGGAGGCGGGGAGTCGTGGGAGTTCATCAGCCACATTGCATTCACTTGCGGTGCGGCGGAACGCGTGAGGAATAAATGATTTCAAAAAGAATATGAAGAAAGGTCAATTCCCCACCCGGGGAGAGGGGCGATGGAGTAAATGGGATAAGCTTTGGGTCCCTGCCACCCGCTTTGTGAAGGGTTCTTTACCAACACATCGTCATGATTATAACGAATTATGGTCGCTTCGACCGTCTTTTTTTATCTTCCCTTCCGTCCCTCCCCTCCCCCTCCACGTCCTACCTCCCAGCCACCCCGTCAGCGCGCCCTCTCTCCCTCACCGTAAAATGGGTCCGGCGACATTTTACGAATTTGCTTTTGTCCCTCCACCCTCGCTCCGCTCCCCGCGACAACAACGCTTTCATCATTTGGCCTTTCTTCCCTCCTTCCCGCCCACCCCCCCTCTTCCACATCACCCCATTCTCCTCAAACACTCTCTTAACCCTTAAGGCTAGCTCACATGCACGCGTTTCGGACTTCCTAGTGTCCCAAGGAGAGCCAAACATATGGCAAGAAAAGTCACGTTTGAGAAACTCGTCCGCTTGAGCGAGCAGAGTTAAAGAAGTTAAATCCCTACACGTGTGGCGCTTTTAACAATAATATGGCGGTTTAGAGTGTTAGAAGAATGAACTCTACACAATCCAAACTAGGATGCGATGAAGTGTAATGCAAGGGATTTATTTTATTAGTTACCTCGCAAATTTGTCCCTGGTAAAATATATCGAAGAATGAAGATTATGAGGTATTTTTTCACAGACTTTTATTGCAAGTACAACTAGTTTCAACACATGGGCGTCATCTTCTGGACAGGGTCCTCCAGAACACCTGAATTATCATTAAAATCTTCAGTCGTCATCTTCAAGACCTGAAGATTACGCCTATGCATCGAAACTAGTCGTACCCGACATAAAAATGCGTTGAAAAACACTTTGTACTCTAAATTTCTCATAAGATGAATTTCTACTTATTCAAGCCTCAAACTATACATATATTTTAATATACAATTTTTTTTACACATTTTTACAAAAATGCAGTACACGCCAGTCACGCACAATTCGTTTCTCTCGTTCTCTGTTTTTAAATTGCTCTAGGAGCGGTCACGCATGAGCTGTCGTCAAAGTGTGCGCGGCTTTTATGTGATCTTAGGAGTGAATTCAGTGCCGGACGGACGAATACACCTACGTGCGCGTACGAATAAAACGAGTGCGTGTGTGTGTGTGTGTGGGGGGTCTTTGCACTAAACACACAGGCGCTCACTCGCGCGCCAAACCTTCCCCCAACAATCCTTTATGCCGACCCCATTATATTCCCCTATACCGTTCACCAACCCATTCTCCTTTGCCCTAGTATCTCGTCCCTCTCTCTTTCAGCCTCCCTCCCCCTTCCACCCTCTCCACTCCACCCCTACCATGCCCTCCCCATCCCATGCGACCACCTCTTAATATGTTTGACGGTCGTTTTACGTGGGTTCCGACGAGAAAATAAAAAACGCAGAGGGTTCCCTCCCTTTCACCCCACCCTCTTGGCCAACATCCCTTTACCATCCACCCCTCTCCTCCTAACCCGAGTAATGTCCGCCCATTAAGCGAAAACGGCCCCCGTAGCTCCGGGCCAGCAAAAACCTCCCCCCCTCGCGCGCCACACCGCCAAACAACCATTCTGCACAATTGTGCCACCGCTCTTCCGCTTAATTTATGTAAAGTGTATCGTACATGATTTAAGTCATGACTGCGTCAATGTCACCCCTATTTACACTGTGGGGCGGGAAGAGATTCTTTCAGTTACTATTACAATTAATATCATAATATTTTTCTCGGAAAGGGTCCGTTTTTTCAGGAAGTAAACGAGGTAGGAATGGGTTGAGGTGCTCATACGGTCCCCTCCATGGCACTAGGCTCCCATAGTTCGTCGGGATTCACTGAAAACATGGAAGGCGACACTTGTGAATAAATCATTTTTATGAATAAATTCAACCTCGTACAATGCAATATCATACTGATCGAAGCCATTTTCGAGAGAAACTCACTTACGAAATAAACTTATCTAGTTGTTTAAAATGATTGTTAAGCACAATTTATTCGCAATTTACACCTTCGAAAATTAAAATATTTAGCATAAGCGAAAAAAAAAGCTCTGCATAAGATCGCAGCTAATAGATATAATCCAGGCCTTACATATGGTGGTAAAATTATCTTCCTACATCGCACAAAGGAAACGTCGTAACCGAGGCTAGTGCATTCAGCTAAAATTAGATGGCACCAGCGTACCATCGAAATGACGACTTTGGCCAGACTTCTCCCAGAGTGGGGATCTAATCGTGCGGTCCGAGAGCACTTATACAGTGATAGCATCGTCAACTGAAGATTAGGGCGCTCGTTACCCAATTTCGTTCGGTTGCATTCGAAATGGCGAGTGGTTAGGATCTGAAGAGAATGTCGGAGAGAAAGGGAAAGAGGATGTGGAGGAGGCACTCCTGTGTGGAAGGGTAGCTCATTGCCATCAAAAATTTCGTGCGATCAGAGACACTGGCTGGTCATTCGGTGAACAGTGGACTGCTGGATTTTCGTAATTTCCATAGACACAGGTACACAATGCGTGTCGGAATAATTAGTCGCATTTATTTTTGCGTGTTTTATATTTCTCACGTGTGGGGTATAATGCCCCGGACCATAATGCCATGCGGACCAAATGTGCAAACTACGAGAGTTACTATTTATATTTAGAGCCTAATAATGAAAAGACAGTAATTTATTATTGAAAATGGCTTTAATGTGTTTCGAAATATTCTCCATGATAATCAATACACTTTTGCATGCGCTCGAACCAATTTTCGCAACACTTTTTATATCCCAGCACTTTTATACTTTAACACTCGTATATACTCGTATTAGTAATACCTTCATGTTCATTTCATGTAGGCAGATATAATGCTTATATTATACTTTAATTTTAATATTAGATATTAATTTGTAAAATATAATACTTTGTATTAAACTATGCCTCCATATCTACATGCACGTCATTCAAATCAGTGAATGGTGCATGGCAGGGGGATAAGGCATAAATTCAAAAGAATGAAAAATGTTCAGATGGTTGCAAGGAATAAAATTAGGACTTTCATTTAAGTGGTTGTCATCGCATATTTTTCAGCTGATTAAGACGGTCTATAAACCTATATTACCCCTGTTATACATTTCTCCAAACTTATACTCTTCTCTCTATTGTCAAATAAAATTTGAGCCATGAGTAACCGAAGTGCGAACCCACCGGCTAACTTTTTTTCCGATCGTTCCAATAGGGGTCCCTCTAATGATTCCCAATTTCCAACGCCCATAGTTTCCAGGACGTACCGATTCCGAGAAATTTGCAGCCTGCCTGAGAGCCACTAGTCCCGCATTCGGTGGGATCCTCACCCGCCACTCCTCCTTTAGTTACCTAAATTTTAATCGTGAGTTATTCCTGTCTCTAGCTAATGAAGGACTGGGATATAAATTGATTAAAAAGAAAAAAATTAACGTAACCGAAAATGTGAAATTAAATAAATATCATGCATCACCCACGAGAGAGACGAGGGATTTCAGATGATCATCCTAAAAAAAAAAAACCGATGACCGCAGGGTGAGGTGGAGGCCCACCGCAGGAAGCTTTCGCTCTGCCCCACCTTCAAGGCCTTCACGCGGGAATATTGGATACGTTCACTCATTAGAAGGGGAAACCCATGAAATGTTTAGGCAGTGAGAGGTTATTCGATAGGGTAATTGAGCAGAGAGCTGTTTTGGGGCTGGCTCATGTTGATGACCACTGATGACTCTGAATAAACGGAAGCCGTACGCGTCCAAGCTGAACCACTAACTAAAGGAGAACATTCACACACATCTACACGCGGGTATACATGTGTGTGCATGTGCGTCTTTTGAGGGGGCAAAAACTTCCTCCTGCTAAGTCCCTAGCTTATAAACTCGCATAAGAAAAAGACTGATCACTTAACACTGCACAAGGAGCGCCCCACGAAACTGACCACAACTTACTTGCTACGCGATACAAAAAGGAGTCCGAAGGGCTTCTTCTTCAGTTTATTGCTTGTTTTGCGTATTTTTCGTGTTCGGTTCCCCGGGTATATTCGTCAGCCTCATTTTTCTTCCTTTCCCCTGAGAAACCAAATCATATTTGAAAGCAGGTGACGTTGTACATGATTTCAGTTGAAGTTATACCAAACATATACGTGAGTCCTCTCTCGCAAGTTTCCATTCGTGAATACCTCACGAAAGATATATCTACGGAAACCAACGATGAAGTTCTAGGCATGGTAGGGGAAGAGAGACTATTGTAGGAAAAAAACTGAAGTAAGCGGGGCAAGTAGATACAAGGAATACTGAGAAAGGACATTCGATGTGGAGGATGTTGCTATACACGGTATTGTATTGGGTACGCGAGGTAGAGGAAGGTAAAGATCAGGATATTTGGATGGAATAAAGGGAGGTGAAAAGTCTGAAGTGCTAACGTTTTTATTATATTTAGAGCCAGGATTAAGTATACTTTGTGACGAGTTAATTGGGGAAAAGCCAAATGTCAATGTACAGCCCCAGGGTTAATCAAAAAACCACCATAATCTGGTAGACTGTTGCAAAATAATATCACCGAAATAGGGTGAGTAATTCTTGCAGAATAATTTACACGACTCTTTCTATGTAATGATACCCCGCACGAATTTCATTTGCTCAAATGGCCACACACAGGGCCTCTTCGTGCCATTAAGAGCGAGCGACAGTTGAGTGCAGTAATGATCGTCTAAAACAACATCCCGGAAATATTACGCTTCGCCAACGGTTCTCCCGTTCTCGAAAGCATTGTCCGAAAATGGAGCAGGAAGTCTTTGAGGCCGAGACCAATTAGGCGGTGTGACGAATCATGCTGACTTTCCGTTTCCAATTCTGACGCGCTCAGCTACAGAGGCGTCCATAAATCGAAGGGAATAGGAATATACGTTCGTACAAAAAAGTTGTGTAAACAGAATTCCAGACAACACTGACATTAACCTGAAAATTCAGACCAAAAAGTAAGTACCCCTTACTACATGAAACTTTGATCAAAGACAACGCATGTACACTGCAGGGTCATGCGAGTATAAAATTCCCCGAAATTCACCGGAAAACAAATGCAGGTGGCGATGCAAATTGGGACAATCGAAGCTAATTTTCACCGCAGGAAATTTCCAAATCTTCTGCTATAACGGCTACTTTGATAGTAACTACGAAACCTAAACTTAATGTAATTTAAGTTACGGTTTGGTAAAATAACTAAAAACCCAAAGTTCAATAGTATACATTTATCTCAATTGTTCCCGGTTCAACTTTGTGGAAACTCATGTTAACTAAATGAAGAATACAATGTATGAGGACAGTTGAAAGATACATTGTATTCTTCATTTAAGTTACATTTATCTCCTTGAAAAATGATTTCAATATTATGATTAAAAATAAATTAACTAAATTTTATTAGTGAAGAACTGAGAATTATTTGCACTGCAGAGAATAAGTTTCATCCCTAAAAGTATTGGATAAAAAACTAAATAAAGTTGAATAAAAAACTTGGACAGCAACAAATAATATAAGAACACAAAAAGAACACTCTTAATAATGTCGACGGAATTTAGCTCTGTCTTCCTCAGAAGAAAAAGTAGTAGTCAGTGTAGTCAGTCAGTGGTATACATATCGCATATGTATGAGGATTGAGGGAGAACCATATTAGTCAATAATAAGATGTCATGGGGTCAAAATGATGTATGAAGATGAATGCACTTAGTGCACCTTAGTGCTCAGTTTATTTTCATCTTCTGTTTTTTTCCGGATTTTAAATTGTTTCACTCGCGAACCCGAGAAACCTAACATTGGCTATTCAGAGAAAAATTTACACGGGGCCCAAGTGGGCTTCACTTATATCTACATTATGAGCCATTAGTTGAGAATGTAGAATGAGATTCAATTGTGTCTATTGTTTACTGCAAAACATAGTACAATAAATATTCTGGCACACATATTGCCAAAATTGGAATTTTTACATTGGTTTTGTGGAGATGCGAATCGTGCGGGGCAAAAAAATATTTTAATCGGTCGCTTGAATTGTTTCTTTTTTCATTCGGATGGGCTTGTCCGGCGGTGCAGAATATAATTTGAACGAGTCACTCCGTGCATGAAAATAAACTCGAATGGCTCGCGTATGTACGGTCCCTTAAAAGCTTTGACCTGGCCAGTTGTTATCGATGCCGTTGGTATCTCTCCTTAATGCATCCAAATATCTTGGAAGACTATATTCGTTTCAAAAGTATTCCTGATAATCTCTCTTGAACGTCATGCAACCCGCAAATAATTCATTTTATGAGCTAGGAATGCTCCCTACGTATTCCCACGTGACGAAAGAAGAATAGGCAATCCCTATTTGAGCGTCGTACATAACGTAGAATAAAACTCCTCCTTCACTGTTGTGATTATAGCTGTAATATTTGCTCACACACCGATGTTTCTCTCGTCTCATGATGAAAGCATCATATCATCTCAGCAGTGAATTTGGGAGTATAAATAGGAAGGCTAAGGTGAACATCAAAATTGTTGGGCATTAATTAGAGCACGTAGGAAAGATCAGCTAATTAGGAAGTGTTTTAGGTGAAGGTTTCGCGAGGTAGTGAGAACATAAAGAAAGAACTGCATGAGGAAAAGAACCATTTACAAAGAGGTTGGAAGAGGCGATGATGGCTGGAACATTAGGGAAAGATGTCAAGAGAAGACAAATAAAAAGGAAGAAAATGAAAGTCAAATAAAATAAAAAAGGACAAAAGAAAAATAAAGAAAGATTTGCATGGAAAAGAGGTAGGAAATTACGATTATGGCTGGGACCATAAGTAAAGATGCCAAGAGAAAGCAAATTAACGCTTTAAAGTGAAGCGTAGCGTTATGTGCCGAGAAAACTTGGTCACTGAGGCAAGAGGATAGCCATAGATTGGATGCTATTGAGATGTGCGTTTGATGAAGGATGGGCATAGTGAAACAGACGGAAAGGAAAACTTGAGAAAACATGTAGGGGAGGAGAGAAGGTTGTTGAGAGAGACTCAGAGAAAGTATGAAAAGTGGATTCAGGGTATATTGGACGGAATGAAAGGAAGCAGGGAGTAAAGGGAGTCGAATAAAGGTTAATTGTAATCCAGATTTTAGAATGTGTATTTAATTTCGTGTTAGTTGAAGCTTAAATATACAAGAGCGCTTTGGCAACGGATCCATCAAAAACATACCCGTGCAACTCTTAAAAGTTGGATATATAGATGGAATCGTAAATCACACTTTGGCGAAAATATAGACATTAGGAACATGAGAAAATCATAGAAACGAAATCTAAGGTAGATTTGATTCACTGAATACATAAACTTTGTATTCTGCCACACTAAATTATATTACACTGCCACAGGTTCTAATATATAGGCGACATCATCAGGCATTGCTATATTTTATTTGTCCGTGGTAGAAACTGAAATCATGTGAAAACTTAGAGCGTTTGAAATCGACACATCAAGATTGCCTATTTGCCCACAGTATGGGAATCATTTCCTTTCTCTGTGCTGCCGCAGTGTCCAGGAAAGATCTGGTACATTGAGGATAAATTAGTTCGGATAAAATTAGGCGTCGTTTAGATTTAAACCCGAAACCTCCAGTCAGTAGCCAGACTGGAGGTTTCGGGAGTGCTACTCTGCCCCCTAGAGTAGCACTCGCGTGAAGGGTGGAATGAAATCAGTGGGTGTGGATGTGTGTGGGTCGCGGCAGTCCAGGGGTAAAGCGTTGGACTACTGACCGGTCAATTTCACTTTAGTTTCATTTGTTCGCTCTTCATTATTATTCCATTAATCATGTGATTCTCTCACATTTATTTCATACAACCTTTTGTAGCTTGCTGCATAATGTTTATTGATAAAATAACTATCATATACACAAGCTATCGTATGTAATTTTCTGCCTCTACTGTCTTATTTTGGTCCTAGGATTATTGATTAGCATATGTTTGTATGGTTTCCCATAGGCCCAGAATCAGAATATGCCTATATCTGGGCAAAGAAAACACGTAACTTTTGCTTTAGAAGTGGATCGCGATAGACCAGAGGTAAAGCGTAGAACTACTGACCGGAGGACCCGGGTTCGATTCCCGGGCAAGGCACTCTGAACACCTGCAGCTCCACCCAAGCTATGTGATTTTTCGGGTACCAGATCTTCCTAGGAAACCATAACCTGCACAGGGAAAGGAACTGGCCCCCCCTATCCTGATGTTTGAACTTCACACGCCGTCGAGCTTAGTACTGGGTGAACTCTATCATCACCTACCAAACTGACCTCAAGGTTTATTACTGTGTTTGTATATATACATACACACACAGACACATAAACGTACATATGACCATTAATACTGTGAAAACATAGAATGGAAAGCAAGGTCCACTGATAATAGGAGGAAGATTTTAATTAGCAATGAAACCTGATGTGTTGTAAGAAATTATCGATGATAGCACTGTGTTTCAGCAAAAAAACTCTTCAACCAAGAACGAAATGTATCCGTCAATGGGTGGGTACTGGGCATCACTTACCAGAGTTCTGGTCGTGAGCTCGTCCCGGGCGACGAGTGCTTCGCTGCTTCCCGGGACGCCTCGTCCAACGGGTCGACGAGCGAGGGCGCGGCATGACGCCGCATTCCTCCCACCCGACTTCGGCCGAAGAGGAAGAGCCGGCCCTGGTCTTCACCAAGAGTTGGCTCGCTTGCTATGTCTTCCAACGGGGTCTCCACGGGTAGACAAATAACCCTGACATTGCACGGGCTGTCGGAATTTTCGTCAATAGTAATTGTTGTTCTCTGGTCGTTTAGAGACGGAAACGATAGTTTCCGGGGAGTATTGTCTAAAATCCTAGTTATTATAGCTTCGGTTGCCAACTTCAACAATATCAAATGACGGTTGTATCCAAATTGGATCGCCACTATCACTTCGGGTGTGAGGCCCAGTGGCTCTATCGTAAAGAAGTGCACCTCCCTCGGGGTAGGGGACTTCACCTTCTCGTCTACTTGCAAGGCGAGCGTGTTAACGCGGCCCACAGCCATTAAAAAATCCAATTTAGCACGCTTACGTGAAGAAGGGAAGCGCACTAAAAGAAAGAGCACTCTAAAGAGAAAAAACACACGTGTACGCTCCCTCCCTAGTTCACGCACCCGACAGTGGTAAAATAAAAGGAGTTTAAGATGCACACCAAGAGATAAGCTCCTTTTTAAACCTGTAAACAAAACAAAAGCGAGGCCTTCCTGGTGGAGGAAAGACTAGAGTCAAACCTTACACTTCATGAATACGAAATAGCTAGGCGGTCAACCGCCACACGAAAACAAACACGATCGGAACCTCTATCTTCGACGGAGTCCGGCAGTGCCGCTCTCCAAATCCCGGCGGCCGAGGCTTCGGTCGCCGGCAAAAAAAAGCGCTCGGTAAAAGTACCCACGTCCTAGCTTTCGAGGAAACGTAAATAACACTGAAACCTGCGAGGGTTTTATGCAATCATTTGCCCCGATTCTATGGCCATAAAATGGCATTGGGAGCTATTTCACCCAACAAAGGAGAAACGGACAACGACACAAAAGGAATTGATAGTTGGTAAAACTATCATAGAATGTCATAAAGGATAGGAACAATGCGTTCCATGGCAAACTTAGCCAGAGGAAGGAGAAGGGACACATTTGCCAAAAACACATTCAAACGCGAAAAAGCGCCACATGGCGAACACATATTCATTCGCATGGAAATAGATATAAGGAAAAGGGATAGGGACACATTTGATCCTGGAGGAAGGAGACCCTGGTGCCGAGAGTGCAGGGCGCTGTTGACGAACTGCTGCTGTGTTGCTGTCTTACCGTCTATGGCGTTTTGCAGTCAACGCTCAGAAGACGGAGGCGATTGTCTTCCATACGGGATGTGGAGGGCCGCTATGAGCGGGCCTGTCGTGGAATGGAGTCATTCTACCGTGAGAATCCAAGGTTCTCTACCTCGAAGTGCACACATAGCCAGAGGAATGAGACGAGCCACCGGAACCCCTCTGGAATTCTCAAGCGCTTCGTGCGAAGACATTCGCGGCGCTTAGTAGACCGATTATTCGCCCGCCTGCCCTGAGAATGGAAACGAAGCGTCGACTGTATCGTGCGTGTGTTTTGCCTGTCTTCACGTAAGCAGCGCAAGTATGGTCAGGAATATCGCGAGCGAGTCTCGCTCGAATCCATGTGGTGCAGCATTCTGATCTTCGCTGCATCTTGGGGCGCGGTCTTCATGCCCTCGTCTCCGAAATGCACGAAAATGGGAATTTGGAGCCCCTGGACACCCCTTTGCTGAGAATCTCGGCAACCTTCTATGAGAAAGCGGCGGAGTCAAAGGCGCCTCTCATCCGGAGGGTCGTCGACATCCAAGTCTGGCCGTGAGACCGCCACAACCGTGACGGTTTGGGCACTGCGAGCGCCCTTCCAGCGCAGAATAGGCCAAGGCTGCCCTGATCTGGGAGGAATTGGATCGCCCTCACAACGCGGAGGATTTTTCTTCGCCTCAATCCGTAGCCTTGGCGGCGTGAAAGGTGATTGACACCGGTCTCATGGTGGACCGATGCAGCAAGCTGGGAACACATGTAAAGAACCAACACAGGAATGGTGGGAAAGGTGAAATCGAGCAGATCACAAGCGTAAAAACGTTTTCTTGACCGGGACTCGAAGCATGGATCTTCGACTTGCCGGACCGATACTCTAACACACAGTGTAATCGAGATACACGAGGGTCACTGTTTAGGAAACACATCCGAGTGATCGAGTACGTGATTTTCAATTTTATTCTAACTTGTCGACTGGTTAACGTACCACCTTAAACAAACCTAGTGGCAATCAAGTTGGCTATTTCGATTTTCCAAGCTTTCACTAGGGATAGGGAATGGATGAAGGGGTCGTGGAGTAAGGATGTCAAGAAACGGCTCGTCAAAACTTAGATATGGGCATGGTTTTGTACGGTGAGGAAACATGGTCAATGAGGCAAGATGATAGGCGTAGATTGGAGCGTTTTTAAATGATATATAAAATGGACCGAAAGGAAAACAAACAAGAATTTGCTGAGCGTGGTGGGGACGGAGAGAAGATTGTTGGAAGAAATCCAAAGGAGGAAGGAAAAATGGTGGCAGGGTGTTTTGATTGGCCATGTGATATCCAATCCATTAAACTTTTCCCTATGCAAAACGTGCTCCATCCTTCCCTGACAGTACCTTCTTAAATATCTCCCGTCCTTTTCGACTACTTCTCGCACTTAAAAATTGTCATTTATCTTCGAAAATGAATGCTCCATCCAGGTTTTTATATCGGCCAATTTACCACTTCCCTCAAAATTATAATTGTAATAGCTTTGATCATTGCATCAATGTAACCATTTTCCCGTACTCCCCTCTACTGCCGTACCAAACTAATAAAGAACAATAGACTTGAATTTGGCTATTTAGGTTCACTTTCCACCCTCCCTGGCTTACCCTATCACAATAGGTAACATCTTGCTCTCCTGTTCCCTCAACGACAAACCTTCCACAAGCAAATCACTTACCACTGCATATCCAGTCCTACATGATCATACAACGCAAAATGCCGCAAGGGTGTGTGGCTTATCCTTACTATTCCTCCCGTTACTACTACTCGCGTTAACGCCATGGAGAGAGAGGACAGCATATTTAATATAATACTTATTTGTTTAAATATAAGGAACACAAAAAAGGATATTCTCATTTAAGCTTAGACGCTTTGTCCGTCACGTCACCTTTGTCGACCGGAGTTGTGTTACTCTTACATCCCCATGCTTAAAATCCCAGTTGTTTTTTTTATCCTTTGTGGGCCCCCTTTGCTTCCTTTCCGTTGCCTGAGGAGGGCAAATCGATGAACTTTTTGTTTTGTCATTTATTTTTATCACAGCCCCTCGAAATATCCCTCGTTCTCCTCGGGAAAGAGAGAGAGTGAGCGAGCTCCGCGGATTTCGACGCACTCCCGCGCACGTGGTGCGTATCGGACTCCGCCCTAGCGCAGGACGGTGGCGTAGGAGTGGGGAGGGCGGTAGGAGAGAGGGTGTTAGGGGGCGGGGCCCGCTCGCTACACGTCTAACGTCCCTTATGCCACCACCCCGCCCCTCCCCCCACCCTGCCAGGTCCATTTTTGTGATAACGGGGTGCGGGGGATGAAGGTAAAGGGGGGTAGGAAGGGAGGTTCTCCTATCTCTCTCCCTCTCTCTCCTCCACCTTAGTTGATTAGCGGTGGCGCTGCGGGGCTCTCCGTCGTTGCTATCGACAGAGGCTCCGAGGGACTTAAAGTCTCGGGAGAGCTCATTAGCGGTGGGCGCGGGCTGGTTTCGGGAGTGTGGCGGTGGGTGTGGGGAGAAGACGGGGGGGGCGAAGGGATGAGGTGGTTTCGTGGGAGGCAGGAGGGAATCCAGGAGGAAGGGATGTTGGGGTTGGGTGCAGGACCGGGAAGAGCGGGGCGAAGGAGAGGGATTTCGGGTGAGGAGAGGGACAAGGTGAGAGGTCCTCGAAGAAAGATCCTCCCAGTGATGAAAGGGGACCAAAAAACAAGCGAGGATGCCAACTGAAAGGTGCACAGAACAACTGTCGACGATGGTGAAGTTAGTCATCGAAACTTTGCAGGCTGTCCCAGTGGAAAAGCCGCGAAGACTACCCTGGAATTGTGCGCCCGGGAAACAACAAAGTCCTACAGTTTGTCCCACGGTCGTTGTGCTGCTTGGTAAGCCTGCAGCGTAGAGGAGCTAGATTTTTAAAACGTTGTTATGATAAGCTGAGTAGCTTATCGAAATTGTTAAAGGAACTACGTTTGGCAGTCAAACATGGAGCGAAGGTAGAATTACAGATGAAATCTCTTGCATAAATTGGAATAAATCTCTTTCGGTGATTTTGAATAAGTAGTATCAGATCCATCACACTACAGTAGGAGAGATCAAGTAAATGAATTGAGAGATTGAGTGTAGAACGAATTGGTTTTTGTATGGTGCCATTTTCCCACGAACAATAAGGCATCAGAATAACTTTGTCCGACCGCGCCAATGGGGGAAAGCATTTTGTTTCAATAGTAGTCTGGGTTGTGATCACCACCTACCACTCACCCTTGCGGTGGCCTGCAGGGCACAATATATAAATGTAAATAAATAAATAAAAACTATCAAGGCGATGAAGAATGGAGAGATTCTGTGAGGAATCGAATCATGTCTTAAGACTATTCTCTGCGCTGCGAATTCCTTTTGGGCGTCGAGAATAAGAAAAGCGAAGTTTGTTGTCTCAGGCGTATGTTTATGGAATTTGCATAACATATTGAAATGAAATAATTGACTTTTTTGAATTGACGCACCTGATGATGACGTTCAACGTCGAAACCTGTGTCGTGTTTTTAAATAAAGTGTGTGGAATTACAAAGTCGATTATTTCATGCCATTTCAATAAGAAAAGCAAGTTTTAGATGCATTAAGCAACTTGACTTTTCGATACCTCCCAAGATGCAATATCTGCGGTTTATCCCTTCCCAGTCATAGTCGATTTCTTAATGCTAGAAGTGACATAAAGAAAACATGTAGATGGCAGGTGAAAATGTCATACAAAGGTAACGCAATGAAAAAAGAAACTCAGAGGCAATAATATTCATTCAAAGAATTAATTGATATCTAGTATTTTATCAGGGCAGTATGTGATCTGACTATCCAACAGCTGGTCTCGGGTTCAAACCCCGGACGCCATCTAAAAGAATCCAAATAATCCAATTTTCTAGTTTCCAGAACATTGTGGGAAACCGAGAGGGTGAAGTGAACTGAAAGGAAAGCAAACGTAGAAGCGCCAGGCAAGGTGGGCGAGGAAAGAAGATCGTTGGGAGAAATCCAACGGAGGCAGGGAATATGGATTGAGAGCATAATGAGTGGCGATGGGGGATTGAGGACTGTGATAGAGGGGAGAACGTTAGGTAAGCGAGGAAGGAGCAGGAATAGGATGTTGGATGGAATGAAGGGAAGAATGAAGTATATGGAGTTGAAGATATGATTATGGTTGTGTTTTGTTAATAGAGCCTGGGAAACGTGTCGTTGAGCCTTTTTATAGCCTTTGAGTACAGCCTTTGCCCATCTAATGCCTACCTTAACTAGTAGAATTATAATGATAATGGAGTAGAGAATTAAGACTCAATGGAAGTCAGACGTATCGAAGAAACTGTGCCACAGTTGGATTTCCAGAAGAAATTGGAAAGAAATGGAAAAATGTAGCAAAACAGGAACAATTAAAGTTAGATGGTACGTAATGAAGACTGGACTTATAGTATCGGCAAGAAAGAATATAATAGGAAACCTGGGAAAAGGAAACCATGGATTACTGACAAAATTCTAAACCAAATAGACGAGAGAAGAAAGTACAAAAATTCAAAAAATGATTAGGAACAGATATCCAACAGAAGTTAGAGTAATGAAATTAGCAAAAAGCGAGAAGAGGCAGAGAAGAACGGATGAAGACTCTGTACGAATAGGTTCCGCATGACCTTGTCCAGGGAAAAGTTGAAGAGCGTTCAGAACCGTGATACCCCATTTCAATAAATGCGGAGCAAATACGAGTCAATGTCTTTCGGTGTTGCAATGGTGAAATTTTGACAAACCGAAGTGATGGAAAGAGTATTTTGAGAATCTTTATTTGGGAAAAGGAATGAATGCAATGACACTGGAGTAAGAGAATGCCAAAGATGATGAGAAAGGACGCAATATCTTTAGATCTGAGTTTGAACCTCCAGTAAAGGACTTCAGAACAAACAAGACACCTGAGAGCACTATATAACTCTCGAGCCTAGTAAAAAATTCAGAAAATAAGGATCTGACCTAGCTATACAATCTAATCTACGATATGTATATGAGAGGATAAACACCGATAAACTTTAAGAAAAATCTAATCGCACATATTAAAAAATGCAGTATTGGTTCCCCACCCAGAGGGCCCGGGTTCAAATCCCGGCGGCGACAGATATTATTCAATAATATCTCGATCCCTGCTTGAGGTGCTTTCTGGAGGGCACTTTGAGTGAGTACGCCGTCCGTCGGATGAGACGCTAAGCTGCGGGCCCCTTGGCGCCTTTCGTAAAGAGTAGGCTATTGCCGACGAAATTGTAGGCTATTGGTTTCTCTCCACTCGTCATCCTTTCCTGTCCATCCCTAATGGCGCAAATGACCTTAGAGCTTGGTCACCTCCCCTAAATACTACTACTACCAAAAAAATGGCTGAAAAATGTAAAAACTTCCGAATCTTAACAGGCAATAAGAATATATTTATTTATCGACTTAATTGGGCGAGATTGAGACTAACAGCCCCTTCTACCACCTAACCATTAAACATGACATTGAAGACAATTACATACACCCATGCCCAAGGTGAAGGAAAATCCACCAAGGGAAAATTGAGCCCGCAACCTTTGGGTTGACAGGCGAGGACGTAACTCCGCCGTCACCGGGGCCGACGGGATAAAGTCCTCGTTTAATTACATAATGATAATTGGCTTAGTAATTAATAATCTTAATTTAATTACATAAAATTAATACATAAAAGAATGGAAAATAAAACACAATAGTGAATTAGTGAAGACCAACTATGATTAAGAAGAATCAGAAGAACAAGAAAAACTACTCTCGGCCCTAAGAATACTAGTGGAGACGATCATGTACAATAATCAACCGACTTTAACTTCTATAACGACGATTGGAATATGATTCCACGAACCCTAACCCTAACTGTACTGCTGCGACGAGATTGACACAAAATAAAAAGATAAGACAGCAGTGTGGTGAAAGAGGAGAAGAATCTAAAGTACAGAAAGGAGTAAAGCAGTACCGCTCATTAACGCCATTGATAATTAACATGCATAATGTAATGAAAAGGCAATTAACAATATCAAGGAAAAGATAAGAGTTGGTGTACGATTTCAAGGAGAAAGGATAAGTGAGCTGCGATTTGCGGACGATATATCTATATTAGAACAGAGGAAAGGGAACCTTACCATAACACTGAAAGCTTAGGGATGGGAATGAAAACTTGTAACCTCAAGATAAAAAAGTTTATTACTATGCAAATGGTCGGCAGTCAAAGTAGGGTTGAAATTCTCGACGCACGACTTGGAAAAACTCACTGGAACAAGTGGAAGAGTTTTGCTACGTGGGTTGTTTAATAATTCCGTAGAAACTCAAAGAGATTACGTTTGTAGTAACGGAAAAGGCATGCATTTAGTAAACCACATCTCTCACTAGACTGCTGTTTAAGTTTCAGCTATTTCCATTACGTGGTTTAATTTTCATAGTCGATTGAAGCAAAACACTGTTGTTTATTAAGAAAAATGGAAAAAATGAGTTTGGTGTGGTGATCAAACACTTCCATTTTAAAGTCTTAATGCTGAAAGAGACCAAAGCCTAGTTGGATGAACTTTATGGTACATCTAATCCTGTATATGGCCGCTGTTTTTGAGATGCGCGCAAAATCTTCATCATCAATTACTTGCAAAAAGGACAAATAATACATGGAGAGTATTATGCATCGTTATTGCCCCGGTTGATGAAACAAATCAAGAAAAAACGTCCTTTTATGGCAAAGAAAAACAATTCTCTTCCATCAAGACAAAGACAATACACGGGTGCACACTTGTGCAGTTTCTATGGCAAAAGTTATGGAATTAAAGTTCGAATTATTACAACACCCACCGTATTCACCAGATTCGACCCATAGTGACTCTTTTATTTACAAACTTGAAGAAATGGCTCAGCGGAAAATCATTCAAGTCAAACGAGTAGGTCATCGTGAACATAGATGCCAATTTTGAGGACCTTTCAAAAGCCTATTTTTTGGACAGTGTAAATAAGTTGGAGAAACTCTGGGAAAAGTGTATCGAGCTAAAAGAAGATCATGTTGAAAAATACGTAATATAAAATCTACCCAAAATAATTTGTTTCCTTTTTTTCCTAAGGGTTTATTGAACGATCCTCGTATTTAAGAAGTAAAAGTACTGGCGACGGATGAAGCAAGAGGGATATAGTGCGTACTTCGAGTGAAGAGAGGTGCCTATGGAGAACACTGACAAGAAGATGAGGGAGTGAACTTAAACTGAAACATGAGAGATAACTAAAGATCATTACTGAAGGAAATATGAGGAAATTAATTACACATGAAGGCCCAGGATATTCTCCACATTCTTCTTCTATGCCTAAACTTGGACTAATATCTTTACCGTGTACATTTTATATGCATTCTTTCTCAAATATTTCCTGGTTCAATAAAAGTGAGCACGGATTTACACTTCTTACTTCCAAATATATCTTTCACTTTTCTACAGAGCGCACCAATTTCATCCTCCCTTTGTTTACTTTCCCTGACCTCGCACTGCGTCCTGTCACCACGATTCTTTCGTCCTAATAGTTTCCCGGCTCAGTTTTTTGATGAAACACCATCAGCATAATTGGAATTCAGTGAGGATTTATTATTAAAAGCAGTCTACCGCATTTTGCAGATGTATTAGACCTCGACACTGCCCATACTACTCATTTAAATTACTCATTCTTTAGCTCTGCATACTCTCTACCTCCCTAAAATAATATTCTTTTCCAGCGACTACCACTTGTTTCCCGCTCTCAAAAAACACCTTGAAGGACAGAAATTCAAGTCAAACGAGGAAGTGCAAGAAGTAGTCGTCAGTTGGCTTCGTGATGCGGCGGGAGAAAGGTACGACGCCGGTATTGAAAATCTGGTTACAAGGATGCAAAAAGTATTTGATCGTCAAGGCGACTATGTAGAAAAATAGCTAAATGCTCAGCCTTTCCTACGATGCACACAAAGTTTAGAATAAATTTAATTTTCCATGCAAAAATACGAGACCTTACTTTTCGAATTGCCCTCGTAATTGAATCACTTCTATCGTAATTTATCCCCAAGGTCTCCAAAAAATAGAATCTTCCAATTTTTTTCAAAAATCGAGGTACAAATCTGTTAGCATTTTGTTAGCGAAAATGTATACAGCACACAGAAGATACCAGATACTTAGCGCCATTTTTTGATGCTCGCAGCCGATGACTATAGCCGCGATATTGCAAAGAAAGGCGCACGTGATAGCTTGGTCGATTACGTTTCCACCGACACACGTGGAAGAGTAGGAATAACATTAAAAACAGCACAGAAAAAGTATCGCATATTCTGATATTGTACTTAAAAGCCAGTTGGGAGATAAGCAACAGGTCACATAGGCACTTTGAGGAGAAAAATCTCGTTTAGCTGGACCTAAACATTTTTTCCATGGAGGGATTAATAGAGGAAAGGTTGAGATGTTGATACTGAGAGTGATACTTTTCAAGTTCTCGGGCGGCAAGCTGCTTGGTAACTTTATTCTCTTGGAGGGGGGCCACCTTACAGTCCACTGTCATATTCTTTATGATTTCCACCTGATGATGACTTAGTAAATCGAAACCTAGGTCGTGAACAATAAAATATATGTGGAAGAACAAAGTATTTTCTTTTCCGATATGAATCAATTCCACAAAGTGACCATTGTGACCATTCTAGACATGATTCTTGTTGGAGTCCATGACTCACCAATTTCTTTTGTATTAGGCCATTAAAGTTTTATTTTTTATTCATATTTAAATGATTTCTTCATGTCAGGGATTTGATTAAAAAGTTTGTGAAAATATTGAAAAATACTGAGGTACCGTGATACACGTAAGCACGATTTTGTAACATACTTAAAATGATTTGAAATATGCATAATTATAGATTTGCCTTCAAGTGAATTGTACCAAACAAGAAAATACTAGACGGAGACTATAATGACATAGTATACACATTTCCCTCGCAACTATTCCATTCTATTCAAGATAATAAAAAGCTGATAGCATGGCAGAAGCCTAAACATGTCTCGACTCTGTGTTACCGAACAATTCGACTAATCTTTAGGTCAGAAACAACGACAAAATGGAAATCTCTGAAGATATTGTTAAAGTAAGTAGCAGCAAAAACTGTCGGAAGACGTTTTTATTTCTCCCGCAATACTTAGTACGGCAGTAGACGTGCAAGTGATAAACGCCAAAATGGAGCAAACGAGCAGTGCGATGACTCCATCAAAGATAACGGTTATAAATGATTCTTCATGCGAGTTTTGAAAATTCAAAAACGCTACTCGGATTCGGAATGAACGACTCCGAAAACCTGGTGATACAATTTTGTAACCACATATTGTATAATAACAGCTTTTACATTAAATGACAATGCATAAAACGCCATTGAAAACAACTTCATTCAATAAAGAATATTAGCATAAAATTAGGAAAGGAAATAATTTAAGTCTTTTTGTGGAGCGCCGCCTAATATGGACTGGAGACCTGGGCTATAGAGAAGAAAAAGAGATGGAAACTGAATGACTGCGAAGTTTGATACTATTGACAGATGTTCGTAATAAATTGGGTAGACACCGTTGCAAATACAAAGGTGTTTGGAGGAGTTGGAGAGGAGGGCATGTTATGGTATAGCATAGTGAAAAGAAGAGAGAAGCTACCGGGGCATTTATTAGGGCATGATCAGGTCACGTCCAAAATATGTTTGAGGGAATTTTAGATGGGGTAAGATATAACGGGAGGCCAGGACTACAATCGTTCAGAAATTGAGGAAGGATACGAGAAAAATATCTTTCGAAAAAATAAAAAGTAAGGCTCAGAAAAGATAATATATTAGGTTTTTTACATTCAATCCATTCTGACGATTTCCAACTCCGAGAAGATGTTTGCATTGTAAAAGTTTTTTTTGCAAAGTCGACTCTCGAGTCTGGCTGCAGGTAAGCATGATATCGAAACTCTGCGAAATATTTAGATCAGAGTCGCAGATTTTGACCGAAAATGCTTATACCCGATCCTAACCATTTTAAGACGGGCATAGGACTAAAGGTCTCTTGCCATCACAAGTGGGTCAACTTAATCTGTTTTTGTATCGGCGTTCACATAGAGGGATGGAGTATTCCAGTCTCCTCCCACTCCTCTCCCCCTGTAGATTTTTTACGACATCCTGCCTTCCAGGCCGTGGAGGATTCCCCGAAACCCAAAGGGTCAAAAGGGGAAAGGGGGATAGCCTGAGCTGTTGAGGGGAGGGCAGCGGGTGGGCGCGGGGCAAAGGGCAGCAAACCTCCGCCCCCCCCCACAAAAAACCACCCTCCCTCCCTTGCCTTCCCACTTCCCCCGTTATGATTCTTACCCTCTCTCCATTCCCCAACTCCTCCCTAACTCCCGCCCGTCCCTCAAAGGGCCGATCGAAGCGTGCTAATGGTGGAGGAAGGCGAGTTTTCGGAAGACGTGTTCTGCACAGAGGGGAGGAAGGGCGATGGTCCTCATCCCTCTCCCACCCCCGCCCAACCCTCCAACTCCAGACCACGCAACCCGACTGGCGACGCCGCCACTGAAAACCCGAAAACTTTAATGTCCGCCCGCTGGGCTAACGGGGATGGACGACATCTGCCTGAGCGGCATGCGATGCGCACGCGGTGAGATTTAGGGGTAAGACGTGAGATATGAGTGCTGAACCATCGCTCTTGAGGGGGGTAGCCATCCGTCCAACCCCACGGAGAAGGAGCATCCCCGGTGAAGAAATTCGATGGCGACGGGGAACACAGAATCGGTCAGCGGTGATCGGCGGAGTGAAGGCAGAACGGATCATGTCCTCTTGATCGAGGAGTGGCGGGGAAGACCAGGAGGCACTCGGCTGTAGACTCTACGCCATTGACACCAAAATTCTACGTCATTTACTCTTTGAATAAAAAATAGTCGCCGGAACGGCATCACTTGTAAATTCATAATATTCGGTATTCTTTGGTAACTTTAAGGTATACCATTTCAATTATCTATCCTTAAAAATTCTTATAACACTACTGATAAAAACAAAATAAAACTCATTCCCCGACTTCAATGAATAAGCACCGTCTTCAATTTCAATTCATGATGAACACCTGAAGACGGTGCCAATTTGAATTCATGATGACGATGGTCATTGGTTGTGCTTTTTATCTTTCGTGATGTTGAAGTTTTTTTTAGTAGTAGTCTGCCAGGTTATGGTTATTTGTTGATGGTTTGCGGCACTACACACTACTGCACACGTAAGCCATTACTAAAATGACATAAATATCCTTAAATTTAATATCACATATTAAAATAACTCATTACGAGGATGAAGAGGGACTTGTTGTACAGTAGGATGTTGGGTTCTGCTTTGCTAGGATAAAAATATTTACTTGGTCGTTGTGTTCATCCAAAACTTATCTTAACCGGTAGATTGCCTAATAATAATGATACTGTGTCAGGAGTATTTCAGATGGAATGGACACATTCTGAACATCGCCGCGTTTGAAGGTATAAAAATAAACAGATGTTCATTCCCACGTTTGTTAGTTTCGTTCAACAAGGCACACATCAACACTCCTGTCAACAATAGGCCCCACTTCAACTATGCATACTTCCTCCCTCCCTTCATTCCAATCAACATGCCTATCCTATTCCTGCCCCTTCCTCGTTTGTCAAATGTTCTCCCCTCTATCAGTCTTTAACATCCTATTTCCAACCAAAATGCTCTGCATCCACCTTTCCTACCTCGTTTAGGTTTCTTCCAACAAACCCCTCTCTCTCCTCACCATACCTATCACTTCCTCATTTGTTTTCCTTTAGTCCATTTCACCTTTTCCGTTCTTCTGCACACCCACATTTCAAAATCGACCAATCTAAGTCTATCATACTGCTTCAATGGCCTCATTTCCGCACCGTACAAAACCACGCTTCATATCAGTTTTGACGAGCCTTTCCTTAACATCCTTACGTAACGTCCCTCTCATTAATTCCCTCCTTCTCGTGAAATCTTCTTGGCCGAACGCAATTCTTCCTGATGTACCCACTGCTTTAGCCATCTTTGTCCAAAACACTGTCAAGATAGGTAAACTGCTCCTACTGATCAAGTTTTCCCCACATATTTTGACGTTTAACTTGGTCTTCTTCTACCTCGAAAAGATATTCAGATTTTTTATTATCGTATTACGCATGCAGTCGGAGATCTGAGTGGACATTGAAGGGAATTCGAAGGAAGATCTGCATAATGTATTTCAGGATCGGTGATGAAGGTGACAGGCGACTCACCCTGGAACACATAGACGGCAACTTGGCCCCTACAGATAACTTATTTTTTAGCCAACCCCTCTCCTTGAGGGAAAATTCGGCCACCGTTTAATACCCTCGGCCATTTATATCGACCTCATGTGAACAGAAACCGAAAAAAGGCGGAAAACCTCTCTTTTTTTATATTCTCATCACACATCATCACGATTTCCTCAACGGAGAATGCGTTATTTCCAAATGTATCCATCACTCACTCCACCAAGATATACCGCAAACTATTTGGTCACTAACTGACTCCACATCGAAGAACAACGAACGAAGTGGAGGTTTGGTAGGGTCTCTTGGTTATACCAACTCGGCTATGCGGAGAGCAGGCGTGAATGTGGGTGTTGCTGGTCTTCCCTGTGTGATACATGAATAATACCGAAAAATGGAAACAAAATTTAAATACGGACACCTAAGGAAACTATTTTTAAGGTGAGATACGAGACATCCAGTTTGTCCCTAACATTTCATACTATCATATCATGGCAGTCCAGTTAGTAGAGCACTGGACTACTGAACAAAAGGATTTGATTCCGGATGACTCCTCTGGGCACACTTAGCTTCAACCAAGCTGAGCTGTTTTTCGGATACCGAATCTTCCTGGGATACCACAGGCAATACAGCGAGATGAACTAACGCCCCTAGCTGGATGTGTGAATTTCACACGCTCCCGCCGTTGGTTTTAGTACGACGCGACCTCTAAAGCACTCATCAAACCGACTTTCGGTTTAATCAGTGATTTTGTCATCTTTTAAAGAAGAGTCCATGAAAATCCTAGCGAGATTTTCATTTCAACTATTTTTAAGGTGAGATACGAGACATCCAGTTTGTCCCTAACATTTCATACTATCATATCATGGCAGTCCAGTTAGTAGAGCACTGGACTACTGAACAAAAGGATTTGATTCCGGATGACTCCTCTGGGCACACTTAGCTTCAACCAAGCTGAGCTGTTTTTCGGATACCGAATCTTCCTGGGATACCACAGGCAATACAGCGAGATGAACTAACGCCCCTAGCTGGATGTGTGAATTTCACACGCTCCCGCCGTTGGTTTTAGTACGACGCGACCTCTAAAGCACTCATCAAACCGACTTTCGGTTTAATCAGTGATTTTGTCATCTTTTAAAGAAGAGTCCATGAAAATCCTAGCGAGATTTTCATTATAGCTCATGATTTTCCATAAGGTGAAAAATATTTATGAACATGTGGTTGGGAGTGAGTAAATATGCATGATTATAAAGCGTCTTCCATTTCGGGAGAAACTTACTCCTTTACTCCTGCATTCAGGATGTTCACTATCCTATATTCACTGTGTTCCAAAGTATTCCAAATTCCAAAACAATTTTGTTTCCATAAATATTGGTCATGTGTCAATAATAATTGACTGCAAAGTTATAATGGCAAGGGACAACTGGTATTTTCGCCGTGAACCCGGTCGCGTAACATAATTTACGAATGTGTGCCGGAACATACGTGGGAGTGAAAGAATATCGAATGTGAGCATCACTTGAATCAGAAAATCTCTTGTGACCACAAGTTATTGACAGGACCCTACCAAAAAGGAACAATCACTTCCTGTAAAACTTTACTGTCTGAAAGAATAGCAATTCATCGTTTAACCGAAATCAAAAATGACGCCAAAAGTTGCTGGATAAGCTTTATTTCATTGGCATTACAGATTGATCATCCCCATCTATCGACAGGAAGTTTGAAATACTCGGAAGCAAAGGAAAAATACGTCTTGATCACTGGATGCCCGAGGAACAAAACTAAATATTTCCTCAAAGTTTAGAAAAATGACTAAAACACAAGTTCCACAGTAAATATGAGCATAAAATAAAACGAATGCAAAAATAAAAATGTGCAGAGAACATTATGTTTAGATCCTCATTTTCTGGGAAGCATGAACCTCTGTCTAATTTTTTTGCAATCTTAATTTAAGGTCTCTAAATAGAAGCTCAAAGCAGGCGAATAAGAATAGAAATACCTGGACACAAATTGGTGACATCTCGAAACGACATGTGGGAAACTTTAATAGGTAAACTGAGTTCAACACCGATTTTTCCTTAATATCTGCCAGATTCCCTTTTTTGTTACACCTTTTCAAAGTCGCTGAAAAAACAGAACCAATTTCAAGTTGGGGAGGAACATAGAAATTTTTAAACAATACGAAACAGTCGTTTAAAACTGAACCGACGGTGCATTAATTTGGTGATTTTGGTTATTTTCCCATGTTTTTCGACCAGCAGCAACTTTATTCGTTTAGGTATCTCTTTTGGGATTGCCAAGATGAAATTAATCATAATAATATCAGCTGCCGATACCCACTGGTGGTCAAAAAGATAAAATTTACAGGCAGAAATCTAGATATAGGAGACAGTAAACTAATATGAATTTGGCATTCAATAAGTGTCTTTTCTGACTATATAATATCATGAATTTTCACATTTAATAGATACATTTCTGACGTTGCAATCACATAAATTTGGTTCAATGGTAATTTAGGTAAAAGGATATGACTCATAAGTCTGAATTTCAGAAAATAGACAAAAAATTAGATGAATAAATATTTATTAAAAAATATGTTCTTGTGATATAGCTAGTGATCTCAGTATTTAAGTTTCTTAACCACTCTACTGTTTCAATTATTCTTTGTGCTTGAAAGTGAGATGAAGAGTTTAAGAGCTCAGGTAGTCAGTCTTCTACTGATAATAATTAGCTCAGGCTTGCACTTGTGAATTGTGACACGAGAGTTCCTACATGAAGCCCATCAGGCAATCAGATATGGGTGATGTTTTCATGCTGGTGTATATGCGTTCAGAGATGTTGTATCCCATCAGCAGTATGGCAACATTTAATGGGGTGGGTTAATAAACAGAATCTCGTCATTCACATGTCAATTTGAACCAAAAATTTTATGTGCCTTCATTGCATCAGTTTAAAATTTACTGATGCTAATCGAAGAACAAATTTCAACAAGATTCACCCAACTTTTTAGGAAAGATACCTCATCGATATTTCATATTTATCAAGGAATTTATTTGCTTGATCCCCAAGTAGTAGTAATTATGCCATAGGATCAATGTATCGTAGAATTCACAAACATATCATATAGTAGGTAGGAGAGTGACTTCATAGATGATCAAATAGACACAAAAGCCAGACTTTAACACAGACAATCATTGCTTGTACTTATTTCTTTCATTATAAGATAATAGCTTACGTTCCAATAACAAAAAATCAATAATTAACAAAGTTTCAGGCAAAAACAGAATGAAATAAACATTAAATTAAATTAAGCCAAATTTCCAGTTACTGCCATGGGATATGCCGCAAAAGTAAATTTTTAATGGAGTCATCTACTAGGTGTGCATTGCAATGCCATAATTTCAGTCTGTAAAAATCCCTGTCAAGGAAAATGATTTTTACACACTGAAATTATTGCATTGAACTAAGCCTTTGAATATGTATGGATATCATTATATCATCAATACTATGGGCTATTAATCCATTGGGTATTGTAGCAGCTCATCTTTCAGGAAGAGTCACTTTAAGATATAACACCTATCTGTTTTCATGACTTATTAAAATTAACATTTAATTTTGTAAAGCATTACATATTGTATTATTCATTTATTTTGCTTTTTTCTTGATTTAGTTCCTGATGATATCCATTTCAAGCAAAGTTAATATGTATCCTTTGCTCCATTAAAACATTCTTAACTCTTAGATAAATTTATCTATATATTAATTAACTCCAGTTTCATCTTCCTTGAAGTGATGACACTTCAACATTATGTTTTGGTGATCAATTCACAAAGGTTAATGATTCCACACCTTTGACTATAACAAGCATGAGTGCCAGGTAGGTCAATAACTTACAATTAAATGAAAATAAAACGTTTTCTGAATTTCAGTAATAAATCTGTCCTCCAATTTCGATCCACCTTCTCAGGACTGATACTAATAATCAAAACAACAATCTGGTTCCACAAAATTTTTGGGACATATATTAAATTATACTCTTAACTGGCAATCTCACAAAGTGGATACGATTAACTAAATGGCAATAGGAATCCTCATGATTCATAAACTTGTCCAAACTACCTCTTCAGTTGTTCTAAAGTTAGCATATTATGCCAAAATCCATTCATATCTGTCCTATGGTGTAATATATGGGAGAAATAGTGGTGCTGTTGCCAAGGTATTTTTCATTCACAATAGGTCATTTGAAGCTATGGCTAAGAATCCATCAGCACTCCCGGAAGGCCACCGCTTTTTGAATTCAAAATAATGACAGGAAGTGACAGGTTTATTTTTGCCTAATTCATTCGTACTTTGTTACTTCCCTTGTAGGAGAAACAATATACATATAATTCATTAGCCTTGCTCTGTATCTATCAAAGGTCCTTATTACTCTCCTTCACTTATTTTTAACAAATTGCCAATGAGTATACAAAATAAATCCACTATTAATAGGTTTAAAACTGAACTTAAGAAGCTACTATTTATCAAGTACTATTAAAACGTGGATGAGCTTATGGGCAATTACCTGTGACTGCCAGCTGTAAACCAAGTAAGGGTGTGTATGCACTATTTCAGGGTATTTTTCTGAATTTTACATGGGTCTGACTGCTATATTCCATTGAAGTGTGTACTTTCATTTACTGTTCTAATTTTATTTTCTTTATGTTTATGACTATCATTTATGTCACATGCCTGACCAATAAAACAAATAAATAAATGTTTTTGAGGAAAATATATAGTACAGTAATAGAGGAAACATTGAATATACATGGGGTTTGCCTAAAAAAATTACCAGTTATTCTGAGAGTTAAAAAAGATGAAAAGACTCCCTTTCCCTGAAAAAAAAATTCGACATCATCTCTTTAATTCTCATGGAATCAAACAGGAAGCATGCAAACACTTATTAAAAAATTTCACTTTTTGTTACTTATAGTTCCATCATTATGGAATCAAATGCCAGGTAATTTAACATAAGTTTATTGGCAACATAACTGTACAGAGTCAGGAAAATGTCTTTCAGCAGACATCTTAGCTGACTCAGTGACATCGGCTATTTACACAATTAATTTACACCCAGGGAAGTAGAAGTTAACATTCTCGACTAATGCAATTCTCAATAAACTCCAAAACAATAAAACCCTAACTTCTGGTTGTATACATGTCCTTATCTGCTGGGTTGCTCTGATCATTTTTTGCCACTGTTTTGTTCTGGAAAAAAGTAAAACCATGAGTTTAAATCAAAGCATCCTGGAGAATAAATTGCTTTTTAAATAAGTTAGCTACCACAAATGCACTTGGATTTGTAAATCTTTATATAATTTTTAAATAATTCCTCACACTGAATTTAGGGAATTGTGTAAATCAACTGATCAAAAATAATCACAAATAAATTGTGAAACACTTGTTTGGACCAGCTATATCATTCTCAGCAAATACTAAATATCCTTAGCAGACATCTTATTTATATGATCAATGGATACCCTAGTCATCAAATAGATTATTAACCAGTTCTCCACCCACTACATTACCACAAACCACCAAACATGTTTCAAATAATGGCTGCTGCTAGTAGATTAAAAAACGAAGAATAAAATTAAATAAAGTGGAAAGCTGAAATCAAAGAAATGAGTGTGACAAATACAAGGCTCATTAATGACCATACATGCACAAAAGAACAAGGAAAATTTAAATAATCAATCAAAAAAACAAAATGTTGGCATTGGACAGTAAATTCAAGGAATGTCAGTGAAATAAAATTTATACAATTCAACTTCTTTGATAATTTTTGACATAAGCATGTGCATAAAAGAAAACCCCAATTTAAAAACTATATATAATAAATGCTGTTAAAAACACAAAAGAAAGCAAGAGAATGTTAGTAGGGAAAAATCTGTACAACGTTTACAGATACGTAAAATCGTGTGCATGTTCAATGAACGTATCAAGAGCGGAAACTATGAAACAACAATAAATAAAATGGCATTGCTAGGCAATCATAACAGCATCTTATAATACTATAAATAAACTGAAAATTCGGTGCAATATAAGAGGGATGGTGTCATTTCACAAATACTTGCTCATTTGTACGTGAGCATGTACTGTATGTAATTTAAGAAGTTCGATTTCCTCATCACTCCTCAAGGATCCCACCTTCTTTCTGACAATGTTACCTTTTTCACTTGACTCTGCAGTTCAGTTAACAAAGGCATTCTTATAAAGCCAAAAGAAATGCTTATCAACTGTATTTATAGATGACCATATGGAATTGCATATGGGTGTCTTAAGAGTACCTAATAATACACATTCCATGAGGTCTTGCATACATGCAAACATATTTCATTACATTAAAGAGTCTAGATTTACTCTAACATCTGAATGAATGGTGAGTCAACAATTATAAATAAATTTTTCCATCAAACATTTTTTCAACCATCCAAAATAAATTTTTGTTACACATGTAGAACAAGAATCAAGATAACCTCTAAAATAATTCACTTTCCTTAAGGTTAACTATCACATTTTGCAACTCTATTTTAAACATGTCTCATTACAAATTTTTTAATTAAAAAATATTGCCTAGAATAATTCTCTTTAATTTCAATTGTAATAATAAATATTATGCTAAAATAAATTATGGGAGAAATAATTAAACAAATTTATCATAACAAACTAAAAAAAGTTGTTTAAAAAATATGGGCAGCTAAATTCATATATTAGCTGAAAGGTTTTGAGAAATGTATGGTGTCTCTCTCTAACAACACTTGGGTCCTAATTACCAGCTTAAGTAGGATTGCTATCTTATCTTTATGCCTCTGCTATATATTTAACTAGGAAAGAAAGAACAATCACATTGATTTTGAAATTATGAACAGTCAATATTAAAACTTAGGTCAGAGTCCACACAATATTTATTTCCAGGGGTCCTCCGATGAAGGCAAGTACTGAGTTAAATTGTGAGATGGTGTGTTCTGGTCTCATTGAAACACCCAACCACCATCAATTGGTATTTTAAGAATCAAAGCAGAGACTTCATCCAAAATAGAAATAAGACAGGCCATGTTAAAAATGATTCCCTCAGGGATATCACCAAGAATAAATAGTTGTTCTTTCAGATAAAATAAGGTTTACAAATAATTCCATGGAATTTTTCAGTATTTTATCAGTCCCTCATGCAATGACGAAGTGGATTCATTATTAATACTATGACAATGAAATTTACTCTGTGCATTACACATTTTCCCCAGACCTGCCTTTACCCAATCCGTACACCTTAAATCTCATAGAATTTCCAGCATTTCAGGTAAGCATGTATGATGAAAAAGCAACCAAAGATTACATTGTTCCCAATCATGCAAAAATAAATGAAAGCTCATAAATACCAAACACATAAAAGGCTGCGCTCAAAGGAATTAGTAGCCATTTACTCCACAAAGCAGATAATGCATCATAATAAACAGTTCACAATTTTCCATAAAGGGGCCTTAAACACTGAAAGCTCACACAACTGCCTGCTACATTTGCAAATGCCATATGGATTGAATATAAGGCCTAAAGACAATCCAATAACAATATTAAATAAATGTGTTAAACAAGTAAACAAGGTTACCATTGGAAGTTAAAGAGGAGCAGGAAGCAGGAGGTGGAGATCCAGGAAGAGACGGGTAATGAATCAGTTTAGTGGGTGGCTCAACAACTGGAGGTGGGATGTGTTTGAGGTGCTGGCTCCTAAGGTCTTCTGGCAGGATTGGAGAGGAAGTGAATGATCTGGAGGTCAAGGGATTGGATATTTTCATCAGAGGTAGGGTATCAATGAGCTTCTCTTTTGAAGCATCCACTTCCTTAGTGGGGCATGCAGGAGTGGTAGAAGATGTATTTACCATGGGCTTCGGACCCTTGGGATCGTCTTTTGGGGCTTGAAATTGAGTATTAGATGTAGATTCTCTTTTCTCAGGATGATGATCCAAGACTACAGCCTTACTTTCAGGTTTGACTGGAAGAAACAATACTGCTGAGTTAATTATGACAGCAGGATTTTCCACTAACTTCCCCTAATGATTCATGCTGCAAACTCTAATCAGGGTCATAAAAGAAGATGAATAAATAACAGCACAGAATTGTCACATAAAAATAAAATGTGATTACTACTAAATATCTACCCAGATGGAGATATATATCAACTAATAAACGACTTCTATATTATAGACAAGATAATGCAATATTGTGTACATTTTCCCTTCTACACATATTGGTATTCTAGTCCAGGCATCTCTGTACTTTCAGATGGTCTGAACTTAATGGTAGACATTGAAACTGAGGAATGTCTCAAAAGAGGTATAGAGTGGAATTCAGGTCATATGGGAACAGCAAACAAAGTTGGTTTGGTGAAAGAATATGATAAAAATTTCAGCCAAAGGTTAGGGTAATAAGCTACTCTCACAACAAATACTACTTCTACTTGATTTCTGCAAAATGCATGCAGTTGTTATGCAACAAAATGAGCAATTGTCCAAAGTATATGACAAGAAAAATTTCCAAATTTTGAGTAAAATAAAAATTATTTTCAAAATGGAGCAATGGTAATCAGTGGCAGCAGCGAATGCTATTGATTTGAGGAAGGAATGACATTCCTGAAATACCCACAAATTATTAAGGCAATTCACAATGGATCTAGGTAATTTATTCTACAAGTAATTGAAATTCAATCCAGTTTCATATTGGTATAGAAGTGTGGACAACAGACAACATATGAACAACAAGAAATTGAATTAACATTCAAAAGATAAAATTTGCAGAAAAAGGAATCAGTACAGTTGCATCACTTGGATAAATCTACCTATAACCGTGGACATTAACCATGATCAGCATTGAAGAGGCCTCGAGCACAGGAACTTAACTGAACTACTGCAGGATTTTAAATAACTATACTCTTGTACATCTAACAGGGCATATTGTCATATTTAAGGAGGACAGAAAAAGAAAAAGATACCATCAGCTGTTCTTGATACCTATGCTTACGTCATTCCATGTAAATTTCCTTGTGGCTGAGAGGCAACCTTGTTTAATTATGTACTCGTAATCTTGGGGAGTTGAGATTTTATCAGTTGCATAAATAATATGAATGCAAGGAAAGAGAATGGTATTACAGAAGGATAAGGGGTGTATAATACAAATGGATGAAGAAACAGGGTTCAAATGACTCAATACCTAGTGCCACTAAGTATTTTATGAGCTAGTGAACTTCCTCTCTTTAAAATGATAAGATATTAAGGCAGTTGAATTCAAATAATTTTGGGGCAGAAGATTCAAAAGGAACAACCCACACACTGATGATCTCCTGAAAAACATGTATTAAAAAGTACTAGGTGCTATTGCCATGTATAATCTTAGGAAATATTGAAAATGTTAACATGAACCTGTTTAAAATTGAGGAATGAAAAAAAATTTTAGTTTTCTTTCAGTGAATTTTGATGAGAATATATACGTTTCAAGAGTAATTTAAAACTTTTAATAATTGCATTTTTAAACAAAATGATGCACACTCACTGGTAAAAATTGCGTACTTATGGCCACACAGCAAATACATGCATAAAAACCCATTACATGAATGTCTGATATCAGCCAAGGTGTTCTTAAGAATCACATTTGTTTCAAGTGTATTGTGTGATAATGAAAGTCTACACATTCCAACTTTATTTTTGTATTTTAACACTAAAATGTTCCGCTTCATCAGCTCATATCTCACATGGTTATGTGATAAAGGCTGACCTGCTGCAAAGGGACTTTAATAAAACGGTGGATTAGATGACAAATAATGTGATGGATATTAATGTTAGCAAATGCAAATCCATCACTTTTAGTAACAAGGTAAATGGAACCAATAGGGACTACAAATTCTTGGAAAATGTCATTCCTAGCTGTAAATAGCTGTGATACTTAGGTGTACATTTAACAAAGGATTTAGGGTGGGGGGCTGAACATGGAATTTCCTAATAAAACAATTGTTGATTTGAACATTTTACCTGCAAAACTATTCTATCAGGGTAAACCTTTCCTTACAGGGTATATACTTTTAAGAAAAGATGTAAACAATTAAAATAATAATTTGATAGATATGATCAGTAAAATTGTATGCAACAGCTTAGTTTGGATTTTTTTCTTGTTGATTGGGAAACTGATGTTAATGAGATGGGGATTTTCTTTTTTTTTTGTGTTAGAAGTTGATGCTTGGATCTTTCCATTGAGTTGTTTTTTCTTTTAGGCTGATTTCATTTATTATCTTTTGTGATAGTAATTGGATTTAAGATGTCATACTATTTTTCCACGGCAAGTTTGATTGTCATACTTGGGACTAGTATGCCACCTGACATTGTTTATCTCTACATGTGCGTTTTATATAATTATTATTATTATTATTATTATTACTGCACTTCAACCTATTTCCTTCTAGAGTGCTATCATCTTCAAATATTATTAAAATGACATCAATAAAAGATCTGAAGTCAGTACACGAAATGCTATAAATGCTAACACATAGACTCTCCAAGCATTTCACTACTCCACTATCAATTATGTGCACACATTGTTGAAAAGTGACCACCACCATATTTTGTCTCTGACATGGATGCAATAATTTGCAACTTCATTTCCATGCAAATCTGCTCCACCCACATGTATATTTTACTCATGAATTATTCAAGGTCGGGTGATGATGATTATTATGATGGTAGGGCTTTCTCTATCTCAATACCAAGTATGTCTACGCTAAGCTAACCTAATCAATTTCATGCTCTCTTCTTATGCTATAACTGATTTCCCTTACCTAATATCTTTACTATACAGTTCTTTATATCTTTCTTACAACACTCTTCTGGTTCAATAATTATCCTAATGTATCTCAAATGGTGAGAATGAATTTTCCTATTTTACTCCTAGACAGCTTTCACATTCCTGTAAAGCACACCCATTTCACCCTGCCTCGGTAAACTCAACACATTCAACATTACTCTTGCCAATGAGATTTATTCACTCTATTAGATTCTCATCTTAGTTCACTATTTTTCTCATTATACTTTCTCCTTCCTAATTCTAGTAACATTATTCCCATTTCCTGCTCTCATCTTTCTTTCTAACCATCTCCCTCCTCTTATCAATAGCTTACTACTCCTTTTCTAAATTACTGTTTCCATTGTATCATTTGTAGCTTTCAATATGCCACCCACTATTGAGATATCTCTAACTTTTTTCAATGAGCCCATCCCTCAGTCTGCATCCAAAATTTATCAATGGATTCCAGGTATTCCTTCGCTCCTTTCAACATTTCATATCCTGATACTTCTTCCCTTATTCATTTTTCTGAATTTGATGTTACCATATGCTTCATAACCATTAAATTATGATCTGAATTCACACCCACTCCCAGGAAACTGTCTAATTATAATGCATTCTATGTACCTGGTATCCATCTCCTCAACCTCCCGACATCTTTCGTGAGTACCTGTCTGTATTGCAGTGTCCAACCCAGGTGCTAATGATAAAGAGTATGCGGTATTTTTCATGCAACACTATATTGTTATCGCCCCCAAGTCATTTATTATTTCTAAATCATACTCTCCTATTTCTCCCCTCACCCATCACTACATTCAAAACTCCCATCACTATCAAGTATTCCCTACAGCAACACGTATAACTATTTGCTCTACTTGATGGTGAATACTGTTTAGTTCTTTTTATTCCTAAGGTTACTTGGTGGCATGTATACTCAAATTAAAATGAAGTTTGTTGATTATTTATCCCTAAAATTAATATTCTATCACTCACTTGCTCTGCTTACTACTCTTCTTTCTTTTTGTTTAGAACAATATTACACCCCTCCGACTCTCTTTCCTTCCTCTGTACTGGCCCTAGGCTAATTTTAATACATAATTATATCCACCATACTATATAATACACAATATATACACGGTACACATGAGACATTGTATATTCATCAACATTGGAAATTGGCTATGGTGATTGCTGCATTCAAATAAAAACAAAAGAGGACGGCCATTCAAGCATGGATAACTCATGCCCATGACTTAAGTACAAGTTTTTCCATGAGCATATTACCTTATTAAATAAAGACAGAACCAATCATTGACATGATAATATCTTAAGTGATAATCATGAAACAGTGCACTGATTTCCTTTTTTAGTGTTAGGTGTTTGAAAGACTCTTCTTCATATCAGTAATCAAAATTGCAATGACCCTTCCTGATATTAACAAATTTTCTAAATGTTATTAGTCATCAGTGTTCATATAATATAGGCACTGCCAATTAGGCCTGAATCAATTTGGAGAGGAAAAATGAAATCATGTTACATGATTTGAACACAAAACTAAAAGTCAATGCTTTCTTTTATTCAAAGAACTGTGGGAGATACCATGAGTTACTTGTAACGGAGTCATCTCCTAATATGCATTAAAATGCAGAAAATTCAAGGAGTAAAAATCACTTGTATTGGCTGGGATTCAAGCCCAGATCCCTCAATGTCTGGCCGAGTACTTTACCCACTTAAGCTATGGAGGCAACCTCTTAAACTCCAAACTTTTGCTCCGAAGCTATGTTTCAATTCACCCAATCATTTCAGTACATTTAATTTATATCTACTATCAGTTTAGCATGCATAATGACAAGGGAACATGAGAATACTTCAGAAGCACATCAATAAAATACCTATTTTAGCAAACAAGACACAAAAACGTTTATGGCACTGAAACGGTGTAACACAAGATGAAACAAGAAAGAATAAAGGTTACATGGAACTTATATCATGATTTTTACTTTAATTTTAATATAGAAGCCAACAAACCCCAGAAGATGGAACTTGTAGGATGATAACTTCTTCTGAAACATTATAATAAAAATCATGAATACTGGCCTCAGGATCATAAACCCCTTCCTATCTTATAATGGCCTCCAAAAGAAGCAGTGAAATAGTCTAATGAGCAAATTCCTTGAACTCACTGCGTGTGCCTGAACAATACATTTTTCGTTATTCATCCTGAACTATGTTGAACCAACAACAAGTACATTTCCCTTTCCATCGAACCTACGAACAATATGGAGCAGCTAAGATGATACACAAAAATAGAATGTGTGTATTTATGAGTGATATACATGGAGATTGCAGATAAACCCCAATGGATATTTTTTGTTGGGTTTCTAAAACCTCCTTCTCAACATTCTGAAATCAGTGACTGTAAAAATATAAACATTTACAATTGAAAAACCGATCCACTCTCATGGCAGAAATGTGTATATGGTTTTTCATTCGACTACTGACAGCTTCCTTCACGATTAACTGTTAAAAACTTATCATAGCACTCAGTCTCTTTATGGCAATATACATTTATCAGATATTTTATCGGAGTGAGGATTTTTCCATACTATAAACTAATACAATTATTTTATTTTCAACTTGGTATCGCTGATGAAAATGGAAATAAATTTGCTATACATCATTGCAGAACAAACTGAGTAGTTTCAGGCATGACGTGGTGGAATTTAACACAATAAAGAATAGATAATAGCAATTTTCTACTAGATAAGTTTAACTGTATGACTGGGTTTCCACATACTACATCATCTTCAAGTAACACATCCTATTGGTTGGTTATCCAACCTTCCCCTCAACCACGTCCTTCCGCTCCTACCACATACACCCCTCCTCCCAGGAAGCAAAAATGTATACAGGGTGCGGCATCATAGCTTCCTTTTTTGAAAGTGTTTTGCATTTAAAAAAAGGAAGTAATGCTGCCGCACCCTTTTTAAGATGGCATTAGAATGCATTTTGTTACCTGAAGGTGATGTAATAAATTGAAACCCAGTCGTACAATTTCACATATCTAGTGAAAAATTGCTACCATCCATTCTTTATTCTCATTGAAGATTGTTTAACGTTTATATACCACGTGTTTGTTGGTATCATTATTAGTGTTCAAAAATTAACATTCCGAACAAAAACAAATGGATTCAAATGGCCAAACGTGCTTAACTCCAAATGATTATTCATTGGGAACTCAATAGCAGCAACGTGGGGAAAGACTGCTGCTCTGCTTGGAACTGCTTCTCTCCTGAATTCACCCACTGAGGTAAGAAGGGAATAAACAAGTATGGTATAGAAAGGAAGGAATGCCTGCTGGAACCTACTCTTAACATACATATTGAATAATTAGATTGGTCTTCTGTACCTTCACGCAATATATATACAATAAACACTTGTTCATCAATGTTCATCGAAGCACCAATAATCGAAAAACATGGATAACTGAGATGCATGGAAAATATGGTGGTAAACTTAATGTTTTGATTCTGCAATATTAACTTGAGCTCTTTTTAGCAATAGAAAGTACATTTTTTGCATCTTTCAGCCATTTTATTAGGGTAGAATTATAGATTTACAGTGGGTCGCGGTAGTCCAGTGGGTAGAGCGATGGACTGCTGATCAGAGGGTCCCGGGTTCAATTCCCGGGCAAGGCACTCTGGGCACCTGCAGCTCCACCCAAAGCTTAAGTGATTTTAGGGTACCAGGTCTTCCTGGGAAACCATAACCGGCACAGGGAAAGGAACTGGCCCCCCTGTTGTGTGAATTTTCACACGCCGTATAGGACTTAGTACTGGGTGATCTCTACCATCACCTTCGGGTTGATTACTGTGTTTATGGGTTTTTTTTATAGATTTACAAGAATACAAAAGTACCATAGTGTGAACACAAAAACACATTTTCCTCGGGAAGCTAAACCAATCACGTAGCCAGCTAAAACAAATGATAGGTGAATTAATAATTTTAAAAAAGGATCGCTGATATGGATTAATATTTGTTATATGATACCAATTAAAATAATGCAGTGTAGGTAGTTGATGACTTATTTGCCGCACAGTAAAACTACATATTTGCTCATTTTAAAAGAGAAAATGGAATTCTCAGGGCCAATGAATGCCAGGGAAATGAAAACTGGAAAGTATCAATGTATCATACATCAGGGTATTCTGTGAAATTAAAAACTTTATAAAAAGTTTAGGCATTATAAACTTGTGTTTTCAAAAGTTCCAAAGCATTTAATTATGTTAAGGATTGTAATTTCAATACAATTTTGAGATGCTAGGAAGAGAATTGCATAGGTAATCCACAAAACAGAAAATTAGCATTTATTGCATTATGAATCACACAAACGATCTATAAAAATTGCAATTTATTAAATTCCAGGAAAAATGCTTTGGGTCAAACTATACATTTATTTCTCAGATGTTGAGAGATTAACTTCGAAACACACATTATAGCAAAAATTATGGTAAATATATAATAAAATGGCAGCAATAATTGGGTTTCAGCATTTAACAGTTTTCCTTCAATTCAATCCTCCTGCCGCAAAGAACACATATAACTTTTCAGTCCCTTTGAAAATATTCTTACCAAAAAATACTGAAGTGATAAGCTAATTTAATTGTAAGCGTTAATTTTTAATTCATTTTTTTACATTTTTCATCCACAGAGCACAACAAGAAAGTATTATGTTATATGAACGGTCATTTTTTAAAGAACTTCCTATCTGAATTATAGCTTTGAGAGTCAGTCCCCAAATTCTAGAAAAATTGAAGACCATATGAGCTAAAATCAGTATACTTGTTTCCACCTTTTAAGAATTTAAATTGGTTCGATAAATTAATTAATGCAGTTTTTACCAATGATCTAATGGTTCCTGGCTCAACTTTGTGGAAGTTAATGTTCATTAAATGAAGAACACATTGCATTTTTCCACTGTTCTTTACTATGATGCCTAGACTTTGAAACTAGCAGTACCAAAATAAAGAACAGCGGAAAAATACATTGTGTTCTTCATTTAATGAATGATTTAAGGCTTAATTTTCAACTTTGCAAAGCGATAGGTAGTTTGGTTTTTGCACAAATCCTACCATATGTATATCAATTGCTTAAACATTTTTTTAGCAGCAAAACAAGGAACATCATTAATTTTGTAATAACTCCCAAAATTCCTGAGTTTACACCTGAATGTAAATATGTAAGAAAAGGCATCCACATCCACATAGCATAAATATTCCTACCATTATTTAGCATATTTTGTTATACTTATGAAAAAATGGATTAGAAAACATTTGAAATAACAGATATTACGCATATGTACAACCTTCACCCAATTCTAGGTGCATACTAGTACGTGTCCCAACTTTCAGCTTTCCAATCCTCTTGCTTTATGAGTTACAGGATAAAATTATGTAGAAAGATACATGCATTTACAGATTTCTTTTTAAAATAGATTCTGTGTATGAAAAATATTCATATTTTTTGTTTGTTTTTTCAAACTGATATAAATGTATTAAGGCATCAAACATTAACATGATTTATTTAATAAAATATCTCCAAATGCACAGCAGCAGCAAACATAGTAATGATCTTCCACGCAGAAATGAATAATTTTGAAAAAAGAAAAGCAGCAGTGCTCTCAGAAATAAGCCATACATCTTAAAACCATCATTTTAATTTGATACATGAACTTTTGATTTGAGGGCTATCAGACTTCCAATTGCACCATTGGAAGGGCTGTAGCCTAACACAAAATGTCCTAATGAAGATGTGCAAAGGCTCTTCCATGTCAAATCATATGATATTTTAACGTACTAGATATTTATCCTCACAAGGGAGACTACGGCCCCATGCATGGAATCAAGTTGTTCCAAAAACATTGTTGTTACAGTGCCATACTGACGGCACCCACCCACCAAGGCCCTTCTGTCAACTATATTTGACAGAAATGAATGGAGTCAAAGTGAGGGCTATGGGCAAGATTCATAATTCCAATTTTGATGAATACCAATTTGCAAATGAGCTATAACTCTTTTCTTCTGCTCTATTAGACAATCTCAAAGAAAACTAGTATTAATCAATGTAACATACCTCCATTGACAAAATTGTATCCTATCAAAGCATACTTCTTAGCATTCTGAACAGCTTCTTTGGAGTAAATGGCAGCTTCATTTGGGTAGCACAATGAAGCCATCGCTATAAAAGGATAGAACAAATTAAATTATAACACCTAAGTTGGATGACGAAAATCTTACAGTAATTTTGGTATTATGGTAACAGTGATGGGCTTCAATTTTTTATTAATTCAACTTATAATTCGTTTCACAATTAGAAATTTAATTGCATTGTGTTTTGGATTTTTCCATAATATACTTGGAAGGAAAATACACTTTCAAAAAATACACACTTTTATCTAGATGCCTAAATCACTTTATAACCTAAAATGGGCAGAAAACAGTTTCACAAGCAATCAAATGAAAAGAAGTACAAGAATAATTAAGGTTCTATTCCTTGATACAAAGGTTTGATTTGATAAAAAGGGTTTTTTAATGGAAAGATAGGTAAAAGAAATTTTTCTATTGAAACTGAAATGCCTACAATTTTTTGTGGTATTGTGGAATGGATCAATCTGTCTTGTCCTCAACCTCATGTCAATCTTAACATTAGAAATTATAGCTCAGGAGTGAGAGAGCCAAAAAATATTGGCTTGGAATTAAAATCCAACTAAGTTCAACATAATAAAAGTAGGGGTGGAGAGATGCAAGATTTATGGTGAGAAGAGGAGATTGGAACTTTAAACCTACCCTAAGAAATGCATGAATCACCTGCAGATACCGTGCCAGCTGCCTCACCAGTGCTAATAAAATTTGACACCATTCCTGTGACCTCTTAAGGCCTCAAAACACACATTTAGTTTTACAAAGGCTTTGATAATATAAGCATAATATTTTCAAACATTTGTTAATTTAGTAATCAACAGGAGATCTACATCTTACCAACTAGAGTAATACTAGTACACTTGGGCACAGGTGTTTCAGTGGAGAATTAAATTCAAACTAACCAAGAGCACCAGTAGAACCATAAAGCAGCCGGCGGAAAAAACCTCCTCTGAGACCAAGCACCAAACCAGTAAGACCACCAAGGCCAATTGCACCAGCACGAGGTAAATAATTATTTTCTTCTTTTAGGAAGGATATAATAACTGAACAAAAAAGAGAAAACTTCACAGTTACGAATTGATCACAAGCAATAAAAAAATCAGGAATAAAATACAAAATTCATTGAGTAATAACAATAATTTTTACAATTCAAAATTTACAAATTTAATATTATAATAACTGCTTTTTTCCAATGGCATGTCTTATAGATCTCAAGTAATTTTTTGCCAATCACAGAAGTAAAATCTCAGTTTTTAATGGCTTTCTCAAGTATACAGTTACTAACATGCTGTGGATTTTGTTGATAAACACCAAATGTGAACAGGTTTGCAAACAAATAATCCTTAGCTCTTTGGTAATATTTTATGTATTGAAACCAATGACAATAAGAGACGGAAATAAACACCTTGAGACTAGAGCATCAATGCAAACTGATCTATAGCACAAAAAGCTTATATGAAATTGCGGTGAGCTGTTCATCGCTGCATTAAAATTTGAATGTAATACTGTGAGTAAGCAAATTATTTTATGAAAATTACTTGAAACATACAATAATAATCAATAAAATTATCCTTTTAACGATTACAAATTGATTCTTTTCTTAAATACCTGTATTAGTTAAAAGTGATGTCCACATTACCAAAACTACGACTCAAAGAGTACATTATTCCAGTTTTTTTTAGTAAAAATGCTGCAGCCAACAATGAATTGATATCATTGAAAGGTATGTGAGAAGTCACCATTCCAATCAAAAAGGAGAAGGATCATCATCAAGGTAAATTACTCTGGATGGTGGTGATTTAACGGAAGGACCTACCATTTAAAGCAGGAGGTCAGAACTTGAAAAATTCCAAATGTACACATCCTCTTTCCAATAAATTGAAAAATCTGGTAAGGTCCGCTGTCTGGCGTTACTATTGAAACCAAATCCATAATAGCAAGACATAATAACTTAAAATACATACACTCTGAATGAGCTTTCCCTGTTTCCACGAACTCCACCACCTTCTGTTTATACCGATCAAGGTCATCAACGTACACCCACAGCTCTTTTCTGACAACGGATACCGCTGCTTCTAAATCAGACCTAGACCTCTCTTCCGCAGTATAGCTGCAAATAACATGCACGACAACGTTAACATGGTAATGTGTACAGAGGAACTCACATTTTTTATATGTTGGTTTACTTTACCATGGGGGATCTGCATGGTCATAAATAGGCAATTCACTCGGTTTAATTTTTAGAGGACCTATATGGCACTTTCCTTCCGCCGGCTTTATTTCTGAAGGAGCAGCAGTAACCTTTTCAGGTTTTTCCGCCGCTTTGACGACTGCAGTGGCAGCAGGACATATTGCCGCAACAGAGACGGGTATCAGAAACTTTCTCATGATCTGTCGATTGCAAAATAACAAATTAGAAGGGCTAAATTTCGAACCCAACGTTTACCAAACCTAAACACGACTGCACATTCACCGCTATGTACAAATATTACGACGATATTACATCATTAAAATCGTTATTTGGAAGGTGGCATTGATAATGATTTTGTTGACACCCTATTATTCACAATACATTCCTGAAAAGTAAGGAAATTAGGGGGAAAACTCTGGAACCACTGATTCAACCCGGGAAGCTAACGTGAGTTAAAGTACCATCAACTTTAGAAGATACTTCAATCAACTCATGACCAGTAAATTTCACTAAAATCAACTAATAAAATGTGCAATCTATGTAATGAAGTCATTTCAGGTCCAAAAATATTAGTATTTCTCTGACACTAACTTTTGATACTCTGGGGGCAGCCATTTTTTTCTGAAGGACGAGCGGATCGAAAAACGAAAATGTGCCTCCGAAACCGCGCCAATTTCACATTTGTTAGACAAGAAGCATGTCGAGGGAATTGCGCTTTCACCCCAGTCTATCTCAAAATAAGAAATAATCAACAAAAATCATTTCAAACATATATCTCCCGCATCTTAATGACCAAAATTTTTTAAGTTTAAGTGAATGTAATTCACATAATGTCCCATGTATTCCCTAAGGTGAAGAGCTTAACGAAAGAAGACGAAACTATACCTTACTTACTTTGAGCTCCAAAAATTCAGTATATATTTCAATTTATTAAACTGGGAAATTCATATGTCACCGGGGAAGCAGTGCTCGTGCAATGAATTTTTAAATGCTGAAAATGAACAATCCCAACAACAATGTGCTTAGTATCGCTTACGTGCATCCAAATTGTTCCTAATTTACAAAGAATTCCAGTCTGAGAATTCAATCTAGTTGGCTCAAAATCAATAACGTGATAAAAAAACTCTTGAATTTTGTACATTCCCTGGGTAATCCAAATATCTTCAGTTTAGTTTGTGTGGTCAAAACAAGTAAATTTTTTCTGTCCATTGTTGCGTACTAAAAGCCAACTCATAATATTAGTAAATTCATTTTTTTCTAAAAATGTGGACCAAAATTTGGAAAAAAAGCTTTTGTAGCCTTCACTAAGAAATCGATGTCACCTCTCAATAATTTATTCCTTCGACATTTCTGGAGGTATGCAACTCGAGTCAACGTAATTATATCCAATTTATTTATCCAAAAGGACTTCACGAGCGAATGCAACATAATTCACGTCACAAAATTCGAAAACAATAACTGATTTTGTTTTCCATGAGCAGATGCAACTATCCCCGTAAGTCCTTTTCCTTATTTTGAAGATACACCACACCAGTCCAGTCTTAAGAATGTATTGTACTGTAGCCACTTTACACCAGGCCACAAATTTTACTTTCCATTGGTGACTGGTTCTTCTTGCCCAATAAGGAGTGTATGCCAAAGGTCTCAATTTACTTTTCTGGTATGGGCATTGATTTTTTATGCTTTTTTTCGATTTTTTTGCCAAAAGTTTACTAGAAGACGAACAAAAGTTCTCCCAGCCTAGGCGGCCCAAAGGAGTCCTTAACTAGGAAATGCAAGACATCCGTTATGGACTTCACAAAATATTTTTTTAAATGAGTTTTTTTTACTTTTCGGTGTAGTAAAATGCAGATTTATGGGTAAAATAAGTTTTAATTGAGAACTACTACCGAAGTAGTCTATTAAAACGTTCACGCAATACAATAAGTATGAGTACATTATAAACTACTCTAAGGTATACTGGTAGTTTCATATAATAAAGAACCAGACGAGTATTTTTAATTTCAATGCACAGTTATTGTTTATATTTTAGAATTATATTGTACAATTACTTGAAGAGACATATTTGACACCTTTAAGCAAAATTCGACATATATGCACTTAATGTACTCGCGTACACGTTTAAATACTGTACGATTGTAAAAAATGAAAGAATATTGGCAAAATAATTTGGATCGCGCTAAATGGCATTTGACTTTAGCAAAGTTTTATACATCAATTCAGTTTATTATGTGAAATCATAGAATAAGCATATGGGAGATTACTAATAGGATTTACACTGGAACTAATATCATTTATAAATAAATTAAATAACAGTACCCAAAATGGGACCTGGAGATATATTTCCATAAGAACACGCCAGAACAAAGAATAAAACTGATGAAAGGCAGCAAAATATTTGGCGAAAATTTCCTTATTAACTCAATGGATTAAAGCCTTAGAAAAATCCATTAACTCCTTTAAACCTTGTCGATAGAAACGACATTTTAAAAGTGGAAAGACAATGAGTTAGGAAAGGTTGATTGTCTCGTCAGACACCATGCTGTTTATCAATGAGAATATTGCCACATATGGGAGATTAATTGTGGATAACTCCCCAAAACCTCAGGTAGTTCGGATTGAACAGTAATTGGCCTGTAGTGATACCATGCTTGTCACTACTTCAAAGCAAGCAGCGTGGCTTCACAAGATCGTGATAAGGAATAATATTACTAACTTATCTGATAATAAACATCATAAAATTTTGGCATATTAGAGTATTGTGACAAAACTTTAATTAGAAGGGGGAATTGAGCCAACTCCATAAGAATCACACCAAAATGTTACATTGAACAGAATGTCAATTAAAAATTTAATATTTCACCAAAAGACATTTTTCCACTGGAATAGTGTGCGTTAACAAATTGAGTAGAACGAAAAATGTCAGCAAGATAGTCAGCTATAAGATTGGCTACGTTCTGACAGCTATTGTCCTCGCCGTTATTCAAAATCATCTCGGTTGATAATGAGACCAAGAGTTTTTAAGATTATACGGTGTGTCGCACAGGAATTTTTCATTGTATATTCAGTGATAAGAATGAACAACATACTTTCATCAACATTTCACATACTTTGCATAAAATTCACGGGAATCCACGGGTAAGTGAATCGATATCTAAAGTTAACTTGCGGGTTTTTCCTTCTGAAATCTTTGGTTTTAACTTGAACCAACAACTGCAAATTTGGTTCGGTTTTGAGAATGTATCCTAAATTATTTTTTGATCAATTACTTTCAGCGTCTTAAGATCGCTAGCAACCTCTATCTGCCTCACACAATAAGCAAATGAGTGCCAAAAACAAACTACCTTTTGAAAAGTAAAGACTACTGGTTCATTGCGTTTCCTCGGCAAAGAGTATTAAAATGTGAAGACACATCTTACAACTAGCATCTACTATATTTTTTTTAGTTTGATATTGTCATTCAATATTCACCGGTAGAGGACAGGAGTTCCAAGTTGGATATCGTTTGTCAGTTCGTTATCTGCCCGGAGTTGGATTTTGGCGGTAAAAAGTTTGCACGATACCAGTCTTGGAAAATACTTTTTACGACATCTGTTGACATTTAGTCCTTTTTATGTTTGGATTTGACCTAGATTTATTGACAGTACTGCATTATATTTAAGTGCCATGACCGGAGCAAAGCGTAATGACATTAATCGGCTGAGGGATCGCTTAGTGATTATCCAATTCAAAGAAGCAATTCTATGGAAAGATGATGATTTACAGGAGATTATTCTTTCAAATTCGTCGTTATGGTTCAGGCTAATAAGTTGGCTGCTGGAGCAGTTGTCCGGTGACTCTTTAATAGCTGAACCTAAAGATACACAACTGGGTAAGTTCTTAGGAAGACGTTGACTGTATGAATAAATTTCGTCCTTAAATAGCTCTAACGAGTTTCTCATTTTAATCTAGTAATCCAGAAAACTATCGTGGGGCTTGGAATCTGTAACAGCAGCAAAGCGGCGAATCTTATATCGGTAAAATGGTATTTTCTTTTATGTTTTGCATAGCTATAAGTTACAGTAGGTACTTGTAATCCACCGTACGGAGTAACCACGCAATTGAAATAACAACTAATAATTGATTCATCTGGTGGCCTTGTGTGTGATAAGATTAGGGCATCGAAAGCTAATATTCAAATATTTACCGATAGAAAAACTTAATGTCTACAATTGATCTGAATACAATCTAATTAATATATTTAACATTGGAATACTGAGTAACGTACAATTTGTATTAATTACGACGTTCGTAACATCGACTTCAAGGAAAAGCTTAGTATCAGAATGCAGTTGGCTACTTCACAGCACATAGTGGACCCGATTTGACCTAAAGATTTCTCTATGGTAATTTTTTTAATTACCCACATTATTTAAGTTCTCGGTCACTGTATTAATATCGTTATTATATGGCAAAGTTGCTGTCACTCTTGGGCTACAATCTTTGATGAGCCATTTATATGTTAAACTGTCTGCAATTCGCCCTAAGGTTTGTGGTTTTACAGTTAATCATTTAGATACCTCAGGCCTATTGGCCTGGTGTTTTTTGAGTGCTGATAGGCGAGAGAATATTCGGTAATTTGATTTGTCACCATAAACAATTGTAGCATTCCCTCGGTTGGGTTTAAGACTACTTTGAAATTTATTAAAATTTTGAGAATTTGCTGTCCAACTTGTAATACTCTTTGATGCTAGCAGGATGTGCATCACTACCCACTATTGGAAATGCATTGTGAGATAAGTAAACTGATTGAGAGCCATGTCAATAGAAAATTAAATACATGCATTTCTAAGCAATGTGAACTTGGCAAATGAAAAAACTTTTTCTGTTCTTTGTATTATGTGAAATAGTAATATCTCTAACAATAAATTCATCTTGCAAAAGTTCCCATGTCTTAAAATGAGGCTAATAATATTCTCAGAGTATTGACGTCATAAAAAACAGGGTTAGACTATTTCTTCAACAATGTGGTAATGTCAAATAATTCTCAGCACCAGAGTTAATTAGGAAATAAATCGCGTCAAGTAGTGCATTTGATAGCCTCTACCAATACTTAATTTCCCAAATGAAGATGTGTAGCATTATGTTAATATTTACCTCTGTTAGGGCACCAGCTCCCTTCTCTTTGTGGCTAGTTGACTTTATTCTTGTAATTGGCATTCTACTGGTTGAGTTCTGCATGTGCTCAATTTCGTATACTTCCTTCTTCCATCCAACATGTTTTTATCATATCTTGGCACCATCACTAAATAGCTGGGGCTGCAAAGCCATCTGCCCTACTTGGGTCAGATGGCTTTCCAGTTTTCTCATTGAGGAACTGATGCTGCAGGGACTACCTTTCATCTGGATCCTACCCTTTGCCCTATCTGACATAAGTTACCTTATCAGGAACAAATGTCAATGCTCCCTCCAGCATAGATCTACAGGTCATCAGTATGCACAAGCCCTTCCACCATGTCAAGGTTGTAGTCCATGGGGTGTTAGTTTACTTCTATCACATCTAAATACATAAAGCATGGTCAACTCAGAGGTAATAGCATCAAAATTCACAGCTGCCCTACATTGTTCAAATGGTATGTATACCCTTATCACTTGCCCTAATATTATAGTCTGTATGAACTGTTACTAAATAGGAAACGCATGGGTCTGATGTGAACTGTTTCCAAGTTAAGCATATCATTGCCAAGATTCATCATTTCAGTTATTTCCTGGCTGATATAATGTGCACAGTGTTCTCTGTAAAAGAGGTATTGTTTTCAATACTTTCTTCCCAGTTCATTGACTTAATTTATTTATATTGCCACCTAAAATAGATGTTTCAAATAATCAAATACTAGTCATGCCAAGGCTCAAATTGTAGCTGTGATGATAGAGGGTGAAAAGTAGGAAGTTAATATTATTGTTAATTGGGACCATCTACTTTAAATAATTAGATTTCCACAATGGCAATAAATAGTGTTATTGGTTGCCAGTGTTTATTTTCTTAATGTCTGTAATTTAAAAGATATTTTTATTTTTAGGGCAAATTGACTGTTGAGGAGAAAATAAAACTCCTTTCACGACTTATAAGCCTGGTTGAGGCTAAAAGCAGTGTTGAAGATGACATAGAAAATATTAACGACATTGAGGCAAGAAGAATTGACCACATTTTAAATGCATGGTCAGAGGTTTGTATGCTACATTTTGAAAACTAATGATACAGAATATATGAACAAATTGAGTAGCTTCAAGCGTGATGTGGTGGGAGTCAAATCTAATGAATAACTGATTGTAGCACTTGATAAAATTTTTATTTTACTGTAAATAAAAATTATCAAGTGGAAAAGTGCTACGATCAGTTATCCATTCAGAATATACCAAATTTGCTATGTTCTCACATTTTGCTCGGGTAGGTAACACTTAAACAATACAATTCCAAAAGAATTATTTGTTTGAACCTTTGCTATTGAAGTCAAGTTCTATCTTCTTACCTGTTTAAAGAAACCCAAAGTTTGATGCCAAGCCCTCTTGAATTTCTCAATTTCTTGGCTTATGATTAATTCACATTTTCAGTATTCAATTGAGTCTTCACCTTCTAAACTAACATATTACAGATATGGTTTCATATTTTGAAAGGTTTCTCCATAAGCCTTAATAATTTTACTCTAACTATTCCTCACATAAATTGTCAGCAAACATTATTTGTCATTACCCCTGCTTGTATGGAGTTGGATAATACTCTCATAGTATCTCTGCTTGCCTCATGAGGTGACTAAAAGACTGGGTGGACAACCTTGGAAACAAATATCCAGTTTAGTTCAGGTAGCAGCCAAAGATACTGTGACCCAAGTATCCAAGACTACAGCTAATACTGTATGAGTCTGCTGCTTGTGAGGGGCTATGGGCACTGGTCCACCAAATTGCTAAGGGTTCCCTGGAGTTAGAGAGAGGGAAAGTGGGCAGGAAAGAATTCATGAAAACTTAATAAAAATTTAAATGATCATAAATAAATGGGAACTAATGAGGGAAGGAGAATAGACCTTTATAATGGAATAGAAAGAGGAGCTAAAAGACAATCCAGGGAAGATAAAGGTGAAGAGAAATAAATAGCCATGGGTCATCAAAGAAATGATTACTAGGATGGAAGAGGGGAGGCAGAATAATTTTGATATATATTGGTATATACTTATAGAGTTGACCAGAGGTTGGCAGAAGAAAGTTCAGAGAACTGAATAATAAACTTGGTTAAGCCTCATATGGACCAAGAAAAGTGGTCAAAGGATTGAAAGGATATGGAAATATTTTGGAATCAGGAAAAAGTGGAAGAACCATACAAGGAAGGAATTGTCTTGATTTAGAAAGGGAAGAATTATGAGGTCTGTCTGTAAAGGATCCAGTCATGCAATAATGTATTGAGAATAGCCTACCTAGAAGAATGAGGCCTTAGTACCCTTTGAAGTACTCCCCTTTAGACCTCGCACACTTATCCCAGTATCTCTTCCACTTTTCAAAACAATTGGCAAAGTCTTTCGGAATAGTCATCAGCTGCCTCTTTGAGCTTATTAATGCCAAGAATTACATTCTGCAGTTGCATGGGACTTGCTCCAAGCCACAAACAATGAACCAGTTTTTCTAAAAAAATCATAATCATCGATCAGTCATGGGTCTATGGCTGTGTGACCCTGAAACAAAAGCCAAGTCTCCTCAACAGTTGGTGTGCCTTCTTTTTTTACTCCTTTTAATGCGTCAACATTTCACTTTTGCTTCCTCCCAACCCTTAAGAGTTTTAAGGTGTAGTGGCCTTGGACCTGATATTAGTTTCTTTCTGTGGCAACTCTTAGTTGCTTTTTTCATTTTGATCATTATGAATTCCTATAATGTACTCTCTCTACCTCCCTGTCATCTCTCGGGGATCAGGATGATGCGATGGCTAACATACTGGCTTCCCACCCAGAGGACCTGGGTTCAAAGCTCGGAAGTGAAAGATATTTTTTATTGGTATCGCGATGCAAAATTAAGGTGCTTTCTGGAGAGCACTGAGTATGCCATCCGTCGAATGGGACATTAAGCTAGGGACCCCTTGGCACCTTTCATTATGAGTAGGCTCATGCTGATGCCAGGTTTATCTCCACCCTTCATCCTTTCCTGTCCATCCCTAATAGCACTAATGACCTCAGCTGTTAGTCGCCTCCCCTAAATACTACTACTACCACCTCTCACCTCTCTATTCACCCACACCTCTATTTCAGTCCCCACAAGCATTATTTTACATTTAGATGATCACTGTAAATTATTTAATGAAAATTGGGAAATATAAATTTAATAAGAATATTGTTCTGTGACATTGAGAGTATTTTGTATGTTTCATAAAAATATACTTTTTATTGATTTTATAATTTTGGTGTGTTTCCAACTGATGGGAAAAATAGAAATTTTCCTGAAAACCCCCCACTAGTGAAAAATGATTTTTTTTCTGTGTGAATGGTAGGAAGGAATCCAATGAGTGTGTGTGCAGATTTTTAATCTTGGTGATGTAATTATGATAATTTAGGTTCTGGGACCGTTGGACGACAATAAAGACAGCCCTGCAGGAATGAAAAAGAGAGGCGTGCCAGCAGAAATGAAAAAGAAAGACGTGGTGCAGGATCCTCCAGATCTGAGGAAAATAGAATCTTATGAAGAGGATTATTCTTTGTGCAAAGAAGGAGTGGAACAAGCGAAAAAGAAGATAGAAAGGTTGAGGAAAGAACTTGAGGTGAGGGATGCAGACTAATCTTTTTCATATTTTTGGAGTTAACTGTTAAATGTACAGATAGGTGTTATCATAAAGAGGATAGATATATCCAGTCAAGTAAAGGTACTGCCTTTAAATAAAAAAAAAGTGGAAAACTGGGTGTTTCATTGAGATATCAGTTAGATTATTCATGTCCATATAAAGAAGTTTTTAATTTTCCACAGACTGTAATTTATTATACAATGTGTTTTGCTGACTTGTGGTATCATCAGGTACAAGTTTTGTTCACATGTTAAATATGTATCATTAGGACGTGGAGAGTGGGGTGGCTATGTAGGAGGAAGAGGGAGGGTGCTAAGTTAAAGGTGGGGGTTGGAATTATTGGGGTAAGGGAAGGACAAGGCGGTGGTGCCTGGGTTATGACATGGCATTGGGTAGGGTCAGGGGCATAGGAGGGGAAGGGGCGAATGGGTACGTTGAACGGTTGGATTTGTTTTCCCTCGAGGTCAGTTTCTCAGAAAGGAGAGGGGATTGATGAGAGTATAATTGCTCATTACAAAGTATTTTTTTGGGGTCTGCCTGGTGTCATCTAATCTTGATTTGCTCGAGAGCATCCATTTTTAATCCTTTAATCCCATGGCCCTGACCCCACCCAATGCCACATCATAACCTTGGCACCAGCACATTTTTCTTTCTCTTACTCGAATAATGCTAGTCCTACCTTCAACTTTAGTATATTCGACTGCTGCACGAGAACAAAATTTGTACCTGATGATGCCGCAAGTCGGTGAAATGCATTGTATCGTAAAATAAAGTAAATTTACAATTTACTTTGTAAAATTTAGTTAAAATAAATATAAAATAAAATTTAATAATAAATAATAATAAAATTTAGTAATTTACTTTGTAAAATTACAAACTCCTTTAATGTCGACATCTTACAATTACACAAAGTGAAGCCTGAAAGCATTCAGTATATAGATTATTCATTGTTATATACAAATTCTGGATGTGTAGTCAATGTGCGAGGTTTTCCAGGAGCTTAAGTAGTACCAATTCATAATTTAGTGCTCGTGAAGTGTAATGTCAAATTTAAGAGAGCTAACAAGAGAAGGCAGATGAGAAAATGAAATACAGAAGATTTAACTGGGATGCAAAGGAAGAGTGCCAGAAGGTGGTGGAAGAATTTCTGAGTAAGAGGATGGGTACCGTAGCATGCAGGTGGAATTTTCTTTGAAATGGGACTTTAAAAGCCTCTAAAAAACAATAGGAACAGAATAGGTGAAAGGGAAAGGCTGAAGAAGCCATGAATTATAGATGAGATGATTAGGGAGATAGACAAGAGGAGGAAATGGTGAATGTAAACAGTATCAGGTAGAAGAAAGTACTAAGAGATAAATGCTAATATACATAGTCAAGAAACTAATTGGGTTAAAGAAACATAATGGATGAAACATGCTAGCAGGTGGAGAGTTTACAAAGGAATAGAGGAAGTAACCTGGTAAAGACCAAGCTCTCTATCAGAGATACAACAGGAAAGTTATTGACTGAGAAAATATTTCAGAAGATATGGATAGAATACATAGAGGAGCTATTTTAAATTGTCTTGTCATATCTTACAGGATAGTTCCTGGAGGTATACCCCACCAGTTCCTTAATATTTTCATTCTATACTCTCTATTCACAACTTAATGCCCACAACTAAGAACTTTTCTCTGTGTTTCTTAGTTTTTTGTATTTGCACAACATAAAATTCCTCATTGTTCACTGAAAATTTTCTATGAAATTAATAACACGTGTGCTAATTTTGTGTTCAATATCTGTCTGAAAATCAGTAATACCATGATTTCATATGCATATGCCTACAGACAGTATTACCCTGTTAGCCTATTCGCTCCATGGATAGGCAAATTTTTAGTTAATACTCATTTAATTTAGTTAGGCAGTCATGTCTTCTTTCTTAATCACAGAAAATTATTACATCAATTGCAAATTTGCCAGATCAAATTTTATAGTGTTTTAATGATTAATGTTAAATACCAGTAAAGGTTTTAATGGCCTAATACTGGAATGTACGAATTATAGAAGTTTATTTCAAGTTACAATTTTTTCAGTCCCTTCAATTTTGAAATGATGAGGTTGTTACAGATAAATATGATAATCAAAAACTCTGGTCCATAATAAACAACTATTAATCCCCATGGTAATTCTGCATTTCCTTTCAGTTGGAGGATGGTGTTACCGCCGTGGATGCCATACAACAGCTGAAGAAGGAAAGGGAGGATTTAAGTGATAAGATTTCTATGCTGGTTGAGTCTTGGACACCATTGCTAGAGGAGGTGAAAAATGTATATGAAACTGAGCTTAAAGATCTTTTGCCAGTAGATGTTGCAGACCCTATAGAGTTGACTAGCGTTGATTCTCTGTTTCAGAAATTGGAATGTATATTACAAGTGAGTATAAGGAAGCATTTCATATTTTGATTATGTTTGTTTACAGATCCTATCCTTTATGAGAAGGAATAGTCCTTGTTTGTTAATTTCAGCCAAGCTTGGAGTATAGGTGGAGATTTTTGAAGAGTAAATTTAAATTGATGAATCAAAAGTTTAAATATCATTCGTCCCTATTTTGTCACATGAAAATTACATTTTGCTCACTTTGAATGCTGCCTCATGTGATAATTAGGAGTGGTCCCATTATAATTATATCCTTTTTGATCCAACATCAAGGTTCCTTTTACAAATTCCAAAGAAACTGTGGGAGATGCCGCAACAGTAACTTTTAACGGAGTCATCCGCTAATGTGCATTTCAATGCAACAATTTCAGAGTGTAAAAATCATTCGCCTTGACTGGGATTAATTTTGGGGCTTTTAAAGGAACTAGATGTTATGACGAAATACCGTACATACAATGTCACATGCATTCGTAGTCGTGCGCGAGGCGCCACTGTCCACGAGGTTAAAGCCAACTTTAAACACTTATGGTGTTTTCCCTTTGACAAATTCCAAAGAAACTGCGGGAGATGCCGCAACAGTAACTTTTAACGGAGTCATCCGCTAATGTGCATTTCAATGCAACAATTTCAGAGTGTAAAAAGCCAAGTCAAGGCGAATGATTTTTACACTCTGAAATTGTTGCATTGAAATGCACATTAGCGGATGACTCCGTTAAAAGTTACTGTTGCGGCATCTCCCGCAGTTTCTTTGGAATTTGTCAAAGGGAAAACACCATAAGTGTTTAAAGTTGGCTTTAACCTCGTGGACAGTGGCGCCTCGCGCACGACTACGAATGCATGTGACATTGTATGTACGGTATTTCGTCATAACATCTAGTTCCTTTAAAAGCCCCAAAATTTCGGAGTTTAGGAGGACGCCTCGGTAGCTTAAGTGGCTAAAGCACTCGACCGGATATTGAGGGATCTGGGTTCGAATCCCAGTCAAGGCGAATGATTTTTACACTCTGAAATTGTTGCATTGAAAGGTTCCTTTTATTTTTTAATATTGTAACACTATTGATCCAATACTTCTAATGCTTTGCTGAAGTTTAAATTAGGAGTAAACTTGGCACCCAAAGTTGTTCACTACATACTGTATGCCCATTGTGCAAAAGAGTAATTTCCTCTCTGTGTTATAAAACTTAAAACCAACTTTTAATTCTTGCTTCTCCAAATCCCAATGATTTCTACAATGCCAATGATGTGTTAGCTGATTATACCTGTAGAAGAGCTATAAAATATGAATTTTGACTCTAAGAGATAAGCCTAAGGAATCTTGGAAATTTGTTGGGTGTGTCTGTAAAATCAGTTTTGGTCACATTTTTGTGAAAAATATTTACTGCTTGGGCTCAAGAAGCTGCGAGGAAAGTCCATTAAAAGTCATCCGGGTGTTGAATGAGATTTGCAATGATGGTTCTAGTTCACTTTTTATTTTAAGTTCCAGTAGCTGATTTTGTTCATTTTCCTATTGCCATTCATTTGCCCATTTTCACCCATGTTAACGCAGAAGAGAGGAAAATATATGGGATTCGAATTCATTCTTTTTCATTTAGAAGGAAATCACAACACCATAATTCCACATATTGATCTTGCATGAGCAGAAATAATTCATGTATCTGTCAAAGATTATCCCTCATTCTGTGACTTGAGAAAGGAATGAGTCCATTCAATTTATTTGGGAGATAGTTGAGGCCAATCATTTGCGGAAATTCATCAGTGAAGCACAAAGGAAGAATCAAAAAGATGGACATCACGAGCAATTGGGCATACTGTTATGTGTTCAGAGAAAGGAAACTATCAACAACAACCACCTTTTCCCCTTTCCACTCCCCCCTCCTAATAAATTCCACAATACATACCTAAGAACCACTAATGACCTCTCCCCCGACCCTGAAATCAGTGCTACAGTGCTGCAAATGCTGAAGACTATTTGCTACAGTGTAGCAAATACAGTCTTAAGTAATAAATTCTTTCCTGTGGACACACATAGTGTTCTTGATTCTTGCTTTGTGCTTTACCATTCTATTTATGTGACAGTGGTGGTTTTCTGCATGAATTTTTGCGAATTTTAATCATTAAAAGTTCAAGCCAGCTGTATTTTCAATATGTTTAATTAATTATTTTTTATTTATAGGTTCAAAACAATGATAAGGCATTAGAAAGTAGTGTTACAACTCTAAGGAACAAAATGTACAATGAGTCCCCGAGAGAAAACTGGTCAACGAAGAAATCCTCATCCCTTCCTCTTTATCACCTTTATGAAGACTCACAACATGCATTATTGAAGTGACTGATAGCTAATTTATGTTTCAACTTCGTCTGTGATTTGACTTTATCATGTTTTTATGCATTTTTCCCCCTACTTTTATGGGTTAAATGACAGTAATGTATTCTGATCAAGACATGTAAATAATATTTTTAATATCAATGTGAAAAGTTATTAAAATGAAATATCTTAAGGTAAATGTAGATGTATAAACCCTAATCTTTATTAAGTCAGTAAGTAGTTACTGTCTTTCTGGCTTTTCTCTAGGCAGAATTACATAATTCATTAACATTTTGCTATTGTATAGTTGTTATTAGAAAATGAGAAGTGTATTATTACATTTTATATATCTTCAGAGGACTAACTCAAACTGTCAATCGTGAATTGCAACTATGTGATCTTCGGAAACTTCTTGAAAAGAAACCCCTCAGTCAAAGTCTACAGGAAACAAATTGCAAGGGCAAACAAATCCAAATATCTAGCAATATATATAGATGAAAAAAATATCCTTCCCACTGCTAAATAAATTACTTTGTGGTAAAAATAATAAAGGTTTTCTACACCCTGAAAAGACTCCAGAATACATATGTGCGTAAAAGTCAGTGCTTGATATATACAGGGTGAGTCAGAATGGACTACTTAGTTTAAAAAATCACTGAAGAGCATGCAGGTGAATTGGTGGAGTGAGAGTTGTGGCGTTAGCTGGTGGAAACAACACCATTTTAAGTAGTTACCGTGCTGGTGAGCAAAGAGGCTTGGTCATAGAAACATTCTTTAAGAGCAATGATAGTGTTGTGGCGATGCTATGGGCTAACAATAAAGTGCATTTTCACCTCTCCATCTCTATAAATAAGCAAAATTTTTGTTGCTGGGTGACTGGCAACCCTCGTGAACTTGACCTCTTCATAGCCCCAAAGTGACAGTTTGGTGTGCTGTCCTCCATAGGCATTATTGGGCCTTACTTTTTTAATCTCAAGGTTCAACTGTTACCGTGAATTCAAGCGCTCTATTGTAAGATGCTGGAGAACTTTTTACTCCTCAAATGGAGGAGTATGGTGAGGAATATGATGCAAAAGCCTTTTGCTTTCAACTGGATGGTGCCACGGCTCATACCACCTGTTGTTCATACCAAATCCTGCAACGACAATTCCCTGGCCACCTGATGTCCTTATGAGGGGATGTTCTAGGGCCCCCACACTCCCCAGATTTGAGCCCATTTAATTTTTTTCTTTGAGAATATCTCAAAGCTGAGGTTTACAAAGCTCAACCAAGGATCTTAAAAGCTCTTAAGGAGGCAATTACAAATGTCATCGCTGGAATGATGCAGGATATGCTGACAAGAGTTTTTGAACGATTCAACATGTGCATCCTCACCAAGGTCATCACCTGGATGAAATAATTTTCAAAGCCTAGTAAAAAAATGGCATTGAATGCAGTCTTCAGAAATAAAAACCTTTTTTAATTATCTTGGTTGGTTTTTTCACAATTTAATTGTCAAAGCAGGGAGTCCATTCTAACTTACCCTGTATATATAGGGGTAATTAAATCAGTAATTACAAATGGGAGCATGATTTTGAGGTGAAACGTCCTTCACGAGGCCCAGTGGGTCTGCTTAATTCCGACAAGACTGCTGTAACATGGTAAGCTCTGCAGCTCTTAACATAATTGTTTTGGAACTTCCGTTAAAGTAAATAAATCCTGGAACAAGCAGCCAGGGGAGAGTCGAAAAGGTGTATTTCTACCACCAATTTAGGAAGCCAACTCAAGTAAAGAATGCCTGAGAATTAGTTCACTCTAAAAGACACAAAGAGCCATCACAGAAAAGAACTGGGGGAAGGAGTGGAATGAGTCGAAGAAGTACCTTGGCAATATTCCCTAATTTAAATTCCAGAAAATGCATTTAACTACAATTCACAAGCAAACTTTTGCAGCTTTTAACAGAGCACAGTGACTGTAAAACTTACCTTGAGAAGATACGTAAGCAAAAGGAAAAAGATTGTGAGGAATGCAATCTCACAGATACAAAAGTGCACAGAATCAGCACGTATTAGATTTGAGGTGTGGAGGTTAAAACGCACAATATGTGTCAATGAACACATATGCTTCACCAACAGGGGCAGGTCACACACTTCACAGCAAGGTTGATGTTTTTCCTCAGTGGATTGGTACAAGTGTGTCAGGGCGCATTGCCCTATCCTCAGTCATACAATCGCCACCCCTTCTCTCCAGCTCTTCCTAGTAGATGAGGGCCATGCTGATGCCACTGATTTTATTTTCAGATTACTTGTCTGACTGTTCTGTCCTGAAGTGACCAATTGAGAGGGAGTCCATTGTGTATGTTGCAGCAACTCCAGCAGTTTCTTTGGAGTCCATTGTGTGTAACTAAATTTGCGTGGATAACATCCATTAGGATATTTGAAAAATATATATAATAAGAGAACAAAAATAACTTGTTGAATGATATTCTTACCATTTCATAACATTGTATGAGGTGCATTATGTTCTAAGGTCTCTTTAATTGTTTCTAACCAACTACCTTCACCAAAAACTTGAAACTTCATTTTAAATCTCCCTATTGAAGTAAGAATTTTCACATTGTCAACACCAAGATTCCAAGGCTGTCTAGAATGAATTGGTAGGAGTTCATCTAGCCAACTGATGGTTGAAAAAGGAAAATTGCAGACGGTCCGTTGGCTATGCTTCTCCGGTTCGTCATCACATGACACCTTCTTTGAACTATGATACCTGTGAATACATTTTTTTCAGAACAATCACTGCATGGCTGACTCTACTGATGGTTAATTTTGATGGGCGTTCAACCACATAAATGAAGATGACAGATAATGACTTGCTGTTCTAGTGCACTGAATAATGCACTTTTAAATATCAAAAACACTCCCTACTCAAGCGGCAGCTATATAAACCCAGTGAATTGTGCCGTGCTGTCATCTATGTATTGCAGTTATCTTATACTCTTTGTCTTGAAAGCAAATTTTTGATACCTCATACAACTTGAATGCAACTTGTGCATTCATAAAAGAAATAAGCACATAAAGTGAATGTTTGCAAGCTTAGGCTGCAGTTCGCACCGCATTGGCAGAATATAGTTTTAAATTGGGTATACTACTTCTGGATCCTATCATTAAACACCCCATCACATCCAGAATTAGACACCAGTTTTTTGTAACCTTCCTACCAATGTTCTTCACTAAGTTTTAGGAGCTCTTTTTGGAATTAAAATAACACACTGGTAAAATTCTTGGAAGCATTGATTGATTTATTTTTGCATTTATTCGCAGAATATGAGTAAGATTTAGTATTCCAATTTCTTGTCCTGAGGCTATGAAGATATGTTTTCTTTATTATTATGGCATTATCTTTGCAATGATCCCATTCTCTACCACCTAAGGCATTAGTTCAATTAGAGGTAACGTTGGCATTGCAGTTAAAATATCAATGACTCCGTGTGTGAGTCCATTCCATGCAAACTGGAAGCATTTGAGCGAACGCAGTTTAAACAGACAGTACACACACAATTCGCTTCCACCAGGTGAACTCAGATTGCGTCCTTACGTAACCTCGTTTGGGTTTTCCGGTGATATTATTTTTTCAGTTCGCCGGAAAGATTAGGTTGTCCCAACTTCATCGTTCTTTATTGTCATCAGACGACGAGGCGGACTTGCCACATCGAATGTAGAGAGTGAAAGCGACATATCGTCCCGTTGAGGCGGTGGCGACACTAGTAATCTGTGTTGGCGGGGAACTCACCGTTATGTTCTAGTTTTTTTCATTTGAGAAGAGGGAAAATTATTTTTTTCCGACTCCCCTCAATGGGCTTATCACCCATATCCTCTTAAATACCGACCTGCCCCTATAGGCAGGAAGGAATGCAGTGGGATTCCGGCCGGTTCGTCAAGGACTTGCCATGAAAGGACTCAAAGCGTCACACTATCGTGTGTGCACCACGTATTTGAGATTCGATCACTGTTGGAAGTTCAAGAGTCGATGCAACATTAGATTCGGAGGTGTTAATTTAACGTTTATACTAGCAACATCGAGGAGCTTTCCGATCTATTTCCGCGGCTTGTCGAAAGATAGCGGCACATGGAAAATAGATATTCACTCTATCTACGCCTTTCCCTCGGCACACGGAAAATCCTAACCTGATGCCCTGGAAATGCCCGAGGTTTAATTAATCAAATCAATATCATATTGATTGGTGTGTTATTTGGGCTTATAAACAAGGCGTTGACTTCGGTCGTTCTTTGGTTAATTGTTGAACTTTTATTTGACTTCCCGAACTGTCCTAATGCATAATTATTTCCTGAATAAAGGACTCCATTAAGTGGCGGCTGATTGAAGTAATAGGGAGTAAACTTCATTAATACCTAGAGTTAAGCAAGTTTCCCTTCATCAGACTTTTGCCCTCAATTATAATGGCTGATTTTCCGGGGAAAATCCCACACGCCCTTCGGGTGATTCTGTTGACGGAGATGCAGCCATATGTTGAATAAGGCAAAGCACTCTAAAACGTCGACCGATTTCCACTCGGCACTATTGCATAATAGACTTGACAATTGTATAGACACGAATTTTTTCGGTCTCAAAAATACTATTTGCCTAATTTAAATTTAAAACGAATGTTTCATACACGAAAGAGAACAAAACGCACATAAAAAACACGCCAGACATATATTGCAGTTTACACTTAGAGAAGGGATGGGCCCTTTTTTAGGGCAATGGGATGATAGGAACGACTTTTCAGGCCTGTAATTTCGAAAATGTATTGAAAATATTGACATGTGCTTGTACAAAAATATCAGTATTTTTAATAAGCATGGTATGTCCAACCATATTGAATCATTTGTTTCATTAGTTATTGTACCATTTGCAAGCTCGTGGTATTTCCAAAAGGTCGAGAGGCATGAAGGACGCCTCGACAAATATGAGAAATGAGCTGTAGATGCGGAAATAGATCATTGGGTACAGCTAGAAATTCCAGACCCGTTAATAACAATGTTTTTTCCGCGTTCATGCACCCAGAAGCTAAGAAAAATTTAGGGGAGTGGTTGTGGAAACCATTTAACGTGCGTTCAAATGGTTCGCCCCACTATCCGCACCCTGGTGCGGATAGTAGGGCGTGTTGGACACAAACAGCCCCTGTAACAGTAGATGCGTGGCAATCGTAGCTATTGCTACAAGGACTTACTTGCAAGGGTTTCCTTCATTCCTTTAGTAGTAGTCGTTTAAGGGGAGGCGACGGACAGCTGAGGTCATTTGCGCTATTAGGGATAACAGGGTAATTTGCGAGGAGGATATTCACGAAATGGAGTAAAAACTCGATATTTGTGTCAACCTACTCTAAACGTAAGTCGCCTTGGGTCTGCAGTTTAACGCTCCATCCGACGGGAGGCGCACTCACTTACTTAAGTGCCCTCCGCATGACACCCCAAGGGATAGGGATACCACTGAAAAAAATTCTGGCACCACCGAGATTCGAATCCTGGCCCCTTGGGATGGGATTACATTAGCCTCAACACATATCCGATCCCCTCTTATCGACATTTTGTTTTAAATATGGGCGGGTCACCGATTCCAGTGACTAGAAGTGACGCATGTTATTGAACTCATGTAACCTGAGGAATACTTATGTCCTGTGATGTCTCCATCAAACCAGCCTATGCTGGAAATTATTGAGACGATAAATGTTGAGCATAAGGATTTCCTCTACGACTTGTTGTAGCTAGTAATGGAATTTTTCAAAGACCCATATGAAAAGACATTAATGAGCCTACCGTTTTCTCGAAAACCTTCGTAGTCTATACCTAAACATTTGAGAATGAGTCTTTTGAAATATTACAGCCTGAAATTTATTATTTAATGATTGTAGGTTGTCATTTAAAAACATAAATGTTAAAGGCCTCATAAAATAAATAAATGCCTCAAGCTCACAAGATAATGATAAAATAAATTTCAATATTTTTGGGGCATTAACGAGTAAATTAAAATAATAAATACTCTATTTCAAACTCATTCTACGACCCTTATACGATAAATACTAGAAACCGGGAGAATGAAATAGGTGGAATTCCCTGGCGGGATTAAAAGAAAGCGTTCTCGCGAAAGCGAAAAGTCTACGTCAGTTCAATTCTGAGCGAAACTAGAAGCTAATTTACCACAGATCTATATCGCCGGTTAAAACTCGAACTACATAGCAGTATTATATAAAATATATGCCTCGGATATATCACAGTACTTCTCAGAGACATGCCATGACCCCTCTGAGCTCAAATTGACGCATTTAAGAGAAGCTATTATGACTAGTATTCGACACATCCCATGTCGCTTCTCCGAGAGACTACTGAGGGATATGATTCATCAGCCCTATAGCAACTGGGAGATAGTCCTGACGCTCTCTGTCATGTCATTTTAGACATCTCCCGCTATTCTCATTCGGTACACGAGTTAGAAACGAAAATTTACCAAATTCACCAAAAATAAATTATAAGAGACAAACTGATCATCATCTTCATTTGATGAAAGTTGACTTTAAGGTAGGTTTGAGACGGAAATAGACTGAACACTCAAGCATTGTTACCCTCACCTAATAAGACAATCTGAGACTACATCCCTATCGTCAATTCCCTCGTGAAATATTCTTTGCCTAACGCATTTCTATATCCTTACTACTTTGACCATTTTGGTCCAGAACACTTCCGAGATAGGTAAACTATTCCAACTGCTCTAGTTTATGCAATATTATTTTAATAATGAACTGAAATTTCCTCTTTCTCAAAAATCGCATAACCTTGGAACGTTTACATTTATTCTCATTCCATATTTATCGAACTGAATTTCCAATACACTCAGCAACGCCTGCAACCCTTTGACTGACTGACAAACTAAAGCTTGATCATCCGCAAAATGAACGGATTGAATTAATTCCATAACGACTTTTATTCCCTAATCGAGTTCTTCCCATGCCTCTCTAACTATTTTCTCCGAATATACGTTGAAAAGCACCGGTGACAATGGACACCCATCTCACCCCTCTTCCTAATGCTGCCCATCCCGACCCTCCTTCCGCCACTTGGAGACATATATGGTACAGGTTACAGATGAGTCTCCTATCCTTCCAATCTTCAACTATCTTCTGATATACATTATTTAATTCTCTCCAATCCACTCTACCCAGCGCCTTCTCGGAATCTAGTTCATGAACTAGATTAGGTGGAACAGTTTACCTGTCTTGGAAGGATTTTGGACTAAGGTGGTCAAAGGACTGGGACATATAAAGGACAACTGTGTTAGGTAAGGAAAATTTCATGAAAAAGAGCGAGCTCATGACAAAGAAGCTGAGTAAGGACCTTAAGGAAAGATTGACCACGACTTCGAAATGGAGCATGGTTTTTTTTGCTATGCCGAAACAGGGTTGTTGAAGCAAGTTAATAGGCGTGGATCTTTGCGTAGGTCGGAAAAATTGAAATGTATGAATAAGAAAACAAACTAAGATTAACTAGACATAGTGGAGGATGAGAGGATTTATGGGAGAAAACCAAATGAGAGGCAGGAAAGATGGATGCAGAGCATTTTTATTGGCGGTGGGATGTTGAAGACAGTGAAAGAGAGGAGAACGTTAGGCAAGCGAGGAAGGGGTAGGAATTTAGAATTTTCAGAATTATACGATGGATAGTCTGGAACCAGCAATGGATGGATTAGAAAGGGAAAAAGAAGTATTTCTTTCTCTAAATCCTGCCTGAACAATATGGAAAACAATCTGTCACTTACGATCTTGACGGCACTATGGAATTCCGCAGGAGTTTTGCGAAGAGGGCGCACGAGAAGCGGAAGCGGTTTGCCATTGTTGACCGCTCTCACATGGTCAAGGTCATGGCTCAGCCCTTTCGCTGCTGTTGACGTACCAAGTATATTCGCTTGGCAGGCCGCTGTGATCGTACCTTTTCATCCCCTCTCTGGTGCGCTATTAAATTTTGAAATTTTATGATAAATAGGTTCGTCAAAATAAATCAATGAAAATGTTCCATTCAATAAAAAGTGAATCTAGCTTATTTTATTTATTCAATGTTATATCATTTAGATATTTTATTATTTCCAGAGGAATGAAGGTTACGGAGACATTATTCCCTCCATTTTCGTCGAATGTGAGAAATAGGATTCCGGCGGGTAAACCGCAGCGATAGGGAAATCCAGTGGACTTTGGGAGAGGGAGGAGTTACGTTGAGGAACGGGAGAGAGAAAAGTGAAGGGCTTTTCACGTAGTACATTCTATCTCTCTTGAATATCACCTCGATCACAATAACTTTCATGGCTTATCTTTGATTGTATGTAAGGATTTCCCCTTCTAACTTCTTGACGGTGCTTTCACCTTTCTGTAAAATCTTTGATATTTTGGACATAGGTAATATAAAGCACATGTTTAACCAAATAAATAAAATACCATACCATGAAAGGCGAGGCATACCCCTCTCCCAGCCCTCTCCTCCCCTAGATTCGCAACTGGGCTATTGTTATTTATTGCAAAAGCAGGGGGTGTAACAAAAGATCGCGCTTCTACCCCATAAATTCGTCTTCAAACGAAGTTCCGTTTGGTGAGAGGGGATGGAGCCCACCCTACACCAACGTATGCCCCCTATGTTGCATAATGTGCACCAAAGGGCATATTCATCTATATCTACATTATACCCTGCAAGCCAAGTGGGAAGGTGTGTGGCAGGGGTGCATCCAAACCAGACTATGTATGCGCTTTAATTTGCATTGATTGCATTAATTAATATGCATATGCATGAATACGCATTGTCTATATCGAAATTGTTGCAAATATCCCTACATACTACAGCATCATCAGCAAACAAGCGGATATTACTCTAGACTTTGCATTAATAAATATTATGAATATAAGCGTGCCTATGACGCTTCCCTGTGGAACACCCGAAGTTATCTTGACTGTATTACTAACCTTACCATCAATTACGACCCGTTGTGCGCAACTATTTAAGAATATGCTGATTCAGCGTATAACTTTAGGGCCTATCCCAAATATTTTTAACGTTATAATTAGGACTTTGTCGAAAGCCTTTTTAAAATCCAAAACTATCGCAACAACTTGAGTACTACTCGTACGTATTTTCACCCGAAACCAAAACGTCACGGACAAAAAGAGCTACTTGTGTCTCGCAACATCCATTCTTTCGGAATCCATCCCAATTCATTATCAATAAATCCTGGCTATCGATATGTCCCATAATAGATGTGACACTTGGGTCTGTGTTCTAGCACCATAGGTGAAATTGATGTTCAAGAGATTGGTCTGTAATAAGTTTCGAGGTCTGTAATTATTCTGCAATCACTTTTACTCATTACAAGTAGAAGGTATTGCCCTTAATTCGCCAACTACCGTTTCCCAAATACCCTGGTACCAAATAACACCCACATATATCTATGTTCAATAATGGGGAGCATGCGGAGGCATCGTCGTACTTGGACCTATGCCCTTCGGATTGTAGCTCAACCATGTACAGTTTTTCAAAAACCGAATTTTATACCGTTTTTCCATCGTTCACGCACCATATTAAATAACTCAAAGGTGAACTTTGCATGGGAAAATTTTTAGAATTAGGATAGGATTCTTAGTAGATTATTTAGGTTAAAGTGAGCTGCCCGTGGTTCATAGGTGTTACTTCACACAAAATCGGGGCGAATATTTTAGACTAAGCAGAGCTTCCAAGCATGCTTTAGCCGATTGCATATCACGAGGGATGCCTAGAACAATCAAGACACGATGATGATTATGAAAACACAAAAAAGTAAGAATGCTATGTTTTATTCGTGTTATAGGAACATGGTATCATTTTAAAAATGCTCTCTGCAGTAACCAAAGTCAGTCCGCGGTAAATCCCTAGTCACAGGCTGTGTCACAACTTGTGTCGCAAGTTGTATCGCAGGCTGTATCACAGGTTGTGTCACAAGTTGCAGTACAGGTAGTGTCACACGCATTATCATTACTTGTGGTTCCTAATGTGTCATCACAATCGTTGGTTCCAGGTGCATCAGAGTCTGTGCTAAAATAAGGCACGCTATCACCTGCATCAATGTCTACTGAGTCCCACTTCCGCGTGTGTTGCACTTTTCGCCGTTTTCCATGGGCTTGGCGAGGTTTCCCGGTGCCTTGAGTTGCGACCCCGCAGAGGCACAGAGAATTGCAGCATTCATCGACAGAGGCACAGCATGATGAGTCACGATCTTCAGTCCTGGCCGACAGATTCCCTCTCGGTCCCCTCCGCGGCTGCGAGATGACCACCCCTGAAGTTTGGGCGCTCATTTCAATGAACGTCACGGTAACGAGTCGGTTGAGGATCAGCCTTCCTTCAGTTCAATTGACCATTATCGACAGGGCACAAATTCCACATAAGAAAATGACGCATTTTTTAATATTTAAAAAGATAAACAAAAGATAAATGGGGAACCTCACTGAATAGTGTACTCACGAACAAGTTTTATGCGTTAAATGTAGGAATGGGATACATCGCGTTCAGTTAGAACACTACAGCAACGTTAATCACTGCGCACGAAGTATGAGCCCAAAGGCGTTTGTCACTGGAATGCACCGAGTTTACTGGAATGACTGGAATACACCAGCATATGTTTCCACCCCTTCCGTTAGGTCATCTTGTCCGACTAGCCTCTCGGAGCCTACTTTTGCCATCTACCGGTTTATATTCCAACTAGATGGGAATCGTGTTTCTTTAAATTTCCCGTTGGGAACACCGGAGTTGCTAAAGACAGATTTATTTTAACTATTATTTTTATCCATTTTTCATAGGTATTACTTTCACAAAAATGAGTTCCTTCATGCTGAATACCTGTATTGAGGGGTGCAAAAATTCCTTTGTACCTGTTACAAAACTCAACTGAGGGATAACTCCCACAGTTTGTTAATTATCTAACCGCAAAAACTAATCATATGACATTTTTCTTGTAATTGCGAAATCATTTCCTTTCCTGCAGCAATATCTTCATTTTATAATACAATTTGTCTTCCACGAATATCTGCTCTCCTATTTTCAAAATTTCCTCGCATTCAAGAGAAGAAATCCTCCTTCCCCTCTCTACGTCTTCCTATTTCTCTATGGATTATATTTTGCTTCTAAGCTTTCTTCTTTGCCACATAACCTCAGCTAAAATACTCTGCACCAAAGCTTCCAGCCTCTTATGATTTCCACCCAACAACCCTCTCTAACCTTACCCTCCAATCATACTAGGTACTTCTTTGTTTTCCTTTCCGTCCATTTTACCTTCTCCAAACCTGCATATCAAAAGCTTCCATCCTAAGACTATTATCTAGAATCAACTACCATAATTCCATGCCGTGGAAATCACGCATATCATAGTTACCACTAACCTTATCTTATTAATACTCAAACGTCCGGATCATCAGTTAAAATTTACAAATAAATTTTAGCAGATAAAAGTATGATCGAAAATAAAAAGAATGTTAGTAAATTTTGATTGTTAAAACCTTAACACTTGCTAATTTAATAAAAAATATTATATTACGCGGAAAATGGTTTATTAAGATAAATATTGCATGATGCTAAGTTCTGGATGAGAAGAAATTGGTACAGAATGTTTGAACAAAATTTGAGAGGGTGATACCAAAAATGGCACTAATTTGTTGAATTGACTTCGGATTACCGATATAATTAAGACGCGAAAAATGCAAAGGTAAATAGAATAGGGGTGGTGTTTTTATTGCGGTTAAAAACTTGTGCGTTAGCAGGGTTGAAATAATTCCAGATAACAATTTGGAAAGTATCTGGTGATCAATTTAACGTCCCGAGTCCAAAAGAATGTACGCACGCGCATTTTTTAGGTCGCCGGGGGAAAAGATAATTCATTACATGAAGTAGACCAGCAAAACAAAAGTGTTTTATCCTAAAAAAAACGATCGAAATATTATAGCCGGTGTAGATTTCAATGTCTCACCCATTGGCTGGAACACATAGTTTTAATACGGGGCAAAGACAAAGATATCGGCGAGTCGTTATTACATTTTTTACATGGCACTCCATGCATCAACCACTTCACCACCTAGGGGCAACAATATTCTTGATTTATTAGCAACGAACATACCCGAAGAAGCCTAAAACATAGAAACTATTAAAGGACTTGGCGACCACAGAACAGGAAATGGTAAGTTTTCCTTCCCTTTAAGTAGTCTGAAGCCAAAAGGAATAATTTACTTGTCTAAAAAAAGGTTTAAAGTGCGAGCTGCAGAGTTAATTTGTAAATTTTAAGAAATACACGTATAGTAAACACCAAAATCCTGAGGATACGTGGGACCACTTCCTTGACATCACGCGCTCAGCAGTCAACAGCTTCATTATGAGTAAAGGTATAAAAGATAACGCGGAACCTAGGTGGTACAATTTAGAAGTAAGGAAATCGTTAGGACATCAAAGGTAGTGTCATCCCGAGATAAAAAACATACGGAACGATATCTTTCGCGAAAATGGAATGAGATCATTCATGATCACAATATACATTTTGGTCCTATGTCAGAGATGTTCAGCTAGGTTGGCAGGCCCTCACGGAGCAAAGGTTAAATAACAGATTAAATCTCTCGAGGAAATCGGAAGCCCTCTTTAGCGATCATTTTGAAAATCTATCACTTGATCCATCGTGCTACGTTCGGAGAGTTCATGTCAATAGCATTAGAGTAGAACAGATAGTTTTACGGTTTAAATTATTAGGGTAGGAGGAAAATTATTCCGTGTCAGTAGTCAATCGCGCCCCAATCAACCCCCTGCCATAAACCCTAACCGTTATTTTTTAGAAATACGAGAGAAGAATTGCGTTGGGCAAAGATGAATTCACAATGAGGAAGATACTGAAAGCAGAGACATCAAGTAAGGGTGTTAAGAAATGACTCGTCAAAACTTATAAGTGGAGCAAGGTCTCGTTCGGTGCGGAAAAAATACTTTTAAGAAAAGATGTAAGGAATATATGTAATAATTTGATTGATGTGTGGTGTACAGTTATATGTAACAGCTTACTGATTGGTATTAATAAAATGGGGATTTTCTTGCTTTTGGAAATAAATTTTTGTTTTGAAGTTACCTATAAGTGTACTTTTGTTTCATGACTGATTTCACCAATTATCTTTTGTGATTACTTGAGACTTCGGTGCCGCCTGACACTATCTATCAGCACGTGGTTTTTCATTAATAAAAAATAAAATAAAAAACGGTCATTGAAGTAGGATGATAGGCGTAGATTGGGGGCTTTAGAAATGTGCGGGTGGAGATTGAGGGCAATTGTGAAGTGGACATAATGGACAGCAAACGAGGAAGAGTGGGTGGCGGCATTGTGGTGGAGGAGAGTGGATTGCTGGGAAAAATGCAACGGAGGCACGAAAGATGAATGCAGGGTAGGCGTGTTCGAAGAAATGAAGAGAGGAAAGAAGCACCCGGGAGTAAACAGGGACTTGGCGCAGTGTCGAACGTCAGGTTGCGTTTTGATAGGTGAGGCAAGCAAACGTATTGAGTCTGAGGTTTCCGCGGCGATTATCCACCACGATAAATGATTTCGGGGATTCTTCCGCGTCAACTCTCTTGGCGACAGTTTCTCCAACCATCTAGCTGGTGCTTCCAGTCAGTAGTGGTGACGCGTAGATTTTAGACTAATCCAGCAGGGAATCGAAATCAACAAAAACCCGGAAATCACAACTATGAGGACGATTATACGCTAGCCAATAGCTGGAAGAGTGTATTCAAGATTGACGATCAGACACCCGTCTCGACCAATCAGGGCCAACCTGGGCTAGCATTCCCCCATATGAAAAATAATAAACACAGTTATCAACCCGTAGGTCGTTTTGATAGGATTTTATAAATTAAATTAAATAATTAAAAAATTAAAAAAAAAATTTTCCGCCATCGATACATTCTTTGTGGACTCAGCTTTTTTCCTTACAACCCCGAAGAGGAACTTGTTTCTTAAAGGGAATTTCAGATCGTTAATGTTATTTCATTGCTTATATTTTTGTTACGGTCGTTCTTCTGTGCCAGTTACGATGGAAGAATAAAAATCCTTTGTACATCGCATCGTTACTTCTGACCTTAAGACGACAGCAGGATGGCTGGGGAAAATTCTGGATGAGAGATACTATGACACGGAGGAACTCCCGAAAGAAGAGAATGCGCTGTTGTACCTGTTGCATTGGCTGTGTCAATCTAAAAGATACTTTAACCAATAGCATACAATTAATAAGAAGAATCACATTTCAGTTGCTGAAGCCAGAATTTTTTAGATAATAAACTGCATTCGAGAGCTTTCATTTTATCTTATGGGTTTCTGCACTGAGTGCAAATCAAATAATCATTGAAATAAAAGTAAAGAATCTACATAATTTTAATGAAATCAATGCCATTATTTTTTTAGACAGAAAATTTAGGTGCGTGGAATATTATACGAGACCTGTATCTTCTTAAGGAAACTGTCACAGCATTTACATGAAGGAGTCTTTGATGAATTGTCACAGTGGCTATTCCAATTACTGCTACGACCACATCCAACGATTCTTCCAAATGTTCTTGTTTTCATAACCGCTAATTTGGACCAATCAAAGGTGCCGTTTTAGCGTTAATCACTGCAGCAAGCCGCACATGACTCCAAGCACGCCGCCAGACACACGCAACAGTCAGCGATGCATTGGCAGGCATAACAGCACGTTAATAATTTCCCAGGTTCGTCTCCATCCTGCATCCTCCGCGGCTGTTCAGTGACCACATCTGGATTTGGGTTCTCCATTTCGCGCGTGGGGCTTCAGCAGCGCATAAGAGCGCAGGCACGCTGCCTTCCTTCAAGTTCGTTAGGCGTGCATGCTGGACAAAGAGGAACTCGAATAAAACTCAACGGTAAAAATGCCCATTGGTAAATCACACGCAAAACCTTAGAACTTACAAATCCTCGAAAGGACCCACACTTCCTTTCCTCATAGGCTCTCGTTCACCAACTCCTGTATTTTAGGACACTTCAAGCAAATAATATTCTCCAAAATAAGTCTTTACTCATTTGGGGTCCAAATATATTTAGGTCATCCGAATTGAGGGGCCTATGGCCCTGGCCTTCCGACGCACCCGCCCCTCGAGGCAATGGATAGAACTACCACTTACTACGTATCCATGCCCCTGTACCTCCAGACCTTTACGAGCCATCTACAGGCTCCCGACCGGAACTAGGTACAAGCGTATACCAATTCCGTATCATGACGACCTTCCATCACAGGAAAGACGCGATGTTCAAAATTCATTTCGATATGCACACTAGAATCGGGGAATATACACCACCGAAACCAAACCACCAACCAATTACAAAGGCAATCGAAGGAATGGTAAACAAGTGGCGAATTCCACATAGGAAGAAAAAATACACAAACGAAGAACTAATTGCTGGAATATTGTCATTGAAATAACTGAGAACGTATTTTTATTGGAATAACGGAATCTCGCCAAGCCCAAGAGATTGCATGGATTCACCTGAATGCTACAAGCGCCGGAGTGATCGAGACGCTCCTGGAAATTTATTTGAATAAAAATAACCCGGGTCTGAGTTATTTTTCTTCTAAGTACATCTCATTAGAAGAAACAGATTCATTGTTTACACGAGTTTAGTACGGCACAACAGTCTGGATTTTAAACGCTTCATATCAAGATTTCTTTTTCCCGTTAGTTGTTAGGGACTTCCGTGGAGTCATCTTGCCAGACTACCTCGAAGAGTCAGACCATCATTGTTGCCTATTACTGCCCACTGCTGAACAAAAAACGATATGCTCTGAAAAAGAAACGGCGCGGTATGATCAACAAAGGCCGGCAGGGTACCTGCTCACTCATCTCGAGGTGCGGTTGAGGAATCAAAGCAAAGTGACTTCGAAATTTTGCCACATCTGCCCTATTTTCCCGATTTCGCCCCAAGCGACTTCATATTCCCAGAACTCAAAAAAACTATTTAAGGTCGGAGAGACGCAATCTGCAAAGTTCTACAATGACGGCCTTCAAAAGGTCAAGAAATCCTGGGAGGAATTCAATTGTCACTGCGTAGAGAAGTAAAAATAAAAAAAAGGAAAATCAAGTTTCTATCTCGATTATTTTTTGGAAATAATAAAAACTTGACGATACCCCTCGTATGTTCCATTGGCCTCTTCGAAAGCGATTTAGTTTCAACCTCTACCTTGCATCATTCCCCGTGAGCATCTGGCGACTAGAATGTCCCGGCAGGGTTAGATGCTCAAGATTTGCCTAATGACCTGTCATTCTACGTCGTTGCAAAGTGTTTGTCAACTTACTACGTGCTTATAATTTTGAATAATTACTCTTGAGCCTATCGTAAACTTCCTTAAAGAAAATGAAAAATCATATTCACAAATCATAATTAAGGGTAACAGGTGTTCCCAATTGATATATTGGAACTTCTGCAATTTTCAAGCTTAGGGCCGCAAGGAATGGGGACAATATATCAAAATTAAATCTTTTCAATATCAACATTCAAAGAAATCAGCAACTATTTAAAAATCGCCTCATCACAAAAAAGTTCTATCATTTTCCGCAGTCAAATATCGCAGTCTCTTGTTATAAAACATGAAACACTTTAAGAATATCGAGATAAGTTAATATACTTGGCAATAAATTTCAGTCAGAGATTTGAAGAACTTAATAGCAACTATCACATTAAATATTAGACCATTTGAAATTCGATCAGGGATGGGATTCTGATTTCTCAGTCGGTGCTTATTGGAACGCCGACGGTTGAAATAGAACTAAAAGAAATTAAAAAAGATCAGGCCTTTACAATGCGCCGTAAGGCATCTACATCTTGAACCAAATTTTGGAAACTTTATCCAGAATCAAATCATCCTCCCAGTTTAAGATCAGCTGATTGCCGTCTTACATCAATTTTTGGCAGAACCGATTCTAATGAACTCCAGTACAGTGGACCTTCGCTGAGCGATCCTATTTCGCACCATAATATTCTTCGTCATACGAAACACTTTTTCCTTTATTAATTAATGTAAAAATCTCAAGCTTTAAATTCATTCCAAGTGGAAAAGAATATAAAGTTCAACACGTGGAGTTTCTTCATGGTAAAAAAGCAGCAGTTTAATTTTCAAATCGCTGCTTCCATCAGCACAAATTAGTAGCTTGACACGGTCTTTCATTGGCTGGCGGTCGGGCGATGGATTGTCCTCTGCTGTCACATTGGGTCGCGTAGGCATCTTTTTTCCAGAAGAGAACCGTTTCATCACAATTAAAAACCTGTTTCGACAAGCAACTCTCGGAATCTACGAGCTTTTTGAAGTCGCCGATGAACTTCTCTAGCGCCTTTGTGCTGGCTGCTTCACCGTGTCTCTCAACGCTGTGGATGCCGGTTCATCACAATTCACCCAAGGCTTCCCCAAACACCTCTTCTTCAGTCCCTTATGAGCCGGGCGTCTTCATAACAAGGTCTGCGAAAATCACCTTCGTTTTCTCACAAATGATATTCCCCTCGTTAATAGTATCGCATTGCAATATTGATCTTGGGTTATCCATATGAGAAGTAACCTTTCAACATCGAGGAGAATAGTAATTGCATTGTGGAGAATAGTAATCGTTGCACAGATATTCTTGCAACTCCCTTTGAAATACCCATCGACTTAAATTTGTCCCAGGGAATATTGAAAATCGCTGATACACACCGATTATGTGTTCGTTCTGCATCAACCACGCTCACACCTCTTTCCAGTTTTTCAACGATTTTACTAATCATTTTTACGGTTATTTTTATTCTCTTATGGCTGTCCTCATGCGGCTTTTTTTCGGTGACATTTTTGCAAGGGTTATTACTCTTTGCACAAAAAAAGCAGCGGAGGATATTCTTTTATAAATGCCCACTAAATTCAATAAATAGTAATTATATAATTGAGAAAAAAATATATTATGGTTTTTACTGCAATGAAGAGTTTTTTCTTTAAATTGACAAATGTAGTAAAAATACTAAAGATTTCAGAGGTATTGAAATAAATGGTTAAGAGATATATGTTGTGGGTCTCGATAGTTCGAAATTTCCCTGCGAGTGGCACCAGTTAACCACCTAGCGTTTGGTTGCGTGTCATGGTAAAGACGTGTTCGGGCCTCGACCAGGATCGACCGCACCTACCCTGCTACGTGTCAGCCAATGCGGCTATTTTGGCTGTTATCTGCGATACGTGGCTGATGAGAGCACATTCGAAAAAGTCGACTCCTGTCTGGCTATAATCAAATTTCCTCACATTTTATTTGGAATATGATAACTGCATACTATATATTTACGATATCCCTACTCCAATAATCATACCATTGGAAAAAATTAATCGAGGCAAAATAATTATGCCCATTACGGCAATTGACAATCTAAACTGACCAATTGACGCTATTTTGTGGAATGCCATAAAAACCATCTCACGCTGTAGATGACGGAATTTCTGACGAATTCATCGGTTTATCGTTCACATGACACATATTATGAGCTCCGTTCATACGCCATAGCGAAATAAGACTTTACTTCAAGTGACACTGAGAGGTGGTCAAATTTTCTTAACTTACAGGTAGCAATCACTTTGGGAAGTTCAGCATTAGCTGTTCGGGTACCCGTGTGAGGCGATCGTTGAATGGTCATAAACTAAATTACACGAGGTTGTTGGGTAATTAACGATATGTTTAAAAAACGAAAATGTTACTCATTTGTACCAAGCCCAAAAAACAAAGTTGCTCTAGAGACAACAAACTCGAGTGAGGAGGAGATATATTATTCAAATATTGGGGGAAAACGGCTCGTGGCCGGGGATTATTGCGTTGTCAGGACGTGATCACCACCCCTCCTACCATTACCCTGAAAAACTCCAAAACGATTTAGTACCGGCTTACCAACTTGACATGTCCTATGGAAATTCCAAAGAAACTGCGGATGATGCCGCAACAGTAACTTTCAAAGGATTCATCCTTTAATATGCACTTCAATGCAAGGATTTTTACACTCTGAAATTATTGCATTGATGTCCTATGGAATTTCTTTACTAGGCGTATTTACGAGTGTTAAGTTACGGATTAGTGAAATCTAAGGTATGCCTTTAATTGCCAACATAGGTATATAGTTACACAGTATTACGATTGTTATTGTTAATCAAACGGGAAAAGTAGTTTTGGATGGACACAGCCTAGATAAAAATACACTGGGGCATTTACTTGCCCCTTTCACCAAATCAACCTGACATTCGACACTACAATAAACCCCCTTCAATAGTGCATAATTCTTTAATTACATCCAATATCCCAATCCTTTTCTTTCCCTTTCCTCGCTTATCTAACGTCCTCCCCTCGATCACAGTCTTCAATATTCATAGAGAACTCAAAAACAGCAGACAAAATCTTCGTCACACACTTTAAAATGGTTTTATTGATCCAGTAGCCTTCTCTTTAGAATTACTAAAACTCTTTGCACAGCCTGCAGGCATTCTCATGTTTAAATTGTGTTTTGTAAGACGATTTTGACAAATGACTACCACAGAGCGATGCATTTGTCGGTGCTATTTCAGCATGTGGCATTAAGCCACGGGCTCGGCAAACCGACACTCACATAGCATAGATAGCACACACATAGCGCCTTTTACGGAATAGCTTCTGATGTCATAATGGCATCGGGCGCCATCGTTGGAGAATAACCCCATGGTCTCACCCTCATAGGGTCATCATTCATCACCTCAATGTTGATAAATATATGTTGCCATGTGATCGTATAAGCAAAAGCAGATGACAAGTAAGTTTCGACAAAAAAATTTGGGGTTCGGATTTTTGTTGAGAACAGAAATTGGGCCTCCGGTTCGAACCTTGCTCACCTGGACTATCCGGGCGTTATAATCATTCGACGTTTTGTGGACTCTTATTAAGTTTCCTCGGGGTAAAAGGTTGAATTTTTATTCTTATAAAAATTGTAAGAGAGTTTTCCTTGAAATGAGCAGGAAAAAGAAGAGGGACAAATACGAGGACGGTTCAATAAGTATCCGTGTTTGACGACAAAGAGCGTTCCTGAGGGAAGTTTATGTTTTCATCGTGTGCTGCCATCTATCAAGAAACAAATTTCAGACTAATTTAAAGTTTAATTTGGATTTAGCAGCCATTCGAGTAAGACGTGTTTCGTGATTTTCGCTAAGATGGAAAAATAGCAGCATCGTTCGGTAATTCGCCTTTTGTTTTTGGATGGGAAGAAATGCGAGGAGATAAAAGCAAAGTTGGATGCTGTTTATGGGGACACTTCGCCATCTATGACCAAAGTTAGATATTGGTTCAACGACTTTAAACGTGGGCGAACATCTGTTTTTGATGAGGAGCGACCAGGACGCCCGGCAGACGTGGTTACCGAGGAAATCATTCAAAAAGTTCACGCCATGATTCTCGCTGATCGACGAACGAAAGTGTGCGAAGTAGCAGAGGCCGTGGGTGTGTTGACCTGAACGGCAATTAATATTTTACATGATAAGTTGGCGATGAAAAATTGTCGGCCTGATGGGTGCCGCGATTGCTCACGGTGGACAACAATCTGATCCGGCTGTCAACTTCATGAAATACGTTATGAATTGCTGCCGCACCCCCCGTATTCACCTGATCTGGCTCCGTGCGACTTTTTCTTATTCCCTAACATGAAGAAATGGCTCGCGGGAAAAAAAATTAGCTTAAACGAGGAAGTTATCGCAGAGACAGGTGTATTTTGGAGAATTCGACAAATCCTATTTTTTGGAGGGGTTAAAAAAAATGGCCGGAACGTTGGGAGAAGTGTATCTATCTAAAAGGAGACTATGTAGAAAAATTAAAAAAATGTTTTTGAAAAAATGGTTTCGTCATTTCTAACACGGGTACTTATTGAACCGCCCTCGTACCTCGGCACCATCCGCTCATAATGAACCTGTCTATATTTTTGTCCATTGAGCTGCACGCCACATCCAAGTGGATGTTCTGCAAACATCAATACCAAATCGAATGATAAGTCACGCGCAGGAATTTGGCTTTCTGAGTAGAATTCGAGATCTGTTATCATACCTATCGATTCTCCGTACAAAAAACTGATTGACTTTGGTTAACCTTCCGGTTTGAGGCGAATTAATATTAAAGTATCTCATCCAAGTAGTTCACTGAAGACATTTGCATACCATCGTAAGAAACTGCAATTGCGAGGTCACCAATTATAAATACCATTGGGTTTAAGTAAATACAGAATTGTATTTTCCTTTGTCATTTCGTTTTTCTTCGTGACAGAATTGTTAGACATTAACCACTCTGCCTCCTCGAGGAGACCGTCACATACATAACATCTTTCTTTCAGGAATTGTTACTGCAGCTATTTCACCATTCTTCTATCTGTCCTTGTTTTCATTACTGAAGCCTGCAAATTTGAACCATTCAAAGTGGCCGTTGTAGCATCATCCATTGCAGCAAGCTTCATAGGTGTCTGCACATTCAGTCAGACACCAGCAACAGTCTACGATGCCTTGACAACCACTACAACACGCTAGTACTTCCCCAGGTTCGTCTCCGTCCTGCTTCCTCCGCGGCTGTTCGGTGACCACATCTGGATTTAGGTCCTCCATTTCGCGTATGGGGATTCAGCATAAAAGCGCAGGCGCACTGCCTTCCATCCGTTCGTCAGGCGTGCATTCTGGACAAAGAAGAACTCGAATGAAACTCATTAGCCAAAATTCCAAACGGTAAAAAAAAACACCTAACCGCTAGAGACTTACAAAAATATTGCGGGGAGCCGTTACACTTTCCCTCGGTGGTTCTCGTCCAGTAGTTGTAAGTTTAATGACTTATGAAACGAAAAATTACATAGTTCTCCGACAAAGCTTTGGCTCAGCTGAACCCTAACAAATTTTGGGCGTCCTCAGTTGAGGGTCTATGCTACTTATTTCCTCCACACATCCCAGTTCCACTCCTTCACGAGCCATCTACCGGCTGTCGTCTTGTACTAATAAGTAGAAGGAAAGGACATTCAAAATTCCGCCCGATATGCACACCACATACAACCGGCAAATGTATATCACCGAAACCAATTGAGAAAATGAAAAAAGTAGCAAATATCACAATGTAAATAAATAACAACCTAACGAACTACTTATTCCTGGACACTGTCAGTGAAGATTCGAAGTATTTCATTGTCACCATTTTTTAATTTCATTCGTGTCTGACTGAAATACTCCCTCAAGTCACGCGCTAGTGGCATGCTTGAGTAATCTTATCTCCCCCCCCCCCCCCAAAAATATCTTCTCAACGCGGCGATTTGTTAAGAAGTCTCATAAAATGTTATGTTAATTTAAATAAAACAATGACTACTGCTTCTGTTCGAAGATTGTCATTTTGATGATGATGAAACTAAATACATTTAAAAAACTGTCAATGCAACATGTAAATTCCGCTCAAAAAATTTAAGTTTTGCGGCTATAGAAGATTCGACCTATCATGTTGACACAGTTGAATGGCGTCCGCAGAAAATTCCTACCGTCATCACAAATCTCCAAGTTTGAATAGCAAATTTGAACCACACTCACAATACTCCGGGGTGCTGATTGGGGCAGAATAAAGCGAGAAAGGAATATGATGCAGAACCATTCGATATTTTTTTCCAAATACCATTGAACAAAATTACTCGCTGTCCCCAACAATTATTTTATTTTTGGCTCATAAAAATGTTCACCACAATGCTTAATGAAAATTTGGGGAAGTTTTCATGAAAATTTGCTGAAATTTATTTTGAGTTTAATGGAATTCATGTATTCATCTTATATGATAGAATGATTACTGCGAAAATTGTCTTTATCATTATATTCTTAAAAGTGACTACTCTGTTGACTGTTTTAGTTTCAATGATGAAAAGGTGATGTATGCAAGAGATGTAATTTAGTCTAAAACAGCCCTACACTCATCAGGAGATGCAAGTAGGTACACTAGAACCTAGTATAGACTTTTGTCTGGAGTACAAATACCTGTACAAACATGCTCATCACTAAATGAAGAAAAAAGAGAAATAGTATTGTCATTCTAATGTGAGCAAAAATACTGACTAAACTATGTTTTCATTAATGATCATATTTTCTCCTTTTCCCATCCTAAGCATATCCACCTAAAAATAATACACAATTTTTTAGGGGTTTTTATCTTTCTCTTACAGGCTTATGTCTCAAATAGGCTTATCCTTATTGGATACATATTGAGAAAGCAAACTCAACATTATTAATACATTGAAGCTTCAAAGCTTTCTAAGTAGTCCAGTTTATCCTTTCGTCACATGCATGTAAAATGTTGGACTTGAAAATCTGATGAATGGAAAATTAAAATTAAAAGTTTAACAAAGAATGACTGATTAACACAATTGTAAAAGGATTTGAAATGTTGCTTCATTCAGAATGTCCCATTAGGACACTGAAATTCACTAAATCACAGGGGCTAAAAATAATAACCAATAAAAAAAACAGTTGACACAATAGTGCAAGCATTCAAAATTGTCATAGCCACAATTGGCAATCCAAAAGAGCTTAATACCTTTCGATTCTTGAATGTGTTCAGAAATATTTACTGTGATCAACTAAGATCAATCAATCAGGATATTTTACCTATTTTAAAGGTAGGTTTTGGAGAGTTTCAGATAACTATTTATTTCCAAGTATCGTGGGTCACCAAATATAATCCTCTCCCCTTGTTAAGTACCCTTCATTTTCTGAAACCCATTTTGGAAATAGGTTGGAATATCATATTTAACACCTCAACACTTCATATTTAATATTCTAAAGATTTCAATACCAGGATTGGTGTAAAAATTGATAGAATTCATAAACTAAACTACATATTACTATTATAGGTAATCTACCAGTTAAGGCAGATTTTGGATGGACACAAACTACCATATAATTCCCATGCTTCTCCTAACAAAACACAACGCAACATCCTACTTTACAATAAAGTCTCTCTATATCTCTGCAAACTTCCTTCCTGCCTTAATTCCATCCAACATCTATACTATTCCTGCCCCTTTCTCGATTACCTAGCATTCTCCCCGCTATCGGTCTTTCACATTCACTGCCAATCAACATGCTCTGCATTCATTTCTGCTATCTCCTAATGATTTCTCCTAAAAATCCCCTCACATCCCTCACCATGCCTTAACTTCTTCATTTGTTTTCCTTTGTATCCACTTCACCTGCTCCACACCCACATTTCAAAAGCCTCAAATCTATCCCTATCATCCTGCTTCAATGACCATGTTTCTGAGCCATACATAACTACACTCCATAACAAGCCTTTTCTTAGCATTCCTACTCAACGTCCCTGTCGTCAATTCTCTCCTTCTGGTGAAAGCTTTGTTGCCTAGGTCAATTTTTCTTTTTATGTCCCCACTACTTTGACCATTTTGGTCCAAAACGCTTCCAAGTTATGTGAACTGTTCCATGTGCTCTAGTTTTAGCCCTCCTATTTTAATGTTTAGCTTAGACTTTCTCTTCTTGGGTAAATAACCATGAAACTTTGCATGGCTTAACTAATCTTTTCTAAAGGTACCTGTCATCAACTCCTGCTTCTTTGAATAAGCTCCTTTACGTACACACTTCTTACTTAAATGCTCTTACTACTTTGCCCACCTTCTTCTTAAGCACTTCCTAAACAACTGGTTAATAATATCATTATAGTATAATTTTATCCCCCATATTTAATATTTATTTCTGCCTTCCCATTTAATTGAGAACTTCATTACCTCTGTTTTCTTATAATGAATTATCATCCCATTCCAAACACAGTGACTCTGTAATCCACTTAGGAATGTGTGCAAACCTTTGGGTTACTGGTTAGCAAAAGCATGATCCAGTCTACTCCAGTCCCTTCCGCACAATTTTCTCCACATATACATATTTTAAAAAGAATATGTGATAATGAATATCCCATCACTAGCACTGACCATTCAAAATCTCTATCTGCTATCCACACTTGTACACTCAGAATCAAGTGCAGGATCTACCTAAGTCGTCGATTCCTCCAGTCTACTTCCATTTTTGGAAATATTTCCATTACTTGTACCCTTTTTACTCAATTAAGCGTGATAATATATCCGGTTTATACTCTATGCTTCTTTCTGCTACTAACTTCTTTATTCTTATGGCATCATGTGTATCCATCCCATTTCTAATCTAACCTTCTTATAACTGTGTGTTGAGAATATGAGTCATGGTAACTATGGGGCTCGGCCCAAACGTTTGTGTGTCATGCCCAGCAGCGGGGGAGGCAAGGCTTTAGCGGTTGTCATCCCACGATACCCTTGTAAGGGAAAATTGACAGCAGCAGGACAGAAGATGCAGAAGAAGACCAAATTAGTTAGAATAGGAACTTAAGGACAATGTCAAGGGCAGGAAAATTAGAGAATATTAATCGAGAGATGGAAAGGGGCAATATAGATATTTTAGGTCTATGCGAGGTGAGATGGAAGGATAGCAGGGATTACTGGAGTGATAGTTATACAGGTAGAATAATAGAGTGGTAGGGAAGAGAGCCCACAAGAGGTTGCCATAATATTGAATAAAGAGGTAGGAAGAAGCGTAGTCAATGTAGAGAGGAAGCAACGGATAGAATATTACTAGTAGAGATAAAAGCAGAACCGACAAACTTGGCCATTGTTCAGGGATACATGCCGCTGAGCAATCATGAGGAAGAAGTCAAAAGGATATACTATCAGTTAAGAGGACATAATCACGTGTGCTCCTGCAGGGATACATTTGATAGTGATGGGGGATTGGAATGCCATGGTAGGCGAGTTAAGTAAGAGATGGTGATAAGGTGGGAAACTACAGTTTAGGTACGAGGAATGACCGTGGGGAGAAAGCAATCGATTTCTATAGAGGACAGGGTTTAGTCATCACAACACTTGGTTTAAAAACCACAAAAGGTATAGGTATGCATGGAAAATACCAGGTGACTTGGAACAGTATGAGTTAGATTTTATAATGGTTAGGCACAGATTCAGGAACAGAGTGATCAATTCAGTTTCCCAGGAGCGGATGTGGACTCTGACCACAATTTAGTTGTCATGAAGTGTCGCATCCGTTTCAAAAAGATAAGGCAGGGGCGGCGAGTTAGAAAATGGAATGTAGAAGCATTAAATGGATTGACAAAGAAGAAGTATCAGCCGGCTGTAGAGAAAATCATAGAGGATGGTATATAGCTAAGTACTGTTGAAGAAAAATGGGAATGTATCAAGGAAGGGTTATCAAAACCTGTAAAAGACACTATTAGAACCGTTTATGCGAAAAGGACTAGGAAACAATGGATCACGGATGAGATGATTACAAAGATGGATGAGAGGAGAAAATAGAAAAATATAAACACAGTTAGGCAAAAGGAAGTACAAACAGTTAAACAATTAATTGAAACGGGCAACGAATAAAGCAAAAGAATCATGGTGGAAGATGCAGTGTGAGAATGTGGAATGTTAGCATAAGAATGGTGGAATTGGTGCACTATACAGCATGGTTAAATCACTACCGGGAAGTAAGAAAGGAAGATCTGTAGTAACAGTTTGAGATAATTCGGGTAAGATAATAGTCACCACAGAAAGAATCCAAGAGAGATGGAATCAATATATAGAAGAACTGTATGGTAAATAACTTAGACCAACAAGGTTACATGTAGAAAACGAACATGACACAGAGGAAGATACTTCAGGTCCAGGCATACTCGACGATGAGATATAAAGGGCATTAAGGGAGATGCAAATAAATAAGGCCGTGGGGGGGGATAACATTCCCGCGGAACTATTAAAATGCTTAGGAAAATGTGAAAGGAAGAGGCTATATGGGCTGATCCATAGTATTTATGAGGAAGGAATCTGGCTGGAAGACTTTGTGAGATCAGTGTTATTTCCTATTCTGAAAAAGATAAAGGCTACATCATGTGAGGACTACGGGAAAATAAGTTTGATATCCTACACCACTAAAGTTGTTCTCAGGATCATAAAGGATAGAGAATAGGGCAAATGATTACTTAGAGGATGATCAGTTTGGGTTTAGGAAGGGGAGAGGTACACATGATGCCATTGCAGTAATGAGATTATTAATCGAGAAGAACATAGATTACAACCTGGAGGTTTTTGCCTGTTTCGTAGTTTTCAAAAAAGCATTTGATAGAGTAAATTGGGAAAAACTAATGAGTATATTGCAGAAAAGAGAAGTAGATTGGAGGGATAGGAGGCTAATCTGCAACCTGTATATGTCTCGGACTGCTCAGGTAAAAGTGGAGAATGGGGAGTCCAGATTGGCAGTATTGGAAAGAGGTGTAAGGCAGGGTTGCCCATTATCACCGTTGCTGTTCAACCTGTATGCAGAGGAAATGATTAAAGAGGCATGGGAAGAACTGGAGGTAGGAATGAAAGTGGGTGGGGAATTCGTAAAATCAGCTTTGCTGATGACCAAGCTTTAGTTTGTCAGTCAACCAATGAGGTGCAAGAATTGCTGAGTGAACTGGACACTCAGTGGGATGAGAATCAATATTAATAAAACAAAGGTTATGCGATTTTCCAGAAAGAAAAAGGCTAAGGTAAACATTAAAATATGAGGGCACAATTTAGAGCACGTAGAACAGTTAACTTATCTTGGAAGTGTTTTGGACCAACACGGTCTAAGTAGCAGGGACATAAGGAGAAGAATTGCTAGGTAAGGAGGCTTTCACAATGAGGAGGGAGTTGATGACAGGGACGTTGAGTAAGGATGTTAAGAAAAGATGCATAAAAACTTTGATATGGAGCGTGGCTATGTACGGTGCGGAAACGTGGTCATTGAAGCAGGAGGATAGACGTAGACTGGAGGCTTTTGAAATGTGGGTGTGGAGAAGAATGGAGAAAGTGAAATGGACAGAGAAGAAAACAAACGAGGAAGTACTTGGTATGGTGGGCAAAGAGAGGGGTTTGTTGAGAGAAATTCTAAGGTCAGAAAAATGGATGAAGGGCGCATTGGTCAGTAGTGGGATGTTGAAGACTGTGATAGAGGGGAACATGTTAGGCACACGAGGAAAAGGCAGGAACAGGATAGCGATATAGGACAGTATGAAGGAAGGAAGGAAGTACACATAGATAAAGAGGGACCTGATGTAGAGTAGGTGGCTGGATTGTAATTCGTTAGGAATCACAAAATATTTATTAGGTAGTTGTGTCCATCCAAAACCTACCTTAGCCAGTACATTGCTTAGTAATAATAATGTGTTCTATTGAGTAGGCATTGGAGTTTTGGGGGAGGCGATGGTTATTATAGGTGAGGCATAGATTTTGTGGGGTGGGTACGATTGTCTTTTACATAAACCTCTATATATCAACCTAAAAGAATGAATTTCCTGCAATTAAAAACTAAGATTTTTCCAAAACTTGCTGCAAAAATATCTACGATGCTGAGTTTTACAAATGATATCAATGCATATAACCTTAGATGACAATTATAAATTTTGGTGTTTCAAAATATTATTTTTTTACATTTGGAATTCCATTATAATGATACACATTCTAAATGAGAAAACAGGATATTACGTGACACTTTAGAAGAAGGAAAAATACAATTCAGTCACTGCAGGTAAATGGAATACAGTGAACACTGGTCAAGGTATTTATTAGATAAAATTTGGTAAAGAAGATATTTTAATAAAAATGGTAGCCTTTGAATGCTATTGAAGGAAACTTTTCAATAAATCAATATATTTTACATAGAATTTAAATTAGCAAGTGGGTCAGAAATTAACAAGAAAAATTATAATTTGCATGCTATATCAGCTATTCAACAGATGAACATTCAACTTGCCACTATGTAAACTGAAATTCTACATGGTACCTCACTAAAATTAGAGATATCAAGTTTTTAATTTGAATTGCCATGCCGAACGACAGAGTAAAGAAGAGAGTCAAAACCTTATGATGAGCTAGATGTCATAGAAGTGTGTTATTATCCCAAAACATTCCTCTTGCAATTCAGATACGATTCGATATTCTTTGGTTCCAACGGAAAATCTCTCTAGTTCGAAGGATGGATCGTGATCAAAATGATAGTTTGAGGCGGATGACGATTCCTCTTAAGAGTAGTGGCACTGTGAATAGAAAAATGTTTTCGTAGCTTCTCAAATTTTTGTTCACTTCAACATTACAATTCCAGTTACCACTGTCAAATCATTATTATTTCAACGGAAATTTCCTACCATGCAGCAGTTTACTTCCATTTTGCCATAGTGACAACATCGTAAGTCTAATACAATACAAAAATAAAAACTCCAAATGGCTTAAGTCTCATTGAAACTGGTGTGATTCCTTGCAGGAGCCTCGGATAACCTTTTTTCCATGGTTGCACGCGATAAATTGTTGATTTTTTCCTGTCAAATCACCATTCAAAAATCAAATGTGCACATAAGTCACACGACGATGGTGAACGGTGTAATGCACGCATTAAAGATATTCCTAATGATGATATAAGCATAATACGAAAAGAGATTTTACAAAGGGAACAACTCGTAAAGGGAAACACCAACACCTGACCACGAACACAGCATAGGTACTCATAACAAGCCTTCGAGGGTGATTTCAGAATGTTGTCACTCACCTCACTATCGATCGCTAAAAATTGATAATGTTACAAAAATTCCATGTCCTCATTCTGAAGAGAAGCAAACACTAACTGTCATACGGAAAATTGATTAAGAAATAGACTAACTCATGAATGAAGTTTATCTACCAGTTGATTTTGAAATAATTGCTCGAGCAGTTTTCGAGAGATATATCGATATCCGATTGTGGCGGCTGTTAAGAAATACCATTGGAAGATATTTTCATAGTTCCTCGTTGATATTCGAATACCTTAATGAGTACTTATATATAATTTTCCTTTCCTGGTTAATATTTTGTTTTTGTCCACCCGGACAAAAATGCTCGAGCATGAGAATAGCATTATTAGCACGAGAATAAAATTCCCCGTGTTAATATCTGCGTCCTTTGCGGATTTAAACGCTGTAGGAAATGCTCAGTAATGGATAATTAACTATTAAAAATATACGAATTACCTTAAAATGGCTAATTTAAATCGAGTTTGTTAATTTTTAATGATTTACATTCACTCAGGATTCACCTGTGTTCATTATTCTCATTTACCTGTCGTGCACCAAATCATTCATCTGGCTGCTTTCCAGTTTTCTGTGGACTCATTCAGATCGCGCACCACAACGTTCTAATTTTCAAAAGAAAAGGTTTTATTGCTTTTTACTTCTTGGAGAATTCGTTGATTTTCAACCAACAGTCGATGCATTGATATCATTTGTAAAATTCAGCATACTTACTTCATCTTTTTTCTGCAAGTTATGGAGAACCTCTCTTTTAAATGTTGGGTGTATCATTAATTTTTTTGTGAGATTAACTTACTTTCATTATCTGAGGCTTGAAATTATATATTACTATTGATTTTTTATCAAAGTTTTTCCTTTTTTTTGTAGAAATATATGCAAAGAAACAGGGTGCCCACCCCACATCAAAACAATCCACCATCCCATTGTACACCCCCAATTTCATCCTAATCAAAATAATCTGCATCCACTTATCTTGCCTCGTTTGAATTTTGTGTAATAAGCTACCCTCCCTCATCCTCCACCTTGCCTAGTGCTTCCACATTTGTTTTCATTTCAGCCAGTTTTCCATGCTTTTCAACCTTCATATTCAAAAGTCTCCTATCTACCTTTATCCTCTTGCCTCAACAAACCAAGATTTCAGGCCATACCCAACTAATTTACATATAAAAGTGCTCACTGGTCTATTCTGTATATCCTTATTCAGAGTCCTTGTCGACAAATGCCCCCACTTTGTCAAGGGTTTTTACTAAGAGCAAATCTTCTTCCATCCCAAGCAGCTCTCTCCAAAACACTTTACATTGGTAAATTTTTCTATCTGCTATACAAGTTTAGTAGTTTATGCCCTTAACTTTTCAAGTGTCCTACTTCCAGGAAACCTCATTACCTTGGTTTGTTTGCATTGATTATCTTCCACTCCTATTTCACCACTTTTTTAATGCAAAAATTGTAAGCCATTGGCCGACTGGCTTTTGAAAGTCAACATCCTCACTTCTCTTTGTAATAGCATCTTATCCTAATTTCTTCTTTTATTATTATTATTTCTTTGCACAATTTCACTAAAACCACTTCCTCAGATGAACTGTTCCATCTTCTCTAATTCATGCTCCACAGAGTAAATACTTATCTCTGCCTTACTGTTTCTTGAGGACACCATTGCATTAATTCCTTGTCATTGATTGACACCTCAGAACTACCCAATTACTGCTAAAATTCATTTAATGAGTAATGACCGCAATTCCTTCATAGACTGGCTAAGTTTGACTGCCAAAATCTCACACGCCTGATCAATTCCCCACTTACTTTCAAAAGATGAATTTTGGGAAAATTTTGAAAAAGTCAAAAGAAGTGGATGCAGGAAGTAATAGAGAGGATATGTTATCCAATAGATAAGAAAATCCTGGGGATGGAGGACTAAAACAGGTATTGTGAATGGAATCAAGGAAGGCAGAGAATATCCAGAACTAAACAACGAGTTATTGTAATATGGGGTTTGATATTTTGTAATGCGTCAGTAACGTATTGTTCCAGGGTCCATCAATAACACACCCTGCCTCAGCAGGACACTGAAAAACTAACTGTAATGAACCTAAGGCTATAAAAACCCTAGGTTTCAGTTCTCTTAACTATTAACAGTGGTTCTCTGGGGATGCCATCTATCCCATTGGCATAGTTCGCCTTTCTTCTTTCATTATTTTTATAAAATTTGCCAATTAATCCAAGGTTAATACTATTTTCCATGAAATCTAAGCAGACCTGACGTAATTTTCTCTTTCTGTCTAAACTAGCAGCAATAATAAAGAGGTGTATATGGCCATAAATGTACAATACAGAAAGAGGATTATCTCTAGGTCCATACTCTGCAGGCAAAAAATGGGGGAGGAAGAGGAATTCAATAAAGACATGAAACTATTTAACGAACATTATATGGAAAGATAATAAAGTAACAGAAAACATGGGTCCCCATTCTCTAACCCAGGCTTGTGACCCTTTGTAATTTGCACGCGTACACACACAGGATTCATTGGGATTCTAAACATGTGGCCATGGTCCATCAATCACACTAATATACAATATATGCAAAAGAGACAAAGCACACCATGTAGATGAACACACTCAGCACATTGATGGAGAATGCTTTTGACTAGTCTCTGCTGTGTATATGAAACACCAACTGCCATAGTCAACCCGAGGGTTGATTTCATGTTTAATTCACATATCAGGTTTGGCTGCCAATTCCTTTACTTATGTTGCCTATAGTTTCTCAAATAGTACTACTACCCAAAAAGGTCACAGCTTAGGGTGAGCCGAGGCATCACCTAGTGCCGAACCGAGGGCCTACAATCAGTACCCAGGACTATACACTCGTTGGACTACACCTGTGTAAATGGAATTCTCTATAAACCGAAAGGATAGTCACTTCCTGGGAAAATTGTACCAAGATAAAGTAATACTTAAGGACTTCATTGGGAATGTTTTCTAAAGAAAGAATGAATGAATGCAATACTTTTCGTGAGATAATAAATTTTAGATTTAGATTATTGAAATTTCAATAATGCATTTTGAGATAGGGTAGGCCCTGGAAAAGATTTACATTATCAAATCTTAAGTATCTGCTTTTGTCAACCCTGCATGTGTTGAAGGTAAATATTAATGTTTTAAAGTGTTTCAAGCATAATGATTAATCTCTTAATCTGTGGGTTAACAATGTGAGGAAGGTGGTCACTGAAAAATGACACACCTAAGTCAATTGAACCTACATAGTTTCACCTTTGGTGTACTCTGGTTCATTGCCTTATCAATCAAAAAATATTGGAAAGTGTTACCTTAAATACACATGAATTTACGAGGGGATTTAGAGCCTTTTTAAGTTGAAAATTTCTTAAGTTCCTACTATTGGAAGATGGTTTCCAAGAGTCCAGGCAATCTAAGTCTGCCTTTTTTCACAATTATTAAGAGTAGTAAGTTGAATTCACAAGCTTAGTAACACCAGGTTGACATTGGTTAATAGTTCCTTGAATGATAATAAGGAAATTGCATTCTACAAGCTTTAACAAAGTAAACATCACCCTATGTAACATGCATGCCAAAACCTTTCATTTTGAGAGTAGATGAACTGTACTTTCATTTTGCAGATAATCATTTCCATTTCATAAAAAATAAGCCTGCTGCACCTATGTATTTTTGTCACAAAAATAATGTTATTCATTTATGTTGCCTATAATTTTTCATGGTGCATGGGAATCTATGTGGGTTTAGGCTCAATATATTCATCAAGTTGCAGAATAATAATACTACTCCCATTTCTGTCCATGTAACATTACAAACTTCAAACAATATAACCAAATACAAAGTAAAGGCCATTCGGCATATTCTAATGAATGAATATTATACTTATGCGCTTGCATTTAACTCCGCTGACTTTTGAACTAGATTAATCATAAATTTAAAAGCAACATTTCGTGGAATCTACATCTTGTAAAACTTGTTCCTTTCAATATAAAAAAGTAGTTATCCCTCAATATTTTGGACAGACAACATCTTAAAACAATTTGTTATGCTTTTCAAAAATATCAATATCAGAAACTAATTATATTTACTTGCCATACCATGACCAACTCTGGTGACGTAAGATCTGACAAAAAATTATCCTGTAGTATTTCTGTATTCATAAATTTTGTACGTTCAACTTCAGACTTTGAAGCTTGAAAAATCATAAAAATTGTACTTCAAACATTGCCAAGGCATTAATCTTTACATAAACAAAACATTTAGGTTCAAAGAAGGTGATAATATCTTTGAAAATGCATTAACATTTTTGTTAACTATAGCGACTGTTGATATCCCATTATCAATTCAGTCACTGAATGGATTGGTAATGGATCTTGTATTTTTTACCCATGCCCAGTTACAATTTTTAATACCAGCTGATATGAACATGCTGGAGAATGCAAATAAAAGTTGTGAACACAAAGCAGCAGGAGACACCAGTGGAGGCATATGGGGAAACACTGACCTCATTCTGTCATGCCAATACTTTCATGCTTTATTTGTCAGTCGACTTTCTTTCTTTGAAGATACAACCTCTGCTACCTACACTACTAATTCTCACCACTCAAAACAACAGAAAAGAAGCTAAAATTAACTCTATCTTAACAAATTCCCTGATTTTTTCTGGTTTTCCCCACACATTCATGGCCTTCAATCTCCAACATATATAGTGCACTGCAGTGACCAAATGACTGCTACACTTAGCATACATATATATATATATATATATATATATATATATATATATAAACAGATGTAGATTTTTAGAATATAGAGACACAAAGAAAGGACACTCACAATTTGTTATTTTACGTTTCGACAACACGGCTGTCGTCTTCAGAATCTGTCGTCTTCTGATTCTGAAGACGACAGCCGTGCTGTCGAAACGTAAAATAACAAATTGTGAGTGTCCTTTCTTTGTGTCTCTATATTCTAAAAATCTACATCTGTGTTTTTATATATTTGTGTGTCACCGAAGAGCGTTCCATTTCGAAGATATTTTATATATATATATATATATATATATATATATATATATATACATATATATACATATACACATATATATATATATACATATATATCTCAAGACCAAATATAAGCATGCGAGTCCAACAAATAAAATGCCTAACAGAATCCATTACATCAATGTATTTTCACTTAAATTAATGAATAAAAAAACCAAGTTTACAAAACAAGAATTTTTGCACACCAGAAGTAAATGTTTCCTTCTTCAATCCATTGAAATGACCTTTCCCCTTTATCTCCTTTCAAGAACATTTCTATCACATTTTTTCTAAATCCAAATATGAAAGAGAGTCATATAAAAAGTACATTATTTCTGTAATTCATTTTTCAATGTGCACATTGATTTTTATAAACATATTAAATTACATATGCTTAGAGAGCATCAGGATGGGATACAAAATATCAGCTAGTCTAATTACCTCACCTTTACTCATTTCCCATGAAATTGAATAACAATTATCAACCATGGCAGGAAGGACAAATGCCAATCAGTCTACTCCATACTGGAATTTATACACTGATGTTAGAGCCTTATAAAATGCATCAAATTGGGCAAGATATCCAGTTAGAGACAAAGCATATGAAACTTGGAATCCAATATGGACACCAATCATTACACCATCTCACTTATTCTTATCCCAAAGAAAAATTTCTCCGCTGTAATGATGCTGGAGTTACTTCAAATTAATTCAAAGTCACACCTTCAAGCAAATAGCAATGTGACATGTTATCATGGCCATTTTGAATATCAGACATTTGAGCAGATTAGAAAAAAGAATTCTTCATAAGTACATAGGGCAAGAGCATGCTTGAAATCTATTATTTTCACACACGACTTTATTTATAACAAATTAGGCCAAATTGACAAGAGTGTTAAGGTCTCTTTATAATTGTTTCCAAATTGTACCGTTAATATTACAGCATCAGTACCAAATGCAACCTACAACGGTATATTGTGTTGACATTAACACATATATTCATCAAGAGTATTCCCAGATTGCCCTGATTTAGTGAAAAGAATTGTACGTTTACAGGAACAGATCAGCACACACATCATCATCACTCTTCGTTAATATAATTCTCCCCTAACACATTGAACCGATAAATAGAAAAAATAAAGATGGCATGTGAGAGTGCGGAATGTGTTTTCTAAACTAATCTTCACTGAAAATATTCCCTTAATATCACAACACTGCAAAATAATATTTGAGCTTTGTGCAATAAATAATTACCGAGGCCTTAGTTCCTACTCTTTTTAGCTGCTTACAATCAATGTAACAGGAATAAACAATCTATTAACTATTACTCATGAATTTCAGCACAAAATTTACACCTCATGATTGGGAGTTCATAATAATTGGATAAATGCCATTATTAATTTATACTAATACATAAACTTATTCCTTATAACACAACTAACACAATAAATAAAAGCAAGATAAACACGAATTATTATTATTACAAACACAAATGGAAATACTTCACCCATACTGAGCACTTTCTTCATCATACTTTAAAAACTTCTGCAGCTAACTGTACCAATACTCAGGAAAGAAATAATGACGAATCCAAACAACAGGACACACATACAAGTCTACATGTTGGCAGATTCTAACAACAAGGAACATAAATTGCGTTAAAAACATGCAGCCTGAAACAAAGCGGGGCCCAATTTGCTTATATCATTTCAACAAGTGGCTCACATCTTGGTAAACATGAATAAAACACAGTCCGTAACACAGATATACAACAATAAAACATTATTACAATAAAGTGAACAATCATTACTAATTTCCACATCAATGCTGGTTGGATGAGATCCTTTTCATCAGGAGACACAAAGAGATTTGAATTCAAAACATGAATAAATATACTTTTAAATTGTGAACAATAGAATTATACACCAATTTGCAATTGTGAACCACGTGAAACTATGTTGCTTGGGAGGCTCCTCTGAAATCATGACCCAAAACTTGTTTTAACAAACGAAGAATGCCTTCCTTCTTCCCCTCAGAAACATTTTCTGTCCCTGTAAGACAAATAGAAAAAAAAATATTTTTAACTCTGGCTGCTAATACTAGTTCAGCTCTCTTTCTGGTCTATTTAATAGGATAAGAATAATTATAATTATTAGTAAATAATTATTTTAACATTAGTAGTGCACTACTGGTACACTAATTATAAGCTGCAAACTGCCAATTGAAGGACTGTACAGCTTTGATAAATTCCAAAGTGAATGTGATCAAACCCAGCTCGATTAAGGATAGGAGAATGACTGGTGCATAGTCAAATAAAACAAACAACTGCCATTTACAACATGTTTTAAAAATCAATCTGCATGAGAATCAAACCTTCATATACGTATGCAAAAATTATGCACCTATAACAAATTAGGATAACCCCAAATTATGTTTGGAGAGACAATTAAGTATGCACTTAAGCTTTATATAATTGGATAATTACCTTCATCATTAGTAGTAACTTCCCTCTCCAGATTCAACTTCTCTTGAGCTATTTGGTATATTCCTTCCTCTATAGTGTCCTTTCCAATTAAGCGTATTATGGTCACATCCCTTGGGAAAGAATGGGAAATATTGAAAACAATCACTTAGTAATTCCCTTGATTTCCTTAATATAACTAGAGTAGCAGTGGCTTCACAGGAATATTTCTGTTTTTTCCAGGGTGTTAAGTCTGACATTTAATCACCATGGTAAAATTTTCACATCTATAAACTGCAAGTCTATCCAAAACCTACCTAAAACAGTAGACTACCAAATAAAAAAACTGCATCTGACAATCTTGGTGCATAAATTACACGTGCAAAGACACAGATGTTATCCTGAGGTTTAATATGACAGGAGAATGTAGGGCTCATGTGGCACAATTAGTCCTATATTGCATTTAAATATAGCGTCACATCGTGGGCGGAGAGGCAGTTACCAGAAGGATTACACCTGGGGGCATACAGAGGCATTAACATTTGAACTTGGGAACCTCTGGCAGAAGCTGAGTGTGGGTAATTTATAACTGGAGATCAGGTTGAAATTTCAAAATGGGAGCATAAGAACATCTCTACTACTTTTTAAACAACTAACCTGAAAACTAAGATTTCAGTAAAGATCTCTCATTGACCACGGACACAGGGAGATATTTCCCCCTATTCCCTAATCCACATGAATGAAGTCAGGAAACTTTATACCATAGGAATTGGTTGGAACAATTGGGAACCCAATAAAATATGTACTATGGGTATCTGACTAATAGATACCTTGCTCCTCCCCCATTCAACCCTACACATCCCACTGCTTTCTGTCTCATGGTCAGAAGTCAGGCATTAGCATAACTATTGAGGTCACAAAATAAGTATTTTCCCAGTCACCGGTTTCCATGATAAAGTTGTCAGTTTCCTTGGATGTGATGTTTCACAGAATGACATGAGTTTTTGGGAAAATGATGTTTCTATAATAGCATTATGAACAAAATGTCTATCATCGTCCAATGGCTTTCATATTTTTTATTTGGATTTTAAAAGCATAAGTTTTCAGGTTTCATATTTTTAATTGTTATAAGAAAAGAGTTACTTTCATCAAATTAGCAACCTCCACTCACTGTATTGACTTCCTTCCATTGACTCTCCAAATGGTCGAGCTATTTTTTTACTCCAACATTCACATCCATTTGCCATTACATCTGATGCATTGAGCCCAAAACAGCTAGACATGAATACAATAAAGTAAACCCTAGCTAATCCTGACTCGTACATAATCCAAACTGAGTCTGGTCATGCACTACAGGTAGCCTTTTAAGGGTATATAGAGGAGCAGCACTACTGCACCAATCAAAAAAATGTTTAATTTGTAAGATTTTGCGGATAAGTTTGAAAATAATTATAATGTTTCAATCAATATTTTGCCTGCGCATATGAAATAATGCATCAACTACTGTCACATGAAACATAATCCATATGATCATTTAAATGCCACATATTTTGCAGACGTGACATTTATGTTAAATTAATGGTTAATTCTTTCAATGCAACTTTGTGTATATCTATATACAGATATCTATTTACTACATGATTAAGGGATCTTCTGGCAGAAAAAACTTAAGAAATATTCCACAATAACACCAAATAAGGGTGCCAGTAAAAGAAAATGTAACTTTGAGAACTAAACAAGGTGAAATTTCTTGAGGAATAGGACACAGAGGTTTCTGTTGAGTTTGGTATCACTTTACACACTCTCCAAACTTAAAAAGAAGGAGACAGCTCTATTTACTACTAGGTTTGAATTATATTTAAACAAAATAGAAAGGTTCGGTCAGAAAATCACTTAACTGAAAGACACAAAATAGTATGAGACTGTTGTTAGGTGGTATGTCCAAACACAATCACACAGAATTAAAATGTGTGTGATCTTGACAAACAAAATACATCATAAAATACTTTTTGAATACTTTCATGCTGAGAATTTTATTGCACTAAAATTCAATGGTTGGCTACGGTGGTTTAGATGGAGGTAGAATATTTAAGAAAATGGTGAAACATAACTGATAATAGCAATGCTGGCGAACCATTTACAGAACATTTTCAATCATTGACAATACACTCTCAGATCTATAATACAGATAAAATGGGCATGTACTGATTGACACTGACACTCTCACACTTAAATTATAATTAGTCAAGCTCTGACAATGTCACAACAAATAACAGCAAATAAACAAAATTCATTCACAGAAGCTTAGCTAAAAACTATTGGAATTATGGATTGGATGTTGTCATTGGCCATAAACAGTACACAATATTAGAGGGATAAAATGTTCTATGGGTATACGTGTGTCAAAATTTGGATAAACCAGATTTCGCCTAATCCCACCTTATAGCCCCATATAGTCCAGATTATTGAGGTTTTATTCCATTTAAATTTAAAGGTTAACTTTCAATAATAGTGTAGTAAGCATTGTGTCATTTATAACGGTGCCAAGCTAGGTTTACATGAGCATAACACTATTCTATTGAGATGAATGCTTTGAAGCAATGATCACTTACTTTTGCTGTCCAACCCTATGACATCTGTCCTCAGCCTGCTTGTCATTGTATGGGTTGAAGTCTAGATCATGAATAATAACTGTGTCTGCTGCTGTTAAATTAATACCCATTCCTCCAGCACGAGTTGACAAAATGAAGGCAAAAATCTCTTCATCAGCATTGTAGGTATCAATTAATGTTTGTCTGAAATTTAAACAAATGGAAGAAATGTGAAAATTACTGATCTACTAAATGTACAGGCAATGAACCATATCACCGATGTAGAGAGCACCAAGATAAATTACTTCTCTCAAGTGAACTGCGAAAGAGAAACAGTAATGAAATACATGAGTGGATTTTTCAACAGGCAACATAAATTGATTTCAAGTAATGAATATCAAATATGGTATTGTTGATTTCAGCATTAACCCGTTTCCAAACGATACGGTTTATACTAATAGTAACCTATTAGCATTTGGTAATAAAATATACTGAATTCCCTCTTATTTACCGTTCAGAAACTGGAGTTGAGCCATCCAGTCGTAGGAATCTCAAACCATTGCAAGCCAAGTAATCTCCAATTAAATCCATCATCATAATAAACTGGCTAAATATAAGAACCCGGTGGCCTTCACTTCTTAACGTAGGAAAAAGTTCATCAAACTTTTGAAATTTTCCCGAGGTGAGAATGGATTGCTTATCGAGTTTATGGTCAAGGATACTCTGTAATGAAAAAAGAACATTATTAGATTTGGTGTTCATAAATGGTGCATCCCACTTTGACTGCTCATACCAATTTAACATAAAACATCAAGCAAAGAAATACACTGATAATTATGGCTCATTACTTCCCAGATATACGAAAAATAGATTTATTGATTGTACTTGTACTAATGATTAAAATTCTTAAAAATACTCTCCCCATGCATCAATACAATTTCGGAGACATGTCTGCCATGCCTGGAGGGCACCCTGAAACTCCTAGACGAGAATGTCTCTCAGAAATTGTTGGGGGCTGGGGGACCACTGGGGTGGTGCTCCAGGGCAGAAAGTTGGTGACGATCAAGGATGTGTGGCTGGGGGCATTGTCATGGTAGAGCTTGACCATGTCTTTGATGTCAGCTCTCATGCACACGACCTGCCATTTCAATCTCTTGAGCACCTCCAGGTAAAATGCAGAGTTGACAGTTTCTCACTGTGGTGCAAACTCAAAATGGACAATTCCTCAGACATCAAAGAAGACAATGGGCATCATTTTGATGCGAGGCTGGCTCATTGGCACTTTCTTGAGGCGGGGGATGATTTCGTGTACACGCTGCTGCTCTGTCTTTTTGATTCTGGGTCATACTCGAACATCCAGGATTCGTCTCCAGTTATGAAGACAGAGCTAAGAGAGTCCAGCTCATTTTGAATCAAACCCTACAATTATTGACAGCATAAGGTCGGAGCTCTTTTCAGTCTTCCGTCAACACTTTCCACGTAAGCTCCGCTCAGCTCTAGCGCAATTCAAGCTCCTTGGTCACTATCCCATGTACCGCAAATGTGGATATGTGTAGGGTGTCAGCAATTTGCTGGATGCTCAATCAATGGTTGGTCCAGGCAATTGCTGGGCATCGAGAATGGGATTTATCGGTGACGACCTCCTGGCCCTCCTTAAACGCCCTGTGACCTTGAAATGCTGTCATCCTTGAAGGACTCATGAAGCATCAAGAATGTTTCTGCTGCATTCTTTCCAAGCTGCACACGAAACTTGATGGCGCATCGCTGTTCAAGCAAGCACTCCATCACTCTGTGTAACAAAGTCGAAAAACACACTTCACGCTGAGGTACGTCTTTCCGCTGAGACTACTCGGAGCAAACTGGCGACTAGCTGCATTGAAAGGGCAGACCCCCCACCACATTTCCTGACTGGTTTTACCACGCTGCCATGGATAGTTGGGTCACAATAAAATCATGCACATTACTTTCATAATGGCCTACGTATATGTCAGTAAAACCTCTAATCTAGAAATTGAGACAGGATTTGGGGACTCAATAGAATCCTAACAAATCTTTAAATGCAATCATTATACCTCTATTCCTGATTTAACATATCACATACTTGCAGCACCTCAGGATCAATGTAAACATGCTGTGACGGTGGATTATAGCTGTCTACATTTCATTTGATTTTGACAGAAAACAATAAAAATACCTTGCCTCGGAAAAAATTTGATATGGCAGAGATTAGAAGCATGCTCATAATTCCAGCGCAAAATTCCTAGGCAACACATCTTTAATTATGATATTAATGTTTTCACACATTACAATTTGAGCTGTTTCCTATGGTTACAAATTAATGCTCTGAAAAAGAATTTGTGACTTAAAAACCTGGGAGTGCAAGTAGGTCGATTGGTTGAGCCAAATGGTATGAGCAAACAATGCCTGGACTGATCATTCTGCCGCATTTGTCTTATTTTTTTAATAAATGTAGATGGAGTGAAAGCAACATAGTTGAATTGTATTACATATTCTGTAAGTTTGAAGAGCATGAATTTAAAACTGGCTTTAGAATATTAATATTAGATTATGCATAAATCTACATCTAAGAATGTAAACGGTGGCCGAAAAAAACTCAATTTGAAACTCCCACAGTTTTACACCACATGAAGAGGTTGCCATTCGCACCCAAATAAACTTGACATATGAACCGAACACTCAACCATAAAACAGTCACCATGCTGAGAAAAAGTGCAGAGTATAACTGAAGAGTCGAGATTATTGAAAGTGTACGAGCTGATCACTGATCAAAAGAAATTTAGTTCTTTGGGTACCTCTGAACAACAGTGCAAAGTTATGACAACAAAGACAAAATTATGTCAATGCAAAGTATAATGAGTCGGAAAAATCTGACAATGGTTTTGCAAAACTGGCGAGGAAAAATCACTTGAAGAAGCACGTTATCAGGAAGCCTGACATCATCCAACAGACTCAGGAGCTCATTTTTGAGGATCCAGGGCAATCAATTTGAAAATTGTCGTCAGTGTGAGTGATAAGACTATGCATGGCATGGTCAAGGAGGACCTCCACTACAAGTTGTACACGGTTAAAATAAGACATACTTTCTGAAGCCGCCAGGGAAAAGTGAGTTAAACGTTACAACCTGCTTTTGGGTTGCTGGGGTTAAGGCTGCTGTATGAATCGGATTTTCTTCTGATGAAAAAATTATTACAGTGGATGCTTAATTCAACTGCAGGAACAACCGCTGGTACAACCATGAAGATGTCCATCTTGTTTCCAGAATGAAATTTCTGGTGAATGTTCACATGCCAGGAGTTGTGCCCAAGGGTGATGTCATGCCACCACATTTCTTTAAAAAATGGAAAAATATCAACAAAGAAGTTTATTTGGCTGTTCTGACTAATGTAGCGGAGCCGTGGATGGAAACTGTTTTTTCCAGCAGGAAGGTGCACCAGCCCATACAAGCCATTAGGTGCAAAATTGGTTGTCAGACAATGTGAATAAGTTTTGGTCCAAAGAATTCTGGCCTCCCAACAGCCCAGATTTAAATCAACTGCACTACTATGGGTGGAGCATGGTCAAAAGGATCACCAAAAAGTCCAGACATTAGAAAATTTTATCATTGAGAGCAATGAATAAAACAACATTTGCCAAAATGTACTGTGGCCCGTTAAAATGGGCCAATGAATACTTCAGACCAAGAATAGAGGCCAGAATTCAAAGAAGTGGGGGATACATTAAATTAATTTGTTGTTTATAATCATACACACAATTTAGCACAAAAAATTTTGTACAAATTTTCAATATTTGAATTAAAAAATATTCGGAAAAATTGTTTAATATGTCTGGATTTTTGCACCACACCCTGTACACATTCAACTAAAAAGCTCTTTCATTTTATTTGTCACTGTCAGGTAATGGAGGCTGGCACAAAATGGGACTAATTCAAAAGAACTTTCCATGATATTACTCCCAAAATTTCATGCACCATGGTACCACATGAAATTTGGCCATGATATATAGCATTCCTTCAACATATAACATAAATCTACCATAAAGATAATACAAATCGATTTCGTAGCTGCAGAATGGTCACCCACAATTGGTAGCATAAAATGGTGATCGATGATGAAGCAAGAATAGTTGTTTAATTTAGGGTACACTGGAGGTGTAAGGATTCATTAACTGAAGGTAATTTGCAGGGCATTCCAGATCAGGAAGGATACAGCATAATCCAATCACGACTTCCATGATTGATATTGTAGTGATTTCTCAAGTACAAAAACAAATTAGTGTTCAATGATTGCTGCATCCACTAAGCCCCTATGCCTTAAAAAATCTTCCCTTATAATTTAAAGTATCTTTACTCATAAAATATCTCTGCATAGTTGCTTTTGATTTACAACTAATGTTATTCCATGGAATAAAAATTGCATTGACTTGGGAGTTGCATTTCCATGCAATAACTTGCTTCAGGTCATTACATTTACATTTATTCATTTTATGTTTAGTGAAGAAATGGTAATGATGAAGTAGGAATAAATGTTATCAAAAGAAAATCATAAATAAGCCCTGGATAACCCAAGAAATTAATTGACATTGGACTGCAAAAGATAATAGTACACTGATTCCATCAATAACTACAGATTCCTTAATCATAATGATTTAAAATGAAATACCAATGACAAAACATTAAAAGCAATCCTAAAAAATCTATTAATGTGTTAGCAAAATGCATAAGAACTGATATGAGAAAAAGAATGGGAGAATAATCAAATGATGATATATAGGGATGTAGGGAATGTAGGGAAACAATGTAATCCATGCAAATTTTTATATGTTTAAAATAACAATTACGTGCACACTTATGTATCTGATACAAGGGGCCTTACACAAGCCAATGCCATGAAAATATCTCTTCTTGGCAAATTATGGAAGGGCAGAGGTTCTGCTCAACCATTTATACCTTTGATTTGGAGCAGAATTTCAAATCATCATTAGCTTAGCAATAATTACTTTTTAGCAATCTTTCTTCTGGGAGGGGATTTTTCAAACCTGACTTACCCTGTAACCCAAACACAACCTGTGCAGCTCATAGTCACACAGTATACTAAGATCTTCAATAATATAGTTAAGATTGGTCTCATTGTACGCAGAATCTTTCTGAAGTTTGACAGCCATTTCGCGAACAATTTCATCACTATAAATGTTCCTCACTAGCAGGGGATGATTTGCTAATTTCCTGAGTTGCATCATAACTGACATTCCCGAAGCCACACTTCCTTTGTCTTTTTTTCCCGACTGCTCCTGCCTCTTTCTCTTTTGTGGTGGTTTTTCATCGTCGAGGTCACCATTGATGTCTTGCTCCTCATCTAAATGACTCACCTAAATAGAAGAGTAAGTAATTCAATGAGTACACTGGACAAGAAATTGGGAAAGAAATTTTCCCAAAAATTAATACAATAATGTTCAACTACATAAAATATTTGCCCTTATTTAAGCCACTGTTTTCGTTGTGCTTCATAATGATAAATCATCCCTTTGGCTTAGAGTCTCAGTCACAGGAAAAATTCATTCAACTTCTCAGTACCATGCACTCTGTCTCAAAGAATAAAGGCTAGCATTCATTTTCATTAAAACTAAAAAAAGCTTAATTTTATTTTGATAACTGTTGTTTACATTTTTCCGATGATTTCCAAGATTCTGTTCAAAAATAATATGCTAATGAAAGATGTTTACCAATAATTTGGTGGTGGATTTAAATGCTTAACTGTTTGAATTCTGATGCCCATAATGTAAATAGAGAAACATGGTCTCCAATTGAATAAATGAAAACTCCAATCGAGTATTCATAATAGCTAATTTTCACAATAATGTGTTCATTTATTCAATACTACTAGCCGTAAGAGCTCAATTCAATCTACATGGCCTCTAATGATTTAAAGAGCACTACAAATAATAACTGATTAAGGATGGAACAGAAAAATCACATGACATGCAGCAGAGACAATATCTATCTAAATAGTCAAAACCTAACATGTTCTATGAGTGGTCCTAACCACGGCAGTAGTTATTGGTGGAGGCGAACAACAGCAGAGGTCACTCGCACAAGAAGGAATAGGTGTGTAATTTGGTACAGGAGATTCAGGGAATGGAGGAAGGGTGGTGAGAAACCAGGCATCAGCATTTAGCCTTATCTTATCAGAAGGTGTCAATAGGTCCAAAATTCAATGTCCCATCTCACAGATGGCATACTAAAAGTGCTGTCCACATAGCACCCCAAGCAGGGATCGGGATATGAATGAACAATCATGTCACCACCAGGATTCGAAGCTGGGCTCTCAGGGTGAAAGCCAGTACCGTACATAGCCTTCCAGATCCCCAGAGTCCTCACCATTCTGCATCCCAAATTTACAATAAGCATCCAACACCAATTAAATATATTATTTCTTCAACTACTTTTTGAACTAAATTGTGTAAAGTGTTGAAAAAGTTATTTTACGGAGTTGATGAGTTCTTTATTACTGGAAGAGGATGCCTGGGTAGCTTCGCTGACTGAAGCACTCGATCCAAAAAACAAGAACAAGCCAATCTTATTCGTAATGTATTTTTCCGGTGATATTTCCACATTGGTCTTTTTTCCTGAACTCAACATTTTACAGCATGAAATATTGTCATTGACTGCCATGGATGCCTTCTCAAAATGCTTCGAGTTTGGGTCATACACCTAAAAACATGCTAGTTCATCCTCTGTAATGTGAAAGTATTCCACCATCATTTAATTATCAAAAGTCCTTAGAGTTTCCAGTGTTTTCCTCCTTTTCCAGTGTTTCCAGTCCTTAAGAGTTTCCAGAGTTTTGGCTTCCCAAGAGTCACATATTTCCGGCTTCTTACTTAGCTTATTTTTTACCTCTTGACTCTTCGTTTCATCAAACCTTCATTTTTTTTAATCTTTTAAGTTATTTATAAATAATGGGTGCTTTTGAAGTGCCGCAAAAAATTGGATCACATCAGAAATGAGCTCTTTGAAGGAGCAACGTTGTTCTGTGAAATTCTATCTGTAACTCTCTAATTTCTTCACGGAAAATTTTTAGTTGATTATCAAGACTTACGGTGAGGATGCTATGATGCTATAATGCTTATGGTTTATGGATAAAACATTGAAACAGAAGTGCAATCTTCACAATGGATTGGTGAATCATCCTCTCACCCCAAAAAAAGCTCGACAAGTTTGCTCAAGGTGATGTTCACTTTTTTATGCAAGGGGGGTTGCAACTCATGAATACCCACCTTAATGCCTCGGGGTTATGAAACGTCTAAGAGAGAGAATAAGGCAAAAACCAACCAAACTTTGAAGGAGTAGTGACTGTTTTTTTTCATCACAACAATGTGCCGGCTCATTCATCTCTCAAAACTCATGAGGTTTTATCAAAAAACAAGGCTGCTGTGCTTCCCCACCCACCTTACTCACCACACCTGGCCTCATGTGACTTCTTCCTGTTCCCCAAACTAAAAACCCCAGTCAAGGAAAACACATAAACACATTGGCCACCATTCCAGGGAGAGAGAAAAATTCAATGGAGCAGCTTATGAGCATTCCTGAAGAAGCATTCCATGACTGTTTCAAAAAGTGGAAACGCGGCTGGGATAACACATTGGGGAGGAGACTACTTTAAAGGGGGCCCTGACCAATGATTTGTCATGGAAGTATTTTTTTATATAAAGTTCGGGGACTTTTTGAATAGACCTTGTAATCAACCAAATGATTAGTTTGATAGCAAGGGCAAAGCTCATTAAATGCTAAGCCCAATAGCATGTGAAATTCACACACTAACAGGGTTATTAGGATGGGCAACTCTTTTCCCTGTGACATCTGGGGTTTCCCAGGAAGATCTAGCACCCAAAAAACACACAGTTTTGGGTGAAGTTGCGGGTGCCCAGAGGCATCACCTGGAATTGAACCTGAGCCCTCTGGTGAGTAGTCCAGCACTCTACCCACTGGACTACTACATTTCTATAAACTACAATGTGCAATAAAGTCACATGACCTTTGCAAAACATAATAGCATCTATGTACTCACTGCAATAATATTTTAAAACAATTGAAATTCAAAATGAAATTCTGAAACAGAATCCAATGTAAAATATTCTAAGACTGTAAAATTCAAACCAACTTACAATTTCCTCCGCATCCTTCGAATACTGGCCAATTAAATTATCATATTGCCCCTTTTGAGATTCCACCAATGGGACATAAATAACTTTCTCAGTCTTGGACGGAAGATCTTGAAGGACATCTTGCTTCAACCGTCGCAAGAAGAAAGGCCTCATTATCTCTTTGGCACGTCTTACTTGTTCCCTCTCAAACTTGGATTCATCCCTAGATGTACTTGTAATATTGTTTGATGTGGACTGACGCTGAAAATAATAACAATCTAGTTTTATCATGAATAGAACTATCATAAGAATTATTTACATGTACATGAGGTTATGAATGATAAAAAAAATTTAATTCATGAAAAAAATCATGAGGATTATCAGCAATTTAAACTGTCATTGACACTTTTCAATGCAATACTTTAAAAATGCAATGGCCTATTGGCAATTTCAAATAATAAGTGCCTTGATAGCAATTGAAATATTTCCTTTTTAACACCCGGTAATTTCAGGGGATCCACTCAAGTAATGCAATGATGTTGATAAACATACATTTAGATTATAGTGGACTTTAACACATAGCAATTAGAAATCACGACCAATAACATTTAATCAACCCTTAAATGTCTTAAAGATGAAAATGCAACATTTTTTCACTAGTGTAGAATAGGGGAAAGTATAACTTGAGAGATTAAATGGAACACACAAAATGTGTCCAGTGTTTTAAAAATAAGTTGAATTTATCAGCACAAATTATTCTTAATTCTAATAAAATATTAAAAGGCACTTACAGGGTACATGGAAAAGAGTTGTTTCAAATGATCTTTCTTTCCAGCAAATATTCCAGGCATAACAAAAACTAATAGAGACATGAGTTCAACGAGATTATTCTGTAACGGAGTTCCTGTGAGTAAAATTCGATGATTGCCCTGTTGGAGAACCAAAAAGATGACAATTGGTAACATGTTAAGGAGAACACCAATTAAAACAGCTTCAGAACTTCCTTATTATGAAACTTAGAATTTTACACAGTTACAACTTAAGTTGATAACATAAATGCATTCTTTAATAAAAAGAATTAAGAACAATTCCAGTTTATTTTCACCTTTTTTGGTGCATATTTCAAAAACTAGCATTAAGTTTTTTCCCAGGAGAATCTATAATCATTAGGTGTTTACACGCAGAATGACGAAACTGCATTATAATAACTTGCCCTTTGCGTTAAACGCATGTGTCAAATCTATGAAATCTTGGCATTTAGTTGAACATGTGAATTATTAATTTTAAGCAGCAAATGGTTCATGCATCATTTAAAATGCACAACTGAAATACAGTAATTTCTTGATTATTAATGTTCAGATTATCTGTGCTATTCTCTCTTCTTGACAGCTCAAAATTTTAAAAAAATTAAAAGTTTAAAGATAATTAAAAAATACTTTGAAACTTCAGCATACTTTAAAAAAAATACAATTTGGAAACACCTTGGCTTTCTTAAAAGTTTTTAATTTTGATCACAAAATCAAAGCTTGTCCATCGTATGTATATAATGTTTTAATATAAAAAATGTTGTACTATTTGTACTTCCCCAATATTGTTTCCCCAGCATTTGTTGACCCAAACAATTTCATATTCTTCTTTAAAGTGAGAAAATACATAGTTTTACTATATAACAAATAGGTCATTGGCTACCTACACTGCATTATTTAATCAGTATCAAATAAAAAATATGAATTTCCATTATAAATCCTTTGGTAACATTCATTCTTTGCCAATCATTTCTTTTTTTCCTAGCGATGTGATTGGCTTAGCTTGGTGACAATACGTTCTACTGTTCACTTGATGATAGTGCTGGGTTCCTGTAAAACTATAATTCCAACCAAATAAAAAGGACAGAAAAACAGGGAAAAGAATCGAACCCAAGGTGTGTCCGAAAAGTATCCAACCTGAATTTTTAATTATTTTTTGTGAGGGTGCTGTGCACTACAAATTTGTTCCAAGAGATCAGACGATCAACAAAAAATATTACTTTGAAGTTCAGAAAAGATTGCGTGTTACCGTGAGAAGAAAACAACCGCATCTCTGGTCAATCAGTGATTGGCTTCTTCACCATGGTAACGTGCCAGTGTATTGACTGAACCTTGGGCAACAATTTTTGGTGAAACACAAGATAGCCCATAGAGGTTTGCCAGCCTACATACAGTCCTAACATAGCTCCCAGCAACTTTTGAATGTTCCCAAAATTGAAAATGGCAGGATCGATGGCAAATCGAGACAATTCAGAGTAATGCGATGCATGAGCTGCAAGCCATTCTGAAATCCACGTTTAAAGACTTCTTTAAGATGTGGAAGTACCACTGGGAGTGTCTGGTTCAACCAAAGGAGGACTACTTTGAAGAATGCCACAGCCCGGGTGACAAAGAGTGGCACCAATGCGGAGATATGAACACAGGTCGGACAGTTTTAGGGCACAACTCGTAGTAAAGAAAACTCAAAAGGAATGAAAAAGGAGAGTCCATTAGTTTCTCAATAACAGTCATTTGTTTTTTAAAACTATTTTGATTCATACAAATTGAACTTGTTCTTATCATGATCAATTTTCTCTGTATTTTGGTTATCCTGTTTTTTTTTCATGCTTCATCATTCATCCATTTGCATGGATTATCACAAAGTTACTTTACTGATAATTTAATGAAATACTATAATTATTTTCAACCTCATTCACAGGTACATGCAAGTAAAATTAATTTTTTGACAAAGTTCAGCAGCATTGCCTCTCACAACGCTACAACATGGTAACAACACTACAATGTCCTGATTCTGTTTGACTTGTGTGGGAGTTCAGATTACCGAGGGTTTACTCTAAAACACAGTTTCACCATCACTTACAAGTAATCCAGTCATTACGAATTCCCCACACATAGTTTTCCATAAAAGATAATTTTGGCATGATGGCTTCATAAATGCTTTTAAAAGGTCACAAACTCAATGCCATTTAAATTACAATACATCATGTAAAACACACGAAATATCCCATCTTTTCCCAGAAATCATAAATAATGGTAGCCCATAACTAGTGAGTACATTGTGGGACACTGACATGCCCATACTATATCATGCGAAGCAGGCACACTTAGTAACTTTAAACTCATTTGCAAGTGTAGCAGCAAAAATGAAGTGAACTTTTATTATAACTTGATAAATATTCCTAACTTGGCGTGAACAGCAGAAAACTATATTAGTAACGAGGAAGTCTTCTATTATACTTGTGATAGGATTGCGGTGTCTACATTAGAGCCATTAAAATTTCCCAGAAATTTCCAAGGGGTGATTAATATCTTCCAGGACACTTTATACCCTCAAGCAAGTGTATTTTTAGGAAAAATTATGGTCACAGGGTAACCATTAATGATTGCAGGAGTCAAAAATTATGAGGAATGGTGGTATTCAAATTGAGACATAGATTTCCTATAAAATTAAACCCAAATGCTGAAAGAATAGGCATGGATTGTTACACCTGAATTTGAATGCCAACAGTGGCAAGTGACCATGAGTTTTCCAGACTTTTCAGTTTCGTGAACACCATATTCTATATACACATTATTCTTCAGGGTTTCCACTGAATGTTGTAATGGTAGCTCCATGAATAGCAAGCACTTGAACTATGGCATTAGGAAATACCAATAAATTACATGCCTAGACATGAATAAAAAAATCATTCATAAGTTCAGCGTATATATTCCAAAATTCTTAATTTTTTCTATGTGCAGCAACATCCAGAGCTTAATGTGTACCATGGCATCAAACCATTTTGAAGGAGATTAATACTGCTAGTTAAACAACATAACTCAATTAGCAATTATCATATTCTAATGAAATCTGACATTAGAAAATTTTATTGAGCATGAAGCACTTCAGAGTGCAAAAAAGTATCCAATTACAAAAATATGATCTATTATGATAGAAAAAATATTTCATATTTTTTCATACTGGTAAAAATGATTTAATACCTGTGAACTATTACCCTGTTGTAAGTTCGAAATGTGTACAAAAACAAGGAAAACAGGAAACCTTTCCTTAAAAGCATGAACTTGCACTTAACAAATGTACAATGCTACAGTTTGGAATAGACTCCTGCATTTGGAGCAGTCAAGGTGTGAAGAGTATTCATAAATAGGCTTGAATTCAAGTGCCATTAGGTTTTTAATCGAGAAAGACTTCTAATATCAAAATTGTAATTAAGTGCATAAGGGTAGTCAAAAAAATACTTATTTTTTACCTGAAGGAGAAATGGACAATAAAATCAAAAGAAAAAATACAATACAGTAATGGAAATGACAGTAGACTCATAATAACTAAATGGATGACAAGACACCACTAAAAATTAATAAAGAGAATAATAATGGAAATCTGAGAAACTGAATAGCACTCATGCAAAGGATCTCTTATGGGTCACATTTCAAGATCGTAATCTTTTTAGGATAATATGTGAGAAAAAAAATTCCTCCATTTCACTATCGCTCTCAAGAATGAAAGACAGGAAGAATCAGACAATGCACAGTCATATGTAATGCAATTTGAATTAATTAATGGCAGCTTAGAAGAGAATGGACGGAGGTGACTTTAATTCCTCCAATTACTAACTGATGATATTTATTTGAATCACTTCTTTCAAACCATCTCATATTTATTTTAGTTTAAATTTTAAGTTCCCATAAACAGTACTAAACATTCTGGGACAGTAATTTTCACCATTAATTTACCTGAAATCATCACTTAAGTACACATACATAGGTTGGATAGGTACATTTCAGTTAATAAAAAAACACATGAAACATCTCATTACCTTAACTTTAATCAACGTCCCATATCGCTGGGTTGCCATATTTTTTAACATGTGGGCTTCATCAAATATCACGTAATCCAAAGGTAGTTTCCTGAATATTTTCCCCTCTGCACTTCCACCAACCATATGGTAACTGAAAACGAAAAAATATTAATAATAATGGATTTTACATTAAACCTATAATATGTTTGAGGCTAACATCATGGAACGTGAAAACAAAAATACTTCTAATCAAATCACTCTGCCAAGAGAAGCTTTAATACCACAACTATTATCATTATTCCCTTCATTAATTCATTCCGAGCAATTATAAATGAATTTCATTCTATTCAAGCATGCTCTTACAATATATACTCATCAAATGAAGTCTGCAATTGCAACAATAACACACTACAGTGGCACATTCAGTGAAAAGTTTAATTGAGGGAACTATAAAATCAAATGAGATTTTTAAATTTTTGCTATAATAATAATGCATAAATAATTTATTTTGCATCCTTGTGATGTGTACTACACATTTTGCTATTCACCCTCTCAGTGTCACAGGATGATACATTAGCTAAAAAATGCACCAGCATGAATTTTAAAGTTTTGCAACACCCAGGGAGGAAAAATTAATACAAAATAAATTTTTGAAACATCAAAAATAACCCTCTATACTTCACCATAAATGGACTGCTAGGCTTAATATTCTGACAAATTGCATCAAGGTTAAACATAATAATTACAACAATAATAGTGTAAATAATAATTTGTAAAAAAGTAAATTATTGTTTTTGTGGCAGCAAATTTATACAGTAATTGTCATATTCACCAAAAACTACTATAATTATATAAAGAAGTTAATTTGGAAGTTCGATACAAAAAATGAAAAAGAAAAAATGAAAATTTAGGGGAATGTGTAACTTTTTGTTGGTTCCTACACACTGCCATTTTCTGATTTCCCCTTTTCTTTCAAACTTCTACCATTAGATTGCTCATCTAACACCTTCGTTAAGCCAGGCCAATTCTGTGCACACCTTTCTTGCGATTTATGCATACAGTTTCAGACCTAGATCTCTTCCAACCGTGCTCTCCACTGCAAGCAATGGAATTCTTTTCTTTCTTCCCTGGAAGTCCAACTTTTAACCCAGTAAATTGGCCTGCAGGTGTTATCACATCATTGCCTGTTATCCCAAGCCATTCAGACTTCAGGGCTTCTATGATCTGTATTGATGAATAATAATACGCACTAGCCGACACCAAGTGACATAAAGTGGTTCTCAGGATCATCAACATGAGGACAGAGGGCAGGGCAAATGATTACTTAGGGGATGATCAGTTTGAGTTTAAGAAGGGGAGAGGCAAGCGTGAGCCATTGTAGTAAAGAGGTCACTAATGGAGAGGAACATAGAATAAAATCACAATGAATTTTTTCATTTTGTAGATTTTGAAAAGGAATTTGATGGGAAAAACTGATGAATATTTTGCAGAAAATAGTAGTAAATTTGAGGGATAAAAGACTAATCTGCAACCTGTTCATGTCTCAAACTGCTCATGTACGAGAGGGGGATGGAGAGTTAAGATGGCAATGTTAGGATAAGGCACAAGACAGGGGTGTCTATTATCACCATTGCTATTCAATGTATATGCAGAGAAAAGGGTTAAAGAGGCATGGGAAGAACTGGAGATAGGAATGAAATTCGGTGGGGAATTAATAAAATCAGTTAGGTTTGCATAAGATGCAGTTAAGGTTGTCAATCAGCCAAGGGGCTGCAGGCATTGCTGAGTGCATTGGAAAGTCTGCAATAGGTATGGGATGAGAATAAATGTTAACGAAACAAATAATTTCATTCTGTGCTAAACCTACAAGATCCAGGTAGAATTATAACTGAACCAACTAACACTGCTTCAGAGAACCAGTGTGACCTGGCAGAATTGGTGACAAATATCACTGATTTTACACAATGTTTTCATAACATGACAACTGCAGAAATGTGCATGAATCAAATGCTGCAATCATTCACTATGACATCAATAAAGATGTTGAGCAGAGCCTTGATAAATATGGAATGACTGATGAAATATCAATTTCACCGGTGGAAATTAAATGAAAAATTTTTAATAAACCTGACGAAGAGAGGATTAAGAACCATTGCCAATGAGTGTCACATTTGAAGATCTGAAATACCAATAAAATAGCATTAAGATCTGCCTCTCTGTGAAGCATTTTCCTCTTACAAAAAGCAACTTATGCAAGGTAAACAATAAACTCTGTAGTAGTAGTTTTAGAGGAGGCAACCGAAAGCTATGTTCCATATGCTATTTGTGCCATTAGGGATGGATGGGAAAGGAAGGGTGGAGAGAAACCCGGCATCAGCATTAGCCTACTCTTGTTAAAAGATCCCCAGGGTTCTGCAGTTTAAAGTACAATCCGACGAATGTCATACTCGCTCTAAGTGCTCTCCATGAAACACTTCAAGTAGGGATCAGGATACCATTGAAAAATATTTGTTGTCTCCAGTATTCAAACCCAGGCCCTCTCGATGGGAAGCCTGTACTATTGCCACCACACCATCGTGATCCCCAAGTAAATCTGATAACAAGCAGTGTGGCCCTACTAAACGTGGTCTGTGCAATAAATCCGTGAACTGGTGCAATCTGGCATCTATGACACCGCCCACTGGCGGCACTAGTTGTCTGAGACCCAACGAGCCGTCTCTGCTTGGCGGATCGTCAAGTTGTGCTTATGGTGCCAGTTATGTTAGCTTCTGTTGTCCTTGTTTTCACTGTTTGTCCAAAATGGAAATTGATGAAACCACAGAGCAACAAATCAACATCAAGATTTTTGGTTAAGTGCGGTAAAAGTTAACAATAAATTACTCAAAAGTTGACAGCTGTTTACGGTGATAATGCTCCGAAGAAAACATTCGTTTTCAAGTGGATTAAGCATTTTAAAGATGGCCAATAAGATGCCACCATGGATGATGCAAGGCCAGGATGATCTTCGATCACCTGCATTGACGACCACATTGATCGTGTTTGGTTCCTTGTCCTTCACCTGCACCTGCACATTCAGCATTGATTGTTCGTCAAGGGGATCGAGATGGTGCGGGGGCTAATGTACTGGCTTCCCACCCAGATGGCGCAGGTTCAAATCCCGGCGGTGTTGAATATTTTTCAGAGGTATCTCGATCCCTACTTGAGGTGCTTTGTTGAGGGCACTTTGAGTGAGTACGCCGTCCATCGGATGGGACGTTAAACTGCGGACCCCTTGGCACCTTTCGTAAAGAGTAGGCTAATGCCGACGCCGGGTTTCTCTCCACTCTTCATCCTTTCCTGTCCATCCCCTATGGTGCAAATGACCTCAGTTGTCGGTCGCCTCCCCTAAAAACTACTACTACTTGTTCGTCAATTTCTGGCTAAAAATTCAATCACCATCCTTGATCACTCTACTTATTCATCAGATCACGCCCCCTGTGACTTTTTCCTATTCCCAAAATGTGATGAGGGGACATCACTGGGAAGATGTGGCCACAATAAAGTAAGAATCGAGGAGAAAACTAAAAAGCCTAACTGCCAAGGACTTCCAAAGGTGCTTTCAACAGTGGAAAATAAGATGGAATAAATGCAAAGCAACAAATAGAAAGTACTTTGAAAGGGACAATATCCATGTTGGAAATGTTAAGTTTCTTTTTACCCTCATAATGAAGGAATTCCACAAAGTTAAACCTGAAACTGTTATGTTTCAATTTTGCAAAATAAAATTTTGATGGCCTCAGTTTGCGCATTTATTGGACTGAGTATTATGGTTCATTCAAAAGAAAAAATTAATAAATTTTAAACCTGAAAACTACCAAATGTAGGGAGTCATGATAAAAATAAATATTATTTGCTCAGAAGTGAAAGACATTGATATACCAACAGTTGATGAACTGGGGGTTGTCACTGGTAAAAAAAATTTCAGCCAATCAAAATACTCAATACCCATGATTTTAGCAATAGAAAATGTAAAGATATGAGACAAAAGAAGAAACAAGCCACAAGATTGCAATAGCACTGAAAAGAATATTGTACTAGCAGAGGCTGAGCCAAGAAAAGAACGCAAACAACAGATGTTGTCCATGTAAAACCTTGGCACAAACTTATTCTTAGCAAGTAGCATGGCATCCATTGGTTTAATACAAGTTTTCACATAAAAGAGATGCTGATTTTTCATGGATGTCAGACTTGTTGTCACTTTTGTTGATATCTGTCCATTAATTGATGGTTAATATTTAGTCAATTACTAGGTGCTCCACATTTCATTGCATGTCTTGCTTGGTAAAACAAAATGATGAGACTTATAATTATGATTTTGCTTCTATCTCCTTCAATATTTTAATGCAAGGGGAACAAAAATGTATATTATATGTTACTTTTCTTAACTTACGTGGTGACAATGATGTCTAAATCATCAAATCCTTCCTGCAGCCAACGGCATCGAATTTGCTGTCGCTCTTCTTGAGATCCATAATATGCGACAACATTCAAGGAAGGGCACCACTTCTCAATTTCATTCATCCAGTTTTCTGAAAAGGAAAGAGAAAATAACAACAATTCAGTACAAAAGAGATTGAACCAGATATTACCAAATCTTTCCCATCGAGGCCATTTCCTTTTCTTCAACCATTTTCATACATAACAGCATGGTTTTAAAACATAAAATCCCTGACAAAATTTTCGGAAGAATGAATAAAACTGGAAAAATATTTTTTGAACTATTTGAAGAAAAAAACCCATGTGTACACATATAGTTTAGATATCTTAAGAGAACTTACCTAATGTTGAAGATGGTACCACTATCAGGTGAGTTTTGGCTTCATTGTTAAAATCATCTTGCTTTGCTGACTTGTCCATTTCTTCATCAGATAATGCACCAGTCTCTTTCTTCGCCATATTATGCTCCTTCAAGTGAGCCAGAAATGCTATTACCTGTATTGTCTTTCCTAGACCCATTTCATCAGCCAAAATACCACTCAAGCCTTGCTTCCGCATTAGAAATAGCCAGTTAAGACCAATCATCTGATAGCTGGCAAGTTTTAGACTAGAAAGAGAGATACACATGAAGATAAAACATTTGTAAAATGGATAATTGTAAAATAAGAAGAGGACAATAATGAATCATTTTTAAATGATCAATAACATTTTTTTAAATTGGGAGTTATGTACTTTTAACTTTTATGCTAACGAAACCATGACAGGAGCGATACATGGATACGTTGAGCTACACCTAAAACCATGATTGGAAAATTAACTTTTTGAATAGGTTATGTTCCCAATAAATACTACAATCCATAAGTACATTATGGAAATTATGTGACAGGGAGAATATCGATCTAACTGGTCAAAACCATATCTATTCTATTTGAGGTCCTCACCACTCTGCTTCAAAAATTTACAAAAAAACTTAGAAAAATCAATGAAATCTATTATTTTCCCCGCTACTTTTAAACAAAACTGTGTAAACTGTTATAAAGATAGTTTTTCAAGACATGGATAAGTTATTCAATGAAGAAATCAAAATGTGAATCTTTAGCCATCACTATTTATTATATTGTTCATTATCTCAAAAAAAAACAGAACTCAAATCGGAACGACGGGAGCGCCACACGGTGGTTATTCCGGTAACTTTTTGTTCAAGGTAGTATGCTGCAATTGGAAGTTTTCGAATATAGTTGGCAGAGTTATATTGCTTAGCATACTTGGTCAAATGAAAATTACAAACGATTTTGAGCACATGGATAACAATTTGGTTAGAGTTGGGGACACTTGAAGAAAACCTAAAAACAGGTTACAGATCTATGGTTTTGTACATAAATTAAATTCCACTCTACCTTTTATTATTCATTCTGTTTACAGATGATTAAAATTTTCAGTACAAATTTGATAAAAGTAAACTTTTAAAAAATTCCCTTTAACTGTAATTATTTAATGTTTCATGCTACCAATTAAACCTTTCAAAATTGATGAATATGGACTTCACCATAATTTATTTATTTTTTTAAAGATAAGAAGACATAAATTCAATGATGCGTTTCAATAAATGCTTTATTACCTCACGAAATATGGTAGAAACTTTGACAAAGTAGCACTGCTGTGTAGAGGAAGAATTAAACACTGTTTAGGCTTAATTGGTCTAATTCTGTATGCTTACCTTCTCAACTCAGGGCAAATCTACATTAGTCATTAACTTAATTCCTTTTTAGTTTTCTTAATTTCAATATTTAAAATATACAATCTGATGATGATAAAGTCTAATATCAATCACTTAAATGTATATGATTAAAAAATAAATTTAGAATTTATATACTCACTGAGGTGAAATAAGTTTCGGTTGAGCTTTTATGCTGACTGATTTCAGCTCTCCAGAAGTAATGCTTCGAACAATACCTTTCATTCCATCAGAAAGTTTTTTGCATTGCTGCATTAAACGTGCTATGACAGCTCGAAGTCTAAGTACAGTATGAGAAGAATTTAGAAGTTGTGGTCCAACAGTTTTGTTTTTCTGCAATTTTTCCACCTAAATTTAAATGAGAAAGGGGATGCTGAATTCAGGGAAAACCCAAGAAAGAAATAAATAGCAATTGACAAACAAAAAATCTGTAAATGAATCATGGATCATGCACAAAATGCAAGATTCATTAAAAGAATGGCTCCCTTTTAAAAGATGACAAAGTTTTTATTGGGAGCATGATTTCTCAACACTATTGGAAGATAGTTTGCACATCAAGCAAGATATTTCAATTCAATTAAGTTTATCATTAGATATATAAGGCAACTAGAATATCTGGGAACAATGTCATCAAATTCAAAAAATATTAATGCCACACCAGTCTGTTTTTTTACTACAAACTACTTGGGGCTACAAATGGCCCCAAGTCTATGAGTATAAAACTATATAATAATCTACCTGAATGTATAAAAAGAGGACGTGTACCTGTGTTTAAGAAAATGGTTCAAGAATTGCTCATTAAAAAGTGTTATTATAGTGTCAAAGAATACCTAAGGCCTAATTTATAAATTTGTAGCATGTTCTAATTTTGTAATATTTCTTATTTTTGTAATAATTTATATTTTTGTAAATCTTGTACTTGACAAATCCTATGCACTAGCCAGTATTATTACTATGCACTGTGTCTCTTGGACGAATAAATATTATTATTATGCAGTTTGCACAATGAAAATCGGTTGAAAACCCAAACTGATACTTAAGTTTCATCAACTCTGTTTTAAAACTTCCAAACTCACCAGGTCAGCCCATGATTCAAAAGGTCTTAAGCTAATTATCACTTCAGCTTTCTTTTTTGAACAGGTTGGGACTCCAGAGAGCTCCAACAGTGTAGCATTCGAGAAAAAATCCAGCACTGCTTGCTTATCTGAAGACATTGTTATCCTGTCAACTTCCACCTCTTCTTCCGAGTCATCACTGGAGAAAAAGGACATTAGATAGCCTACTGCAAATAATGGTAAGAGGAATAACAGAGAATCTGGATTTTATATATCAATCCACACCATGAGATAATTTATTTGGGGGTTTACAGGGACAGGAGTGCCATACCTGTATGGGTGAATGCTTTGCCGTTTAAGAATGAGGAGAGGGAAGTATTTCAAAGCAAGGAAGTCAATTTATTCCTGCACCCAAAAACCATTGCACTGGATGATAAGAACTCGATACAACTACCTTAGGCCATACCTTATGAATATCCAAAAAAAGTTCTTGAGCAAGTGCCTACTTCTCATCGAGTTCATTTTGAAATTTCTCATTTATTGCAATGCAATATTTTTTTGCTTGAAGATTGCTAAAGCGGAAGCTTTATTTTTGGGAAAGACCTTTTTCATTCCATTTTAACCTTCAGATTGCTAATTGTGCAATTTTACACATCAGTATGAACTATAAATAAATTCCTGAACATCCAGAATCCCTGTCACACCTCTACTATTATGATAAGACAAGAAAGCAACCATGAAATGGGTATTTGAAATGGAGGAAATACCTTTCATAGACCTTGTTTTCTGAATAAGGGTTCCCATCATCATCTTCATCATCCTCCTCCTCCTCGCTTTCATTTTTTTTTCTTTTTATTTTTTTCTGAGGAGGGACAAACAGGCCTGCAAGTAAATTTTTAAACATCACATTAATTTTTTCAAGCATAAAGAAGTAAATTACAAGAAAATGAAAAATATTATAGCATATCATTGGCTTTTCTAAAATCACTCTTCTAACATGGAGATTCAAAAACACACATTTATTTAAAACTATAATTACCTTTAAATTAACTGATACTTGAAATACTATCAAATTCAATGAAACTAATATAACAGCCAAATATTTCAAGGAACGAAAAACAGAGGTTTAAGCACGAAGAAAGAATCATAGACTTTCCACATTTACATTTCCACAAGAAAGAATTTATTATTGTTGACTAGTTTCGCTAGACTGTAGCATCACATGGACTGATTGAGTAATATAAATTTTTTTCCTGGGGAAATGCTTAGTCTTTGATCCTTCCTTCGGTCTTTACAAAGGGACTACCACAAAGAACCGGCCTCAACCATCTCTAAAAAAAAAGAGGTTAACCTTTGTTGAGTATTTTCCATTTCTGCCGAATGCAACCATTCAACTCTTGCTTAAGATCTTCTGATGTACTTTTAAGAACTGGTGACTTCTTGAATCTAGGAATTTTAGCCTTCAATAATTTATCATCCTCCTCCATGGCTTGCATTGCTCTCTGCAGATCCATTCCATGCCTTGCCAAAACATCAAGCAGTTCCTGAAAAAAAGCATAAAACATTTAATTCTTAATCACTAACTAGTTGGCTCCTCAGTTCCCACATTCCAATTCCTGACTTTATCCTAGTTCTTAATAATAAAATATATGGCTGATTGCATCAAACTTTTTAACACGATTCTTTTGACTTCTTAAACATGAAATTTTATCACATTCCTCAACTGAATGATCCAGAGAACAGAATTTAGTGAAGGGTTGGTCCACTTTAGGAACAATAATTGAAACCAAGAGGAAGACGAGTTTGGGAGAGTACAAATTTAAGGGAAGACAATGCAACAATTTTAGAGAGTAAAAATCATTTGCTCTGTCCGGGATTCGAACCCAGATCCCTCGATGTCCAGCGGAGTGCTTTAGCCAGTTAAGCTATTGAGGTATTCTCTTACACTACAAGATTTTGGAGGCTTTAAAGAAACAAGATTTGACAAAATAACGTACATACAATGTCACAGGCATTCATTTTAGTGCGTGATGCGCCCGAGTCCATGAGGTCAAAGCCAGCTTTTAAACACAAGGGGTGTTTCACCTTTGACAAATTCCAAAAAACTGTGGGAGATGTCGCGGCAGTAGCTTTTAACAGAGTCTTAAGAGGCCAAAGAACTCAAGTTTCCTAGATTTTAACGGAGCCATCCGCTAAATGTGCATTAACAATTTCAGAGGGTTAAAATCATTAGTCTTGACTGGGATTCGAACCCGGATCCATCAATGCCCAGCTGAGTTCTTTAGCAAGTTAAGCTATCGAAGCGTCCTCTTACACTCCAAGATTTGAAGTGAATGACTATAAAAGCACAAGCCATTGGCAGTTATGCTGTCCGTTTCCAAGGTAAGGCACACTGGTAGAACAAGTATGGATAAGCCAATAGACAGTAAGGTACATTAGTATGAGCAAGAAAGGTATACTATCACTGATGCAGTAAAAAGTAAATAGCTAACTATTGATTTTGGCATTTTCCCAAGATTTTGCTCTACTTTTGGCATTCTTCCTAAAAAAAATCAGTACATGAATTGATAAATTTGAAAAAAATGCCATAATTGTCACAAAGATTAGCCAAAATATAGTCAATTGCATAAAACATCAGTCTGATAGGCTTGAATGAACGACTGTCATAAAACTATAGAAGACATTTAAAATTACTATTTCCCAATCTTTCTATAGCATTGGAAGACATAATCACACATTAATCCATACTTTCTTCCCCTGATGGCCAACCCATATTTACCTAGAGGACATTTAATACCTCCTATATTGTTTAAATTTGATTAGCAGGCCATTGCCTGGTAGATGTAACTACTGAGATTGAGGAAAGAGACTACGGTAATCTAAGGAAACAGGTTTTGAATGAGTACAGTCCCAGTGACTAAGGACACACCAGTTAATTCTTACCTCTGGGAAAAATCTGAGAGGAACTTGGGATGTGGTTATACACGGGTTGTTCTACACTATAGAAGTGGACTTGGGGAAGCAGAGTTAGTGGGAGGAAAACCAGAGGTGCGGTAGGAAAATGTAAATTAATAAGTAACAGTCCTCCATGATGCGGATATGTACTTAGACAGCATTTCAGGCTCATTTGCATACCAAGCAAGTCTCATGCATTAGACATAATTTAAACTCAAAACTTTATTGTGTAGAAAAATGGGCCGAACCACAATTTATTCTTCGACAATAAAATTTCCCAATTTTAATAATAGGTTTTCAATGAATTCATAATTATGTCTGTACATTCCAGAAGAAAGCACCTTGGGGAAAAATACACGGCTGTCAGCTGAATAAGACAAACACCAAGAAAATTGTTTAAAATTAAGATTGACCCTTTTGAAGCAGCAATCCATTTAAGGCTTTCGTTTTCATAAAAGATAAAAAAGATTGATCTTTCCACATGAAGAACAGTTGAGATTTTTTCCAAAGCTAATATACCACTATAAAAACTACAGATGTGGCCAGAGAGACTGGGAGCAAGAATAACCTTTGAAATATACAACAACTGTCTATGCATCATGAGCATCTGAGAAAAATCCAGGATCCTGAGGAGAAGCAGCATCATGGCAAGGCTCACAGTATTCTGAACTTTGTCATCACATTGTGTACTGGTCAGAATCCTGCTGAAACTGTCACTGAAAAGAGTCATCCCGCCAAAACTGTCCAGTAAAAAAATGCATTCTTGCTCAGGGAAATAAGCAGGTTATAGCCCAATAGGGTAGGAATTCTGCTGGAATAGTATACCAACTTATTTAAAAAAATGTAGTACTACCTCATCTTATTGATCATATTTTTACTCAACGGGGGCTTATAGATTATTTATGTGGAAGATTAAGCTCATGGATACCCACCTAATATTCCAAAACTTGTAATATTTTGCATAATTTTAAAAAAGGTTAAATTATTGAGCTATAGATTCAACTAACATTTTGAATTGTCTCATTCCAGAATTTTAGCTGATTGAAAAACATGCACATAAATGTGTTTTATACACATGAGTGTAAGCAATATGTCTGACCTACATTCCAATTTGCTTTATCTAATCTTCATATGAAGGAACTAACCGTAGGGTCAGTGATAATATTACAAGTTAAATACATAAATAATATGACAAGAAAATTCTTCATAATTAATATGCAAAATATTGATTATTAAAAATTAAATAGAATTATCAACATCATATATAACTATCATGCTACAACCAACATTATTTATAAAAGTCAACACTCTACAATTATCACAATAGAATTATCAAGATAGTTTCAAAAGCAAGATTAGCCCGAATTATGTCAATTACTTTCCTATGGAAAAGTGTCTCCATCAAGTTATTGCTGTTGAGCTCTTACGGTTCCATTTCAAATTATTTTTTCTAAACTTTCCCAAGTAAAGTAATGAAATAGTCTCCCAAGTTATTCTCAGACCAAGTTATTTTATTAGGTAGGCATTTTAATTTTTAAACAAGGCAAAAATAATTTGATGAATGCAACTTATAAATACAATAAGTCCTAGAGGTTTACACAAAACCTGGAAGAAACTCAATTTGCATATACTGCGATCAAAATTACTATCACCTACCAATAACTAAGAAATTTTGATGGCAAGTTTTTCGCAGTCTATTTAAACAGGTCTCAAAAAATCTACAAAAATGAGCTGTTTACTTGACAACTTCCATACAGCCGAACCAAAGTTTGAAATAAACCCAGACCTTGTTCGTCAGATTGACCTGATCTGAAAACAGAGCCATACATTTTTAAAAGAATACCAAAGAAAACTTCCTGTGTATACCGTTAGACAGTATCTCCAAGCAAAAAACAGGCCTGCCAATGTACAATGAGATGCATAGTTTTGTATTCACAAGTTAAACCATAAACTTATTAAGTTAAAATATGGTTTAAACATGCTTAATTATTTTGTCGAAGCATACCATTTCATCCACCTTGGGATAGGCTTTGATTAATTGCTGCAAACTCTTTTCTTTGGTAGAAACATCATCTTCGCTGTCAGAATCAACGATGTTATTTCTATCAGTCTTTACACCATCAGTAGAATTGGCACATGAGTTCTGCGAGAGAATTTTATGATTAGTAATGAATTAGAAACTGCTCTGGAATTACCAGAGTAAGCGAATCTGATTAACTTAATTTGCTCCACGTCGGTGAGAACAATGCTCTTGTCAAGGAACACAAAACTATACTGTTTTCTTCCGTGTGAGATACTAACCTGTTGCGATGAAATATTCGACGGCGTAGCATCCTTTTTAATTTTGCTGGAACCGGAATCGTCAGAGTCCGAATCAATTATGCGGCCAATAGCCCGACGAACAGCAATTTTTAAAGTCTCGCCCTCATTATCAGTTGATGGAGACTTCGCTTCTATTGGGATAAAACTTTTGTTACCTCAGGCTACATAAACTAACCAGAGAGATCTCAAGACAATATGTTACCTTCGGAAATATTTTCTGTGGAATCTCTCACTTCTCCATTCACAACTGTCGACCTTTGAAACCTAAACTTTCTTAAAGAACTCAAGAGACTCGGGCTAGCTTTCTGAGCGCATTTATTTTCTGACATTGTATTCACTTGATAATAAAATAACTTATACTCAAAATTCGTAAACTCAATCTAATGAGGATATAATGAAAAACACAACTCACATCACGCAACTCACATGCCTAAGTTTCCTTCCACAAATATTTACTTTGCTCCAAAGATAACACGATTAGAAGGAAGGGAAATCAGGAAACAGCAAGAAACGCAATATTTAAAGACAATAAACTGAAAATACTTGGCTGACACAGTGTTATTCATTAGAAAACCGCGTTATTTTTCGGCAGGTTTCGGATACCGTTCGCCAATTGTTATAATTAAGCGGATTGGCCCGAGTTGCCAGATTGGGCCGTAGCCCCCGTCTCTACAGGCGCCTGGCGGCGGATTTGAAATGACCGAAGTCATTATTCGGCCAACTGGATAGATGGATGGTTCAACGAGCACAAACTTTGGGGAATATTTTTTGGACTATATAAATTCAAAATAAATGAAGATATTTTTTCTTATTACTCATGCAAGTTAGTGCCTTTCAGACTTCGTACAGGCGGATAATAATCCTAGTGCAACCTGACCTAACATTAGCAGTTTTGATCACTACACATTCATCTATAATGAGTGTAGATAATCTAAGAGACAATTTAAGGTCTTCAAAGGATATTAATGGTGCAATAAAACCTTCATCTCTGTACACTTCCTTCCTTCATTGCGCCCAATATACCTATCCAATTCCTACCCCTCCCTCAATTACCTGAAATTCTTCTGTCTATCACAGTCTTTATTGTCCCACAGCCAATCAAAATACTCTGCATTCCTCTTTTCTGTCTCCTTTTGGTCACCCTCAACAATTCGTTCTCTTCCCCGCATAGTACTTCCTCGTTTGTTTTCATTTCTTAATCCGCACCTTACAAAACCACTCTTCATTTAAAAGTTTTAGCTCTACATCCATCTTTCCTGCATCCTTTATGTATCTCCAAACAATCCTCTTTCCTCCCCGTACATGCCTAGCACTTCTTCTTTGTTTTTATTTCTATCTACTTCACTTTTTCCATTGTTTTCCACACCCGTATATCAAAAGACTCCAATCCATGCCCATCTTCCTGCTTCAATGACCATTTTTCTATGCCATACAAAACCAGGCTCCATATAAAAGATTAAACGAACTGTTTCTTAACATCCTTGTTCAAAGTCTCTGTCATCAACTCCCTCCTAATTTTGAAAGGTTGTTTGCCTAATGAATTTATTATCCCCATATCTCTACTAAGATTGGGACTGTGTAAGAGGAGTCAAATTTTGAAATCCTCTAATTTATATTTTGATTTAACTGAATCATTGCATCAATATGTGTTACATCATACAACTGCATATTTAGTTGATAGGTTAAATTAAGAAATGCAATGTTTGTATCTGCATTAAGATGATGGCCATTATTCATACCTTGCCAAATTGTTTTTTTTATCAATGGTAAGATATACAGTTGCTGGAAAACATTTAAGATGGGCCCAAAAAATAACCTACAAAGAGTGTATTTGTCCACACCACTTTTTGTACATTTGAACGTCAGATTCCATTTTCTGATTTCACGGAATAATTTAGTTATAATTAATCATATCTTAAATAAATTATTGTATATCAGCCAAGGGTTACCCACAAATAATGGCCTCTTTATTTTCAAGGAGCTATTTATGAATTAACTAACATAACTTAAAGATATCATTCCCTTTGCGAATGAAGCTATTGATAGATTGTTAAGGAAATTGATAATTATGTAATCAATTTGTTTTCATTCCTCAACTCCATGAAAAATATAAAATATTTAAACCATCTTTCCAAAATATTCGATGTATTTTTCATAGCTTCCAGTACAAATAATCGGGCGTAGTTTTGTAGTGGGAAGGAAGACAACTGTTACATTCAAGGTAATTTTCATAGTTTAATGGTAATCTATGAATGGAATTGGCTAACTTAAAACTAATTTTTAAAAGAGGACTCAGCAAGTAATGGAGTAAAAGCAGATATTTTTTTTATTTTTATGCATTTAACAATTACAGTTTTTGGTTGCGGGCACAATCCTCATAGAAATATTATGCAGCATATCCACTTTGTTCTACACCACATCCTTTTCACCTCACTTACCTTATTCCAATAATGTAAATTCTGTGTTTATCCATATTTCCCTTTGTTTATCGAGCTTTTTATTACTCTGGAGGGTCCAAAGATTTATGATTTACTCATATGAATATATTGTCTATAACACTCCCTTTTCTTTCTTCTTAAATATTATTCTCATATACAATTCTTCCTTGAAAACCCAAAGATTACCTATTTTACTTCCCAAAAATTGCAAACATGAAGATTTCATGTTATCACCTGTATTGGTCTAGTTGAGGCTACTATTGTCTGATGAATCTCCAGTAGTCTGTAATGTGGTAGTTTCCCATTGCTTTCTGACTCTACTTCCTGAATTTGTTGACTGTAGTCTAATTCATATCTCTTATGGAGGGATATAAGCTGCTCACAGAAAGAGTTCTCCTTTGAACACCATGAACACCAGCCTCGGTGGCAGTGGGGTAACGTCCTCGCCTACCAACCCAAAGGTCGTGGGTTCCATTCCCGCCTAGGTGGATTTCCCTCCATCTAGGGGTTGGTTGTATGTGATTGTCTTCAATATAATGTCTGTAATGTAGGGTTAGGTTGAAGAAGGGACTATTAGTCTCAACCCTGCCCAATTAAGTCGATAAATAAATAAATAAAACGTTTAACCACCTCGCAAAAACACTGTGGAAACTCTGTGGGGTGTCTGCATGAGTAAAATACATGCCCTTACAACGCAAAATCATTTTTGACAAATTCTCGTGGCAAAAATATTTACAGGGCAATCGAAAATCAGGTAATTAATCATTGAATTTGATTCTCTGAGTCTTCAAAAAAATTAGTTTCAGTTTGTGTTGCTTTCAACATGTCATTTAATCACAACAGCAATTAGAAGAGGCTATATAGTCATGCTTGATGCATGTGTTAACCAATGAAATAAGAGCTATTATATGTTTCCACCATTGTTAAATATTATTGTTTAAATGGAAAGTTCCCAATGCATGCCATTTGTTTTAACAACGAAAAGTTCAGAGCAAGGGTAGTCCTGAATGCTGAGGATAGTCTCATTGGGCTTTCCATAATGATAACTCTTTGTTTTCAATTACTAAAAAATTAAAGCATTGAGCTGATAGAAATTCTTGCTTTTGTTGTCTCATTGCTGTATGTATACAGATGAATCAATATGAACTTGAATGTTGGAAGACAGGAGATGATAATGGTGCACATTGGTTGAATGAAAGGAGTAACTCAGTTAGACATCAACCTCTGGTGCTGAATTAATTTTCTTGTAAGTTGCAGGCCTCTTGATGGCCCCTCAACCTATGGCAATTAGTGTAAGATTGTTTTATTCGGGAAGTCATCATAATGAGTGGAATTTTCAAATACATGATTCATCATATTTTGTCAATAAGGGGTGTAGTATTTAGAATTAATTGGTGGAATTATTATATCAAGTGCTGAGACAAAGTACTTCTTTATTAATCGACAGCATGGCTACTAAGATTTTCCAAGTGGGTTCATTTTCAACCTAAAGGGACATCGAGTTTTCATTGCTGGAATTATTTTGAGATGATTAATAAGAGAATTCACATATAGTTAGTACTATGGAATACTCAGTTTCCCTTTGTGCTATAGTTTGAGGAAATATTTTATCAAGTATAAGTTTCCATATGAATTCATAAATCTAAAGGTTGACTGTCTTAAACAAAATTGGTGCAAAATATTGTTATTTGATTCCATTACATGCTAAAGGTGATTTTTTAACACGAGAAGAAACTGTCATTATTGGCAGCTTTATTTAGATTATTTTAAACATTGTTTTTGCTGCTTTCAAGAGAACTCTATGAAAATATATTTTAATGTTTTTCTTTATATCTGGCGGAGTTTCAAGGGATATGGGAAAATAAATAATTTCATTCATATTTTAATAATAATATTGTATATATTTGGAGGATCCTTCTTTAGTCTAAAACACCAAAAGAAATCATTCCCTTATTTCAGATCCATTGACTGCAACACTTTGAAGCCTTCAATCTATTTTGTGTCTTTCCTTAGGTTCAAATAAGGAGCTGAGAATATGCAAAACTAGGGTCATGAATTTGTCTGTGTGCTTCACAAATACAGCAGTGTATAGCTTTCAAGAGGCATCTATACACTGAGGTAATTCCTCATATAGTTGTTCTGCAGGGGTACAAATGGGAGAACTTTGTCAATGATGTACAGTTTCTTTTTCAAATAAGGGAACATATAATCATTCTCTCTACCATGCTGGCATCTTGGTGCAAGTAGGAAATCACACAGTCTGAGGTGATGATTGATGAATGCATCACATCAGGCCATTCGTAAGTTTTATGGTGGTGTTGGTGATGGAAGAGTAACTGGCTTGGTAGTATGTTTCTTAATCATTGGGGCAATAATGTCAAGATGAACAACATGAATAACTTTGTTTACCCATTAAATTCTGCACAAAGTGAGACATGTTAGGCTAATATCTGGATTGTAAACCACTCACCCACTTAATCATTTAGTGAGCAATGAGATCTTGCTTCTTTTCACCATGTCGGATAATAGATTCAAGTAGGATATTCCATCTATCACCATACACAAATCACTTAATACCTGTAATTAGATTGAACCCATGATTAATATCTTAGGGAGTGTTGGCAAGGGTAAAACATGGAGAATCCAGATAGATGTTGATTGTGAACAGCTTTGGTGGTGAAAAGGCAGGTATGAGAGAAATTTAGCATTTTTGGAATTTTGTTTATTCTTGATTTTTAGAATTATGGAGTGGAGGTTTTCTAGACAAGTTTTCTGTATTATATCTTTTGACAGTATTTTTAATTTCCTCCCCTCCTTCCTGCAGGCTTTGATCCTACCTCTTCCTACCAGTTTTGTGAAGTAATGCTCCAAAATTGCATTTCCATTAATGTTTTACAGACTGAAAACATTGTCATTCAATGATATCTTATGGCCAAACACAATTAAATTTTGAGCGTTCTAGTTTTCATGGTAGTCCCAGGACTGATATAACATATCACCACAATTATTACTTCAAAGTGATATTATAGTGTCACACTATTGCTAGGGTTTCCACAAAGTTACTATTGGCTGGCATTCAAATAATTGCCATAGGCATTGTTTACGCTGGTTAGCCTTTTATGTATCATGAAAAAATCCAGAATTTCTAATAGCAGTTTGTTTTATTGAAGCAATTTGTGATGGGTTACAGTGCCATATATTGGTAAAATATTCAAACTATGTGCAAACATTTATTTAGCTGTATTACATGGGAAGGTCCAGAAGCACCCGGCCTGACCTAGAGATGGCTGTAGTTGTTTGAAAAATATCACTGCGTTAGAAAGTATGCAATCTATAAAGCATATGTTTCAAGTTTGAAGATGCCATGTTGTTTAGTATATGTTTGGCAGCCATCGATAGTAGATCCTGCAAAATATCATTGTGTGTATGGATTGCATTATCACCAATATTCTGCCATCTTAAGCAAAGAATTCACCGGCCATGAAGTCTATCTTGGTGTGGTAGTGTTGTGCACCACATCATCTTTGTGATGGAGTAATTAGCTTTGTGTATAAATGCTAACATCCCTCTTTCAATCACAATCAGAGTTGCTCATTAAGTGAATGAAATGAAAAGAGGGATAAACCTTCTAATCAAAGATACATCAATCAACCCCATCAAGCACTGGGTGAGGAGCATAAAACCTTCAAAGGATTTGGCCAAAAATGTATCAACTATAATGAAAGATAATATTTTTACAATTAATTTACAAACATATATTTAAGGCAAGGAATGAGAAATGTTAAAATAGCACATACCAGATGTAGAAACACAAATATAATACTAAGAAATTAATATTTCGAAATGACCATACTTTTAAATTTTTAAATAAAACAAAAACGTTTTCCTTGTCGGGCAGAATACCTCTGGCATTACCCTCGTATACATATGGTCATTGCACTCCATTCCATTAGCAACCAAAGATGCATTCTCAATCCAGACGTCGCGGAAGTGCCGCCGGGCAAAACCCAAAACCAGCGACATGATATGAGGTAGGCGCCAGCCAGCGCTATCAAACATTAGTCACCCGGCCTTCCCAATCAACTCCTGCCGCCCTGGCCTACTCCGTCGTTCGGGCGATGACCGAGGCTGCCCTTTGAACCCGGGCCAGACCTAATAAGCTCGCGGGTCTTAGTGTCGGTACCTTGTCCTTCCCCCGTCTTGCCCGTGCTCTCTCCGGTCTCCCTCGTAGGAGACCAGAAGCGCCCCCCAGTCCTTACCCTTGCCTTCCCCGCGCTCTCTCCGGTCTTTTCCGCAGGAGACCAGAAGCGCTAAACATCCTGGTTCTCCCCTTATCTTCCCTGCGTCCTCGCCGGTCTCTCTGGAATGAATCCAGGTTGCGTGCCTATCCTACCTGCGCTCTGACCTCACCGGCACAGACCCGCTCGATTTGTAAGTTACCCTTGTGAAGCCATAGATAGTAATAAATGATTGACCACTCAACCACTGGTTTATTCACTCAGGTGCACTGAACTGTGTGTCGCCCACCCCCACGACAGAAGCCATCACATCTAATTTTAATATTAGTTTGTAGTTGTCTTGTATTTGTATTGGAGCTGTTTTGAGCCCTAAGCAATGGCGCCTTCGATGCATACCAGCTCTGCGTCAGAGTTCGGACCCGAGATTTAGTATTTCAGCTATTTTTCGCAGAAATGGCGAAACCTTCAACATGTGACGACCGCGCACAAAGTTCGACTCAAGTTTTAAAATGGGAGACCGAATCACCTGAAGAGGCTGAGCGGAGCTCCCTCTCGTGGAAGTCATACGTCTAAGAACCTTCAGCTGCCCTCCACCTGTCAACGTTACCAAAGGCACCGAGGGCACCCAGGGTGGCGTAGGACACCGCTAAGGCGACCGCCCTCGGCAGGAGGATCATGTCGGCGCTCGCCATAGCGTCGGCGGCGTTCGCTCGTGTCGACTTCTTTGGGTGTGCATGCATGCCTACGTGGTCCCTTCCTCTTTAAAGTCACCAGCGCTAAGGAAGACTCCAGGGTGGTTTGGTGTCGGATATGATTCCGGGCTTATTTTTATGCCCTCTGATTGATAGCCAGGAGCAGTTGAACAATATGAACTGATAAAAAGGTATAAAAGCTTTTAGGGACCGGTCACGTCACATCACCAATCAAGAGATTACCTGCATTAGGACCGGAAAAAATTTGCAAACCTATCTCTCCATTCCTCCACGCCTAATTGCTCTCGGGCTGGCCACGTTAGGCTGCTCTAAATGTCAAAAAGTTAAATATATTCCTGTTATCATGAAGTGCTCGTGCCGAACCACCCCTCCTCAATGAGTTTACGTCACTGCTGAGATTGTGTGCTGAACCGAACTATTTCCAGTTCAACAATGAATACTACAGACAAGTGAAAGGATTAGCAATGGGGACTCCTTAATCACCACTCCTAGTTGACCTTTACATGAACAACTTTGAAGGAAAACTATTCAGCAGTCCATCATTTTTTACAAAGAAACTTCACTGTTAGTTTCGTTACGCAGACGATATCTTTGCAATATGGACAGGCACTGAAAGACAATTAGACAGTTTTGTGAACACCTTAAATTCCCAATGCAAAGAAATCAATTTCACATGTGAGAAAGAACACAATGGAAAACTTAATTTTCTAGATATCACAGTGTCGAAAAAGGGACGGGGTTTTAAATTTGCAATTTTCATAAAAGTACCGCCACATACCACATCATCCCCTTCAACTCCCGCCTCAAAAGTTTTCCACTTTTCATTTCCTGCTAAATAGACTAACAGGCATGCCTCTCTCTAAAAGTAATTTTTTTCAAGAACTAAAGAATATAAAAGAGATTGCAATGAAAAATGGGCACAAAGAAGGTTGAATAGACAAAATATTGCATAGACAGATTATACCCAACTTTTCAACAAGAATGCATTGATTTTCCCTTGACTTTTCACTTCACTTGCACAAAAATCCAGCTCATGCCAAGAGTCATTAGAACGAAGGATATTTTACTGAAACAAACGGCTCTGAAATTATGCAATAAGTTAAATGTAGCGTTCACAGGTCTCGTCAATTAATCTTAACCACTCACATTTGTAATTGACGAGACGTATCAGTGTATTGTAAAATTTGAGAAATAAATTCCAGAATTAACAGACTCAAGGACACATTACAGCGCTTAATATAGGATACATATTGTACGTAGGTTTGCGAGCGACAAGAATGCCCCTTGCGTCCCGCAACGTCTAAGGAATAAATATTTTCACTGGTTATGCATATATTATCAAATGATATCATTTGCTTTGCATGCATATGCCTTCCTACATGACCGAGCAGTACTCAAACAATATCTAAATTTGTGCATGTTAAATTACTTTCCGACCGTTTTCCGTCGTACCGTCAAGCTCCTCCCTTTCACCCTTCGTCCCTCTCCGCGGTGTGACGCCTCATACTCACTCTATGACCGTAACTTGTGTGCACTTGAGGACTATTGTGGAGTGAGCTCTCCCTGTGATTACCACCTTTCACGTCCTTTTCTAGGATTTAAAGTGGATTTTTTTATTTTAGATTTCACTGTAGAACACCCTGATCCGATGGGGCAAGGGGTCGCCGACTCCCAGGGGAGACAGACTCATAACATGGCTCTGGAGGTTCACCTGTGCTGTTATGTTTTCTGCTCTCCTCTTCAATTTGGATTTGATTGGGAAAGTAGTGACAGCAAACATTCTACTTTCTGTCAGTACGGGTCTTATTGCCCAGATGACGTCTTTAACTATCTCCTCCATTTCCGCATGTGCGCACCTTCCTTGTGGCGACAATCGCAAAAAACGAGATAAACCGGAAATTCCGGAATTTGCGCAGCGTTGATCACTTGTATTAATCTTAATATCAGGTATATGTACAACAGCGAATTCTTTAACGATAACTGAAAATCGTTTTGCGGTTTTCCAAAAGAAAGTCTAAGCTAAAAGTCAAAATATGAGGGCAAAAACTAGAGCAGGGGGAACAGTTTACGTATCCCGGAAGTGTTTCGGAACCAAATGGCCAAAGTAGTAGGGAAACAAGGATAAGAATTGCCATGAGCAAAGAAGCTTTCCGAGAAATAGGAAGTTTACGTTAAATATTATAATCATCATCATCAGTACTTCAATCCTACGATTGGTTACTGCAACCACCCATTCTTCCCTATTTAGTGTCAATTCCCTGATTTGGCTCTCTGTTTTACGTCCTTCTTAATTTGCTCTATATACTTGTCTATTGGCCTTCCTCGCGGAATCTTTCCTTCAGTTTTTCCTTCTATTATGTTACTAACTAAATCCATTGTGCCTCATTGTGTGCCCAATCCATCTATTTCTTCTTCGTCATAGAGTTCTCCATATGGTCCTTTCCTCTTCTACTCTTCTATATAATTCCTCGTTCCTTACTTTGTCCGTCCATATAATCTTCAGCATTCTCATCCAGCACCATGTTTAAAATTCTTATAGTATATTCTTCGTTGGTCCACTTTTCCAATATTGAATGTCTCCGATCCGTGACCATGACCACCAGGTTGTGATCGCTATTTAGTATATCTGCGCCGGGGTAGCTCTTGCATTGCTTAACTTAGTTTCTGTATCTCGTTCTCACGAGGATGTTGTCAATTTGGTATCTTGCCCTGTCCCTTGGCATCTTCCAGGTGTATCTTCTTCTCCGATGTCGGTCGAAGAGGGTGTTTGCCATTACCATGTTCTCCTCGTTGCAGAAATCTATCAGTCTTTCTCCCGCGGGGTTCGGTTTTCCCAATCCGAGCTGTCCCGCGCTCCTTTCATCTCGGCCCTCTCCAAACACAGCGTTCCTGTCCCCCATCTAGATTAGGTTCTTCTTCCCTTTTGCTGCTCCTATAACTTCTTCCAGTTGTTCGTATACTTCTTCTATTTCCTCTTCTGCATGGCTGGATGTTGGAATCACCTGCCTTATCACTGTGCCTGTAGACTCTCCCTCTAACCTTATAATCAGAGTCCTCTCACTGTATTGCCAGCACGATTTGAACCTTCTTACCCACTCCTTCTTGAATACGATGCCCACTCCTGCAATTCTCTGTTCGTCTCCTGATTACATCACTCTGTATCGCTCCGGAAGTCGTCGGCCCCGGCCCACTTAGTCTCGCCCACTCCTAGGATGTCGATTGACATTCTGTTCATCTCCATCTTAGCTTTTTCCAACTTCTCGCACACTCCCAATGATAACACGTTCCATATACCTATCCTGCATTTGTCTACCTTGACTGATGTTCCCCTCCCAGTAGTCCCCACGCGGATATCCGATCAGGGGACTCTTTTATCTCTGTAAGATTTTACTCTATTTTTTCTATTCTTTTTTTATTTCTATCTATTTTTCTCGTTGCCTCATTCCGAAATACCATTATTGTATTTTTTCTGTTAATGTGTAGTTGCCTCGTTCCGAAAAATCACCCACAAATATTTTTCTATCCTGATAAATAAATAGTAAAATATGAGAGCGAAAAAAGCAGGTGAAGCAATTTGCGCATATTTGGAATTTAATTGGAATAATTTTGGACGAGGATAATGAAAATACGATGCTTGTTGAAGGAAGCCTTTAGGGTTTTGTTAGGCCAGGCTTAGGCTGAACACCGCTACAATTTCTTTGTCCAAGCAAAACATACCTTAAACGATAGACTACCAATTAGTAATAAAAATGAACTTTTAATATTTTGGTCCGATCTCTTCACCCTAATATCAATCAAGGTGAGCTGTTGCAAAAGTGTGTACTAGTACAAAATCCATCATTCTCAAAATGTATGATATTGTCTCAGAGTACTCACTGAATAAATACACCTAGAAGTTAATGTTATTAGTTCCAAGCTGTAATCATCTGATAAACTGATTGTATAATTTTAACGCCCAAGAAATTGTCATCCGTTGAACGTCATTCAAAACGAGACTCGGACGCAACTATCGCCTTCTTCGTAGACTCAATCTGAAATAGGCTTGCTATCGGGCGAACGCAATGTGTAAACATGGAACTTCTTCCTACTGGATACTTGTTTACTAAGGTTATGCGAAGCGTTGAGAGATATTTTTAAGTACAGCAATGAAACTGGTTAAATGGGGGTAATTCAGTCATGACTTAAATGTATGTCATAGATTTACCATAAGGTTTCCGATACTGAAAAAATGGAATGTTTCTTCAGTATTTTTTAGAGCTGTGATTATTTCCGGAGGTGGGCTAACTTTACGAATTGCAAAAACCATGGGGATCGAGATGGTGCGGGGGCTAACGTACTGGCTTCCCACCCTGAGGGCACGGGTTCAAATCCCGGCGGATATTTTTCAGAGGTATCTCGATCCCTACTTGAGGTGCTTTGTGGAGGGCACTTTGAGTGAGTACGCCGTCCGTCGGATGGGACGTTAAGCCGCGGACCCCTTGGCGCCTTTCGTAAAGAGTAGGCTAATGCCGACGCCGGGTTTCTCTCCACCCTTCATCCTTTCCTGTCCTTCCCCTATGGCGCAAATGACCTTAGCTGTCGGTCGCCTCCCCTCAAAACTACTACTACTGCAAAAACCATGCGCGCTTTTCTATGGGATTTCTGTGGCGTGGCCTTTTTTGAATTATCACATCTAGTGAAATTTCTCATTTGGCCACCTTAAAAAGCACCTAAGTTTTAATATTTTTTCAATCATAATAATATATAAATCTGAAAATTAATTTGTTTGTTTGTTGACGTATTCGTTTTTATTTGTTAAACTAATCACGACAAGAGGGTATGGAGTAAGGGATTCTAATTTTTTTGCATAATTAGAATGAAAATTAACAAAGAAGCATAGGCTAGGTCCAATTTGGATTTACTTTTCTGGAAAGTTTTGAGACTGACATAACCAGTTTTATATTTTCTTCTTTTCACACTTCATTAGGAGCACAAATTTCACTCAGAGTTAAGATTTCAATACATTCACTTCAATGAGGAGCGACAATAAAATATGTTTCATTTATCTAGCTATTATGTCTTTTACAAACGTGTGTTACGATTTACACCGACAGCTGGGAAGACGCTTCGCACATTATAAACACCTGCCGAAAAATTCGATAGTCTTGGATTATTTCTTTAAAAGTTAACTTTAAAGGCATCCCGGTATCAACAAGACGAGCCGAAATCTATCAATAAGGCAAACCAAGAGCTTTGATAGATTTCCCACCAACTTTATTCCTACTTCCAGGTTTTTCCATGCATTTTCACTATTTCCTCCACATAAAAGTGAACATCACAGGTGATAATGGGCACCCATCTTCCTATCACTGCTCATCCCGACTCTATCCGCTTCGCGCATGTGACCAGTCTGAGTTGTGGAAACCACCGATAAGTCATATATGTAAAGCTAATTTATTTCATAAGATATCATCATTATAAAAGTGTATATTGACATGCTTTATCATAACAATGACGAATATAAACTTCATTTACGATGGTAGAACAAAGAGGTCAACAGAAATAAATTAACACAGTGAAATATTTTACAATAACTTCCTTTATTATCGTCATTACAAAAGTTTCTGATGTAATTTCATCGACTTCCATTCCTCAATCAATCCTTGTAGGATACGATTCTGCCATGAAGAGGCTGTGTTGGGCGGAAATTCATGGTAATGGGTTTTCCGTCTTCATATTCTAAAAGTCGGAATTGCTTAAGCTAGAAAGGAAACACATGAATGAATGTTGCATGAACGCGGGATCAGAGGAGAAAAGGCTGAGGATACATTAATAATAATAAAAAAATAATAACACTTTTTTATTGGGGCAAGATTATGAGAGATAGTCCCTTCTTTCACCCATCCCTAGTGTCGATGAGATTTTTTTGTGCGTATCGGTACCAAATATCGGAAACATTTGAATCTCCGCCATTTTAATTTAATACTCGCCCATTTTTATCGGATCATCGTGTTTTTAAAAATTATGGCTTTTAATCATAACATATATTAGTCATTCTTTCATAGAAAAGCATTATGTAGGAATCAATCAACACTGCCGTGTAGAATACTGAACACAAACTAAATCTCTACCGAAGTCCATCGGATATAGCATTCGACATATACGCTAGCAGTTATAATACTACGTAATGCTTCTTAAGAGTTCAATTTCACCCGGAATAAAGTTATATCCAACATTAATTTGGCATTAGGGCAATACGAACTAATTACATTGTGTTATTGATATTCCAATAGGTTCTGTGTTTTTGAAGCAAAGCACTCACCACGCGCGCTGGTATTTTTCAGGGATGGCAATATATTACGAGTAAAAATTACTTACTGGAGTAAAAAGTACCAGATGTCAATCGAATTTAAAGGATTTCAAAAGTCTCAAATTTATATACTCCGAACGGACGCCAAGGTCCAACTTCCGGTAGTACTTTTAATGTTTGTAAGGTGTCCAGTGATTGACATCTCGTGAACGAGCACTTTGCAATCTTCATATGTCAGTAATGTGGCCCTTTTAAAACGTATAAAACCGTAAACGTCCTTATATTAGATGAAAACCTTCTTAAAAAAGTTTAAGGAAGTGAGATCAAACAAGGGTCATCGAAATGGAAGAGTAAGAGAAATCTACATGGAACATTTTTACATAATTTGCTACAATCTCTACTCATACGCACGCCTTGGCAACATGCCGTGAGAAATAAAATTAGACTTGTAATTCTGAAATATTTAACACTTTATTAATTGAGAATAAAGATACGGAAAAATGTGACGAACGGCGATCTATTTGTGATTTTAATGGAGTTATATATTTTGGCTGTATATATGTTACGCATGTGCCATTATAATACCGGCAGGACTCTTTGAAATCTGTATTTATATCTGGAAAACTAAAGAATACAAATATACCTCGAATGTCTCACTGTTTGCGATTGTGATGGCTGTAAAATTACTGTGTCTAGTTAAAGATGAGGCGCTTAAATGTTAATACTTATCCACTTTTCAACAAAAACAATGCATTATCTTACAGGCCCACCGAAAATACAATTATCTAAATGTGACATAACTCTAGCCATTGGATAACTATTGCTATTGCAAGGAGGATGACGAGTGCCTTAAATTTCTATACATGTTAGTAGTCTACACTGAAAAATCAAGAAATATCTTAGCCAAGCGCCGATAATGCAGTGGCATGCATGCACGGCATGTATGTTGGTGGGGTCAAGCCATTGTACAGTTTTGAACATTAAAGTTGGTTTTTCCACATTTTTACTGTACCTTATTCTTTACTACTTCTGTACTAAAGTACAGAAGTAGTAAAGAATAAAGTAGTAGTAAGGTATATATCTTCTAATATGTAGTAGTATAAAGTTGGAAAAAGGCTGGGAAAAGACTAAGGACTTAATCAACGACCTCGTTATATTTCTATTCAATTCCATTAAATCCAATAAGTTGCTTTTAAGAGTGAAGAGGCGTATAACCCACCTTTTGTCTTACCCTGCAATTATTCTTCTTTCATTAAAAGAAGAGTAGTTTCAAGCTCACTCAGATTAGAGCACTCAATTGCCAGTAGCTTGCAGGAAGAAAGGTTTCAATGCTCAGGCGTGCAGTGCAATTAGAGTTGAAGTTTTAATTTACGTAGTTCTCGGAATGAGTGTCTTTTCACAATGAGGTTTTTTTTACATATGTACTTATATGTGATATGTAAAGAGTAAAAAATTAACATTTGCATTTGAGTTAGCTTCGTTAATTGCTGCCCAAAGGTAAGAGCAAAAATGGTTTAGCGGACATGAGGGAAGAATCGCCCAGCGCGTAGAGTTAAAGGTGAACGTTTATATTTTGAACTGATACTTTTCATTTCTGAATATCCTTAATTTCGGTCAAGTACCAATGGTAAACGCGAAACACAAAAATGCTTTCAGAGGTGAGCTATTTCTCAAATATATCTTAAGTTATAATTATTCGCGAATAAAATCCAAATGTTGTTACCTGTTCCAAGGAGATATGTAGAGGCTTCAGTCGTACGAACCATGTGACGACCTGTAGGCAGGGGGGTATCGACATAGAGCCTTCGTATGTCACGTATTTCCTCCGAAAGGGAGGAGTTAATTTTTCGAGCATGAATGGCGATATCTGCACTGGATTATTGGGTACAATCACGTCCTCGATTTTATCAAGCAGCCTCTGCAGAGCAGGGTTCTCATCTTTCACCTGAAAAATATTGCAAGAAATTTGTGCTTTCCAAAGTTCACCTCGATTGCAAAAGAATAAAAATATGGGCAGTCTTAAAATGGGCGGATTCGACGTCCTGCCGCACTTATACGTTTGGAGGGATTTTGAGTTACCTTGGATTACCAAAATTTAAAAGCTTTTCTCAGAATTCAATGTATCTCATTGTTATACCTTTTGTAAGGAATCATCCATGGTTATCTTGATTAAAGATTTAATGTTAGGAGCTCTATATTTTTACCAAAATTTCAAGCAGTATAATGGAATTTTTAAAATTAATATTACTTTTTTTGCCAATTTTTAATACTTCACCTCGAGGAAATAAGCCACAAGGGCCAACCCGTCTCTATACTTTAGAGCTTCTTTTTTGGACCCATATTCCTTCTTCCAGAAAACCGCATGCATCTCGGCCGAATAGCTGTAAGAGAATTTTTATTTTGGAATAAGTTAAATACTCTTGAGCTATGTATCATCAAATTTTTATTTATTGTTTCGCTAAATAAACTGTTATTTGTTTTACAGTGATAATTATTTTCCATTTTAAATTATAATGAATCAATAATGATCCATAAACGCACTTTTTTAATTATCACAACAGGCCTCACCCGTTTTTTTCAAATTATATGAAATATAATCAAGTATGTTTTTAAATAGCATGAAAATCGACGAATTATATACGTTCTGTTAATCGATTGTGGAGTTTTTCGCTGGCATGACTGTCACCCACCGCCGTGAATAATGACAATTAAGAAACGATATAAGTGGCATTTCACAAGCATCAGAAAGATTACAGCAAATATTCGACATTTCTTTGTTCTATCTTCGACTTGACTGGACTTGTTAGAGCATTGTAAGATTTTAGTCAAATTACCTTAAAACTAGTGTGTGAGTGATTCCCCATTCTTACAAGGGAGCCAGAAAGTTTCTTACTCCGACATTTTTTGACGAGTTTTTTTCGATTGAAAGTTGTGTCTATCCAACCGATCTAGATCATTCTCTAATTGAAACCTTCTTAAAAGTACTTAGCCTCCTTTTCTACCCCGCCCCCATCCTCTGGGTCTGATGCTCTTGAAACGCCCACGGCTATGTGACATTTAACCCGGTGGCTATACGGAGAAGTATTCTCGTGTGAAGTATTTAGTAAGATGGATTTGAAGTATTTACGGTAAAGTATAAAGTGAAGTTTGCAACTTTGAAAGAAATATATTAGGTACGGGCCCTCACTAACCCATGTTGACAAGGATATGGATCCCGTACTGGCTAGGTGTGCTATTCACTGTGTATGGCTACAGAAAGGAGATGAGGAGACATACTCTTACATCATGTTGTCTCATGTCATGCTCAGCTGAATTTGACAACAAGTGATATTTTGTAATGTTATTCACTTTTGTAATGGTTAAACTATTAATATTGCTAAGAGAGCATGAATCAAGATCATGGCACAGAATTTTATTTTTTGGCCAATCTAATGTTGTATGTTCTTTACTCCCCGAAAATGTTAAAGCATAGGATTTTCCGAAAAATGTACTATTTTCGGTAAGAACACGTTGTAAGTGTCAACTATATTTAGCAAGGTGCTTACCTGCATCCATCCACCAAACTTTCGCTGCCCTCTCCAGTTTTTTTACCCCAGTGGAAATGAACCTCGGAAAACATGTAGTCGCCTTTCAAACCAGACCCTGTAATCCTGGGCGTTCCCTTTCTGCTCCAGTTTCCATTCAGGACAACTAAAAACAAAATCGTAGAAATTGAATTAAATGTAGCAGGGATATATTTGTGAAGTTGAAAGATCTCATACTTTTTCGTGCTCAAGTGCTCAATTTGATTTCGGGTGGAGATCACGAGTTCACCAGATGTGCATTTTGTCAGAGTATTGTAAGTTTGCAGCCAGATTATCGTAAAACGAGTGTTTTAGAAAGTCTCCGTTCTTTTAAGCGCGTCAGAAAGTTGGTATTTCCGAGAATGGACCATCTTCAGCTAGACTCCGCGCATGGTGGGAAACCCTGAACCGCGCCCTCAGATCCTTGTCTTGCTCGGATGCCACACGGGGGAAAGAAAATGAAAAAGGCACTGCAGAAAAAGCGGGTTTACTCACAAGCCTGTATACACCTATCTTTTACAAGAAAATATCTATCTATATATTTACATGGAACCCTTCAAGTCACCGATAGGGTGTGTCGCAGGAGGTGATTTCACACCAGCTATGGAGCATCAAAAATGAGGTTTTCTTAATTTGTATTTTAAAGTAGAGATGGGAGGATTTTTAGATGTGATTGTGCATGCATGGATTATTATATGCATGTGATTTTGTTGATTATGACCTGTATTCTAACGTTTTAGGTTGGCTTTGGATACGGATACAGATTAGACAACGGTGTACGAAAATATTTCTTTGACTCTTTTCACAAAACAAATTATTAATACGTACGTACGTAATGCCCCCGAGTTACCGCTAGGGTGTGTGGCAAAGAGTGACTACAAACCAGACTACTTTTGACACAAACACCTTTCCCCCCGCCAAGCGGGGTGGTAGAACGTTATTCTAAGCCCTTACCGTCCTTGCGAAAAATTACGCCTTAAAATTAGAGAGGTTCTGTGCGGAAGAGATAGATGCTTCACGACTTTCGTCGCTGAGCGAACGGAGACCATGATGGAATTCGTTATACCAGCGTTTCACCGTGACGAAGGATGGGGTTTCACCACCAAAAGTGGAAGTAAGTTAATCGATGCACTCCTGTCTTGATAATCCACGTCGAAAGTCGTAAAAAATCAACGCACGAAAGTGTTCACGAGTGAACTCCTCTTTTTCGCTTAGACAAAATTTTCAAGGCACTGTAAACAGCAATAGTTATAATCAAACGACAAAATGATCAAGGAAATTTAGCGTTAAAAGGGTCAAGATTTCAGATGGAAATGTCAAATGGTGCCAAAAGCACTTAGTGTTGTCAAGGCTCAAAATATAAATAGGAACCTTCTATCGTTTCTCTTTGTATTCCTTCACTCCCTTTTGAGTCGTTTTTATGGTACAATTAATAATTTTCCTGATACATATTCAATAGTTTTTCAAAAATTTTGCAGTCTTACTTCGTGATAATGCTTTCGCCTTGCTGTGCAGAGCACCCATTTCACGCCTTCTTTCTTAACTTTCCATATCCTCGCACTGCGCCTTCAATCATGCTTCTTTCGCTCTATTTCTTTCTCAATTCAGTTCATTATTCAAATCTTTACACTTCCTTTTACAGACCTCTCTGTTTCTTTATCTCATTTCCTTCTCTCACCTATCTTGGACTGGTATAGATCAACAAAAGGTATGGGGGATGAAAAGAAAATTTGGTAATATACCCGGGCAGATAGGGAAGGGTTGGATAAGCAACACTTTGTGAGATCAATATTGTTACCAATCCCAAAATAGGGAAAAGCAGCAGTATGCTAGGGCAATAGGACTTCGATAATACTATGGGTCTAAGTTTGATTTCACACTCAACAAAGGTAATACTTAGGATAAGCAACACAAATATGGAGAAGAGAGCAACTGAATACTTAGGTGTAGATCAGTTTGAGCTAAGAATGGGGTACCCTTAATGCCATAGCAATAATGAGATGACTGGTAAAAGGTTTCACATAGTACATCGAGGATGCCTTTGTATGCTTTGGGAATTTTAAAAGCCAATTGGCCGAGTAAACTGGATAGAGTAAATGAACACTTGGCAGAAGATGGGAATAGACTGGAGGGATAGAAAACTTATCTGGAACCTGTCCATGTATCCGATTACACATGTGAGGATTGCAAATGTTATTCACATGGGCTGTGCTAGGTAGGAGAGCCAAAGGGATCTCCATTATTGCCTTTTATTTGCAATAAAAATGAATAGGAAACACTAAGAATTTCATGGGAAAGGCTGTAGGTTGGGGTGAAAGTGGGTATTAACTCTAAATTAGTTAGATTTGCAGATAATCAAGTGTTAGCCATTCAGTCTAAGGATTACATTTAATACTTAGCACACTGCAGGAACATCATGATAGGTGTGGGAGTAGCATTAATCATAAGAATACAAAGGTAATGAGATTCCAAAGAAGTCGGAAGAGTAAGATATACATTAAAGTTGGGGGACATGTAACTAGAACAGATGGAACAGTCTAGCAATGTAGGAAGTGTTTTGAAGGAGAGTGGGCAGCGGGCATTATTAGGGGAAAAAAAGAATTATTTTAGATAACAAAGCATTTAAGGAAAGTTGGGAGTTGATGACAGGTACCTTAAGTAGAGACACAAAGAACACTTTAAAATGGACTGTAGTTTTCTATGAATTCGAAAATTGGTCTGGGAAAAAATAATGCAAAACTGAAGAATGAGTTCTTGCAATATGCAAGAGTATGTGCACTTGAACAAGTAGAATATTTTTACAACATAAGCCATAGAATAACTAACATTGACAAAAGAAATAGTAAAATAATGATACTCATAAAGGTTTGTGAGTTTATATTTATATGCCTGTGAGCCACTGACGATAAAAGCAAGAGGGCTAAGAAAAGTGGAAGCAATTTATAATGTGGTGTAATATAAGCATAATAGAATAAACCCTCTGGTTGAGTAATCAGTTAAGAACCTCTTAGAAGGTCAGAAAAGAGAGAAGTTGAGAAGAGAAAGCTTGTACTGACAAATTCCAAGAAACTGCAGGAGATACCGCAAGAGTAACTTGACAGAGCCATCCAGGTCAAGGCGAATGATTTTTACACTCTGAAATTGTTGCATTATGTTGTACTGACAATATGAGTTACAGCAATTAGATGCATCATGAACATTATTACCTAAATGATTTTTTTTACCAGAGGGCTAAATGGAGAGAACTATAGAAGCATTCTGAAAGTACATAGAATTATGGAACGCAAGGATTTTAAGACATCTTTGCAAAAATACTATGAATTAACAAAGGGTCAGCCCCTCCCATGGATTACAACCTTGTGGTGGAAGGGCTTATGCATTCCAACCCCTAGAGCTGGCAGTAGCAATAATAATTCCTCCTGCTAGGATCACCCAGGCCAGATAGGCCAAAGGTTAGGAGCCATACTAAATCCAGTTCGTACAGCATCTTTTCCTCAGTGACGTGGCTGAAAAGGTGCCAGAAGGGCGGAAATCGAATGATGGTGCCACGTTAAAAAAACCATTGTGGAAGGCAATGGGAAACCACCTCAATTATTACTCCCAAGATTTATATAATGGACAGTATGGAGAAAATAAGTAGCCGCAACTATGGGGCTAGGCCGAAACAGCTGTTGTTGAGCCTCGCAGCAGAATAGAAAAGGCTTCTGCGATCATCATATCACAAAACCCTTACAAAGCAAAGCCAACAGCAGCAGCACAGACCAATCAGAAGAATAATACCAAATTAGTTAAAATAGGAACTAGGAATGTTACGACAATATTGAGGACGGAAATTAGAGAATAGAGAGCAAGAGATGGAAAGCTGATTAAAGGGTACTTTATATGAAAATATCATATAAAGATCTGTTATCATGGAATATAGCAATAATTCATACCTAACCAAAGTCACAGAGACACTCACCAACCTTTCCTCCTAGCCCCTAGTCTTTGAAAACAAATCAATCAACTTAAACTAGACTAATTGAAATTTCTTTACTATTTTCACCTCATCATTAAAAAGCCAAATATCAATTGCACTATTCCCTTCCATGACTTGACATCTAGCCAGCCAATGCTCTCATACTGTCCTCAGCATTTGATCACATCCATTGTTTCTATGATAATGTGTTACTACTTCACAAACTTTGCAACTATTGTTTGACAAATGTTTACCCTATTGCATCTTCTGTTACAGAAAAAGTATCAACTTAGAAGTGACTCAGAAGGTGGTATCACATTTGTTAAGACTATTCCAAAAACAGTCACTGGGAAAATATTACGATGAGAGCTCAAGACTTTGATAAAAAATATAGTTTAAGGCATGGAATTTCCTGATACCCATTGGTGATTGTCCTCAGTATTTCAGTCATAAAACTGGTGTACAGCAGTCCTCAATTCTTCTCTATTCTCTCTCACCCCCTAATACCTATGCTTATGTAATTATGTGGTTATGTTATTTGTAATCACATTTTATTCATGAGCATATGTACGTAGATTCTCAGGCTACCATGTCATAGTGTTGCAGACCCAATAATTTTAAAGCATCATCATATTGGATGCGTGGGAAAAAGAAGCATGTTTACATGTTAAAAAACCATAAACACAGTAAACAACCAGAAGGTTGGTTTGTTAAGTGATGGTAGAGTTCACCCAGGACTAAGCCCAACGGCACGTGAAATTCACACATCAGGGTAGGGGGGCCAGTTCCATTCCCTGTGCCGGTTATGGTTGTTGGTACCTGAAAAATCACATTGCTTGGGTGGAGCTGCAGGTGCCCAGAGAGGCTTGCCCGGGAATCAAAGTCGAGCCCTCCAGTCAGTAGTCCAACACTCTACCCCCTCGACTACCACAACCTACATGTTTACATGTATCATTACATTTTCCACTGGCTTGGTCCACAAAGTAATTAATAATATTTAATCAAACGAATTTTTAAGGATTTTGATTACATTCAGAAGGAAATTACTACTTACAAAGTGAGTTTTATATTTGATTGAGAAAGTTAACTCATGAGATATTTCTTGTTTTCCTTTATCTTTAAAATATTAAGAGAACAAATAAAGTTAACACATGGCAAATATTCTGCTTTATGCGTAACCCTACTGGATCATAAAGATGATAAGTTCAGAAATCATTATCAAGGTTACCACAGGGCTCAAAAATTTTGAAATGCAGGGATACAAGTGTATATTCACAACAGCTATAACATCATACACTATACAGCATTCATTATATCCAACGGTGATTTCATAATCACTCAGGGGCTTCTTTCCAAAGCTTCAAGGATAATATTACCCACTGTGGGTATTGTGTGATATGTCAGTGAGTATCAACCTGCAAAAAAGAGTGCCTCGTATTCATCTTTTCTGGCCTGCAATCATTTTCATGAAATGAAGAGTGGAATTGCCATTTTAAGGTGAGGGAAATAAGACTAATCTCCATCTTGATTTTGGGGAAACTCATTGAAGACCATTGTATCAATCTATAAAATACTCATTATAATTAGCTTGTGTTAAATAACAAAGTAGGGCAAACATATAATACTAGTTACTTTACTCACATACATTCGAAGTTGGAAATGAATACTCACTTTCAGACTTAGGTACCTATTAATCTCACCAGCCCTGCATCTGGGTACTCACTACTAAACTCAAGGAAGTACTCATTGATGCAAAATGCTATCATTGTTTAGGCATATGTTTTCTATGGCTATTGTTGAGACCACAATTAAATTTTTTCATGTCAAAATTATACACCGGTTCCAAGAAATTTTGTCTTATGCCAATAATTAATTCTATTCCATTTACTTAGAGGCACTTGGTAAAATACGACTCAATATCACACCCAATATTCATTTAACATATCACCTTTTGGCATAACAATAACTCACAAGTAAGCTAAACCCCCAAATTATGCAAAGACACATACCTTCCGACTGATTATAATATCACAAATGTTGTTTTTATATAATATTGCATATTACAATATTGCATTACTTGTTATCATAATTTGCACCTCAACAATTTTCTTCACTAGACAAAAGAAACATGTAAATTTAATGAGTAGGTAGGCATATTATTTTAACTAATATAACATATTATGTATGTGCTTCAACAAAGGCCAACATTTAAGTGGCCTGCATACATACCTTTAAATGAACACCAGTATCAGCATATTTTTTTAAATGTTTAGATGCTTCAATATGTTGTTTTATTTTTTCATGCTTCAAGGTGACCAAGTTCATAATGATGAGCTTAATTAATTCCTCAAATGTTTTCATAATTGATTGAAAAAGCTGGCATTATGTAGTAGATAGGTATCTGTGCATGCGCACTTCAGTAGATTATACAATATTTGTCTACAAATTTTGTAAAAAAAAACAAATATTTTTTGCAAAGAGCAAATTCAACATGAAAATGTGGAATAAAGTTGTCATTTAAACACTACATAAAATGATAATTGAAAAAAGTGCTTAGCAAAACTCTGACCATATAAGTGAGAAATGTTGAACTGGTCAAAATTCAATTGTAATTTCAGTTGTAAAGGATTGCAAACTAATTTTCATCAATAAGTTGAATTTGCCACTGCCAGGTAAAAATTATTATTATGTAGTCCAGTGTTTAAAGTAAGTTTTGGATGAACCCAGTTTGACCAAAGATACATTTCTTAGGTAAAAAATAGCATCATAAAACTATTAAGGGAGAACGAAAAATAGAGATAATTATTGAAAATTTAAATGACCTTAGATTTATTTATAAATGTGCCATTAAGAGCACAAGTGTTTCACTAGGTCCCTCCAAAAACAGAAAACCATCCATTGAACGCAGGAGCAACATTTGTTTCCAATTCCAAAGAGTCTCCTCCATCATTCATAGTTTTGGGATAAATAATCCAGATGTAGTATAATTTTTAAAGTAAGCTTTACTAAATATACATGTCTGCATGAAAAATGCCTTGTAATCAGTCTCATCAAAATAGACACAAAGATCTAATTGGCATCATTATTAGTGAAAACATTGTTTATCAAAATAAACTCTGGAGTTTCACACTGAGAAAATACTTGTAGTGACTTGTAATACTGTTATCACAATTTCATTCATGAATAATGAATTTTAGTATTGAGTAAGTAACTGAAATGCATTACAAATAGGAGTTATTCCTTACAGCCTCTCCTGTGAACTCAGGTACAACTCAAATGATCTGCAAGTATGCTATATAACCTATGTCTTATCGATACAAAATTTGGCAGTTAACCCTGTTTTGGTATGCACAACAATTTGTTGCTTTATAATTATGTCAATTTGCCAAAGCTCATGACTTGACAATGTAATTTTCTTGATTCTAGTGGTATACAATTTATCATGTTAACATTTTATCTTACAGTGGATGAAATAATTTAACAAGATAAAATTATTGAATCATAAAGGAACAGAAACAATTAATTATGCTTGCAATTATACTGACAAATAGGGTTGACTGCCCAAAATATGAACATTGGTAACCAAATGAGGTAATTAATGCAATGAATGACTGCACGTATTAATGCAAGAAAAACTGCTTTAACGATATTGAATGCTCAAAAATATTAAATTTGACAACATAGAAGGACCCAAAAAAAAAAATTACCATACATATTTCCCTCAAACTTACGTGCCAGAAGGTATCACTGAACTGAAATTTAAGTCTCAATCTGGGGTGAAGAAATATGCACTTTCTTACTAACTAACCATACACAGCCGATGATGCTGGCCTGCCCGCCATAAGCATTGATATGTTCCTGCTTAAATTACTTGCCAATACTCTTGGCAGAGATGTAATTTTATTGCCTCTTTATTTAATTTCTCATTTTATGTTTTCCACTTCAGAAGGAAAAAATTTATTTTTTAATTAATTTATGATATCAAGAATAAAATAATTTTAGTATAAATTAAAAAATAATTTGGCAAAATATATGATAATTTAGTTTTAATTTTACCAAACTTTTCTCTCGCGCTGACGTTTCCTGAAGTTTTAAGTGAAAATGACTGCTGCTCATACCAGCTGATTTAAATGAATTGGAAAAGCATAATCCGCTCATCAAAGAGCTTTGCCGAACTAAATATTTCCCTTAACTTGGCAAAGGCTTAGGACTAGAGGTTTTGTCTCTTGCAACGAGAGATGCTACCTCATCATAATGTAATTTGATCCCATACAATTTGGCTGCATCACGGCATACAGGCTCATCAATGGAGCATCCCTCGTACCTACATATCAACCACACATTAACTGTCAACAAAGTAAATAATTATACACACACAGTATCTTTTACATTGCAATCATCACCTCCTTCTCACAAGAAAGGAAAAAAAAACATCCAATTGGCATTCATGAGGAAACAACCCGTTTCTGAAGACATGTACAAAGGAATCATTGGCAGGTGGTCCATTGAGTGCTCAAGAACACACGTGCGACTCATTTATTTTCATATTCAGTCAGTGGGAGGTCCAGAATAATTTATTCCTGATGAATATCCCCAATTGGGGACCCCTAGGACTCTCCCTCTGCCATCGGAACGCTCTCACTCGTGGGGGAAGGGTCTAAGGCAGGCTCAGGAGCTGAAGGGGACATCTCACTGTCTGAGTCTTTGACTGTTTTTGGTTCATCTGAGTTCTTTGGCACTTGATGGTTTCCCTCCGTGAGCTCCCCATTGCCCTCGGAGGCCACACCATTTCCTTCCATAGGGATGTCATTGCCATCATCATCCTCACCACCTTCAGAGTTCCTCTTTGTCCTCTCCCTCCTGAGTGTGCACTCGGCTATCAGGTGATTCTCAGACTTACAGTGATGGCACCTCTTTGGTTGTGGTCCCATGGTACACTTGGCAGCGACATGATTTGCAAATTCACCACAGTTATAACACCTATTCATGTGATGGAGATAAAATATTCAGTTTGAAAATGCTTCTTTAGGCTTTTTAATGGAAAGTTTGGTAGTGACTTATGCTAATAGAAAAGGACAACTAACTAGTCAACTGCAAACTAGTCAAAGCGAAAAATAGTGGAAGGATATTGCAGTGTTTTGAGTTGGCTAATCAAGTGCCATGTAACATTTTTAATTTAGATTTTAGCATCAAAACTATAGTTTGAACTTTTTATAACATATAAAATATAGCTCCAATTTAATAGCAAAATTGAATACAAGAGCAACAGGAATTAATGAACACCAAATTGTCATTCTCAAGTAGGGAAAAATGTATTCATGGAATCATGCATTGAAAAGTAAATTTTTGGCTGAACATTTAAATAATAGTTAGAAAATGGAATCAAACATACAAGAATAGACAAAATAATTCTATACGAGAATAAATATTTGGGGAACCAATCAAGTAATACACATACAAATACATAATTCTAGGAGTTATGAATTAAGAAAAGAATGAATGTGGAATGAGAAAGAACGATTCGAAAAAATGACAGGGCAAATCCTCATTAAAATAAATCAATTAGCACACTTCAAAACTCAAATTAAAAATGTTCTCAATTTCACAATAAATCTCCACCCATCTCCTTTACAATTGAACGTGAAAGAAACAATTATCTTACTTTTTATACATTCTGATCAAAAGAATGCCAGAAATATGCTTGAATCTGAAATGTTCACACATATACTGAATGCCTAACATCCTTCAGGTCTGTTGTGCCTCAATTTTTCTAAGGAGTCCTGATATTTAATAGTTTACAGTTTCCTTATTAATGCATTGACAACGTCTTCCGGCCAGCTTCCTTTCTCATAGATGCTATGAATCAGTCCACATAGCCTCTTTCTCCCACAATTTCCTAAACCTTTGAGCAGTAGGAGGAGTAGTCGGTAGGAGTGTTATCTACCACCACGGCCTTGTTTGATTTCATCTCCCTTAATGCCCTTTGTATCTCATTGTCAAGTATGCCTGTCTTCCTCTATGTTCATTTCCTTTTCTACAGAATGTCCAATCATGTTGACCAAAGTTCTTTTCCATACAGTTCTATATATTCCTTTCAACTCTCTAGGATCTTTTCTGCATCAACTATTATCTTACCTGACTTATCCCCAAATGCTAGTTCAGATCTTTCCTTATTACTTCCCGATAAATATTTAACTTTGCTTTACAGCGTGCCAATTTCACCCATCCTCTGCAAACTTTCCATATCCTTGCACTGCGTCTTCCACCATGCTTCTTCTGCTTTATATGTTGCCCATCTTGATTTATTATTTAACTCTTTCTACTTGCTTCTGCCGAGCTCTGTGTTTACATATTTCCATTTTCTTCTCTCATTTATCTTTGTAATCATCTCAACCATGATCATGGTTTTCTTGTCCTTTTCCCATTAACGGATCCTATAGTGTCTTTTGTGGCTTTTGATATCCCTTTCTTGACACATTCTCATTTTCCTTCGATAGTACTCAGATCTTTACCGCCATCCATGATTTTCTCTACAGCCTGCTGATACTCCTTCCTTGTCAATCCATTTAATGCTTCTACATTCCATTTCCTAACCCACCACCCCTTCTTTATCTTTTTGAAACACCTCATCACCATCTCTTCGTTCGACAACCATCGCACTCCAATCCCTTATCTCTATCAATGTTTCCCTGCAGGAAAACTTGCGATTATGCCCTCCAACTGATCGTATATCCTATCAACATCTTCCTCCTTATGATTGCTTGGTGGCATTTATTCCTGAAGAAGGACCAAGTTCGTTGTTTCTGCTTTTATCTCAACTAGTAATATTCTATCTGCTGCTGGTAATATGTTGACTAAACTACTTCCTACCTCTTTATTCAATATTATAGCAACCCCTTGGTGGCTCTCGCCCCTGCCGCTTTATAATATTCTGTAACTATCACTTTAGTAACCCCCGCTATCATTCCATCTCACCTCGCATAACCTACAATATCTCTATCTCTCGCTTAATATTCTCTAATTTCCTTTTCCTCAAAATATTCCTATCATTCCACGTTCCGATTCTAACTAATTTTGTCATCTTCTTCTGCGTCTTCTGTCCTGTTGCTGTCAGTTTCCCTTTGCAAGGGTTTCATGAGATGATGACCACGGAAGCCTTGCCTCTAATGCTTCCAGGCACAACACACAACTGATAGGGCTGAGCCCAGTAGTTTCCAGGACTCATATTCTCTATTTTGTCAATCATTATAGTTTCCGTTGCCTTCCTCAATAGTGTTTTCAATGTGACACTATCACTCAATGGCCACCCAACTGGGGTCAGACACCTTTGCAGCAGCCTCACTGAGGAAGATGCTGCGTGGACTACCTCTTGCCTGGCTCCTAAAATTCGACCAAATTGGCATGGGTGACCCTACCAGGAGCAATTATCAATGCTTCCGCCAGCACAGCTATAGGGGTCAACAGAACACACGATCCCTTTCACTACGTCAAGGTTGTAGTCCATGGGAGGGGGTAAAGGAAATATATCCTAAAGCTGTGACGATGATAAGAAACACAATCACAATGTTTCTTGCGAGATGATCACACTTTCATGGACCAGTACAAACATGAATGCTGGTCCATGGAATGGTAAGAAATATGAAATTTTTCTGTGACTGACACCCAATGAAATTAGAAATATTCTGTTAGTTCTCTATTGTTTGTTCGACTATCTTCTCTCACAATGTCAGCAGCAACCTTAATGTTTATTTCCATTATAACAGTAGCTGGTGCTTGGTGTCCACCTTCCTTTGAAATTGATTGTCTCCTCTTTAAACATTTTTAACTACCTTCTATCAGTTCTCTGGGGAAGAACTGACTTTTCATAGGTTTCTGTAGCAATATATAGGACTAAGCTGAAGATTTGTTTAGACGAAATTAAAATTTCAATGCAGCATTGCATGCTACCTCGATCATTTCCATAGGCAAACTGAACAAGTTTCAACTTGCAATGGCTGCTCCTGATGCAATACTGGAGTCAAATTAATGAAACTTGTACCACATATACATTATACACTGAGCAAACAAAATAACTGAAATGAAATTTTTCCACAGTTAAAGTATGCAGATAACAAAAAATATGATCACTCTTAATTGAAAATTCCTTGTTCCTTTTGCCAAAGTGGTTACTTTTTGGCCTTAATTTGATTTAAATCCAAAAAAATACCACATATTCACCTGTTTTTATGACACAAACACAGCCATAATTGTTCCTCTAATCTATACTTCCTTTGTGTTATTGTACAAACCTTATTTTCCTGAATCTTTTCTTAGTCATTGGTCTCCTGTGAGAACCATGACAGTCCGCTCCCCCTGGACCAGTCACGACGGTTGCCTCCAGTCCTTTCTCGGAAGTCTTGCAAGCAAACTCCACCTCCTCCTCATCACCTAAACTTCTAAAGCCACTCATCTGGATTACACTCTGAAATTCAATTTTTTAAAATTACAATATGTTTAAAAACTGATAAAATTTAAAAAAAATGCATTTGACATGAATGACACATACTGATCAAATATTTTTCATGAAATACTTAAACTTTACTGGCCAAGACTGAAAATTATGAAAGTTATTCTTAGTGGCCTTCATGTCTAACAAGACATATTCATTACTGTTGATCCTTATGGGGTGTTCTGGATCCCCAATACATCTATACCATAATTAAAATGGACAATGCCAGATGTATTTTTTTCCAGTCTCCAGGCTCTGTAAACCATTTGGTAATTCATTTATTTTCAGATGGAGATCTTACAGAACCCAAAATAAGGCACCAAAGCATTATTAGATTGGCATATAAAAGGATAGTTGCCCACCAATCCAAAAATATATTACCTATAATGATGATGAATTATGAGAAATATCAATACTAATATTTGATAAAATATATAATTAATAGTTTTATAGGTTCCATACTAAAAATTACATTATATACTGTAATGCACCTTAAACTCCTTGATTTTTTATTTTATGCGGAATATAAACTTATAAAAAATTCTAATTTAACAAAAGATCTGCTAGAAGGCATACAAGTAATACTTAAAATTGTCGCAATACAATAGTATACATGACCAATACTTATATTAAAACATTCAATGCAATTTTTCGATACATTTACTATGAGAAGATTTAAGCATGTAACTTGATAGCATTAAGTAAACTAAGTTAGAAATAAAAATTTCAGAATGCTCACTTGATGCACAAAAACGTCTTGACCACCGTCGTCTGGAGTGATAAATCCCCAGCCCTTGGCAACGTTGAACCACTTGCACTTGCCTCTGCGCCTCCCACTACTCACACCTAGAACAGCAAAGAAGGCAAATGGAAAAAATAAGTTGGAGTAAGGTGTCATGCAATCAACTCAATTATCAATTTGAATCATTAAAAAAATGTCAATTTCAACCCAAGCAGGGGAACGGCTACTTCAGCATGGAAACCCTGCAACTTAAATATAGGTGGAGAAATATAGGAGGGACAGCATTAAGGGTCCAAGGTCACCTTTAGGGGGAAGGGAGACCATAATGTTGAGCAGAGGTGAGAGATGGCTGGATTTGGTATGAATTCAAATACATTTTTCGTTAAAATCAAGTGTATCCGGTTTTCAAATGCTTTAAATGGTAATTACAACAATTAATTGAAGTAATGGCTGGGTCCCCCTCACCACCCTGAATCTACCCCTGGATAGGATTAAAAAGGGTCCCTCTCAGTAAAATTAACTTGGGTTTCAATAAATCAAATTGTAGCAATTGAAAAAAATCCATATTTCTGAGCAAACACTTAAATGTTTAATTAGGTACAAGGAAAAGAGGAGCACCCAAAGTCAATCAATTCACATGTTCTAAACAACTGCTTTTAAATTGGTCACATTTTCTTACCTGCAGAACAGTATTACTTCTGCCACCAACATTATTTATTTTATAGGAATAAAATAACAGCAAACAGATAGAGATTTGGGGGGCTACTTTGGAGCAGTACTAAGATTTTTACTTGTTGGGCCAATAAAACCACAACCTTTGGACTGAAGCTATATAGTCCAGTAGTAATATATTTACAATCAAGGAGTACCAACATTTTCATTTAGTCGAAAAAATTTTTCATCGTGTATTTTGAATGAAGTTATAACAATTTCCAATAAGTTAGGCATTCCAACTACGCAAGAAAAGGGACTACGCAAAGAAAAGCATTAATGAGAAGGGAATTACAGTGCTAGTCAGGAATAATTGGGAAGTAGAGGGGTAGTTAAAACATTCAGCGACCGCAAAGGAAAATCTGAAGGAGAAGACGAGGTATTGGGTTGCAAATATTCGAATTTATTGAAGGTAAAAAGTGCTCATGTCAAAGAGGGTTGGCATCACGTTGATGGATTTTTTAACTTTGTCTTTTACGTATTTCAACCAAATTATGAGTTTGTTAGTATACATGTATCATGCTTATTGCATTGGTGGTATCTCCTACACCAATGATACTTCCCTTATCTAAAAACTTTCTGAACAATAGTATCCCTTGATTATAATACAAAGGCCGCTACTATTCAACCTTTCCACCGAGCTACTTTAGCGATCCTGCCCATGTGGGACACAGGGCTAATGGCATATGCAATAGGCAATGCAATACGTTGAAACCTGTCAATGGCGAATTTTGCGTTGGGTGGTTATTTGACAAAGCTGAAAATATTGGAAATGGTATCATTACGCCTCAGAGAGAGACGGAACACGAGAATGGTGGACGGAAAGCATTCTCTGCGACATTTCTTGAATGAATGCCATCACATTTAGGTCTGCGAGAGGCGAAGATAGAAAATTTCATTAAATTTATCATTGGGCAGTCTGGTGGAGACAGATAAATATTTAACTGCCTTCCATTGAAAATGTTATGCAGTTCCAAGCTCTATGTCATTGACATTCTTTCCATTTTTGGATTTAAGTTATGTCAGGAAAACGGCTTCATAAATGAAATATGACTTAATAAATTAAATTTTATCTATATGTGTATCCTTATTATCAGCATAAAATACTCATGTCTATTGCCTTAATCTACGTCAAAAAAACTGACAATAAGAAATATCCTGTGGTTCCTTGCGATCCCACTTCTAGCACGTTTTACTTCCCCAAGAATTAAGGGAAACGTAAATGTACTATTCTTGCGTGAATAAAAGTCTGACCTAGTCTCGGATGGAAGAGGTAACAGAAACAACCTGTAACGTGTAAAATATATTCCAAGAATTCTTCCTTCAGGGCAAACTTCGACTTGCACATATTTCTTTTCTTGATTATATGTTCTAATCTATTCGAAAAATCTCTCTTGGCCCATAGGTATGAAAGTAATAGTATCAAATCTATCGGGGATGACCTACTTAGTCTAGGCGACACGATATCGGCCGATTACCAACGAAAATACTAGTTATGAGAAAAACAAAATTTGCACTTTTCCACAGATTTACATCTGCATTTACACTCTACAAATTTTAATCTGTGGAAAAGTGCAATTTTGCTTTCCTCATAATGATAAACTTCCACAACATCTCGCCTGAATCTATTGAATATATTCGAAAATACTCGTGTTCACCGAAAAGAATCCAGGTGGAGTTGAACTGCAAATGATATGTATAGGTACACCACGAACGGGATTTTAACAGGAGGTATTTTAGTGGAAAATCAGTTATCTACTACTACATTTATACAATCTCCTTACCCACCCAGATCGAAGAAACGACAGGTCTAGGTCAGCATTTGGCCAACCGAGCGTTGAATTTCGGGATACGCAACAGCAAAAGTCGTCTGCTCATGAAATGACTGAATAATAAGGTAGTTGTGGATTTTCCCCAAATATGCCGATATACTAAGCTCTAAACAGAACTTGCAAGATTATGCGCAAAACGTAGGCCTTATGCAAAGTTCTTTCGTAAAACATACTTGCATGGCACTTAGCTCATATGATAATAAAAGTAGACCCAGATGATACCTGTGCCATATATTTTCCGCTCTAACGCTCTGCCTTAGTCGATATATATGCGTTAATTTGTATTCCAAGATACAAGTGATGGGCGTGCTCCGACGACAATTTTTATTACATGTTGTGACGCGCCCATTGTCGAGGGCGTGGGGCAGTGTGGGAATCAATGTTTCCGGCTGCCGCACCTGACGGCATCCCTGGATGGTGGATCTCGCTTTGACTTCAGAGACGCGGGTGAAAAGGGAAAGAAAAACCAGTCGAGAAATGCAGTCGTGGCGCCTGGAATGGAATGAATGGATTCCTGCTCTCTTTTCATCTCCGACCGCGAACGTTATAAACATCCATTCATCCACTTCATCTCGACAACCGGTTTCTGCTTTCGACACCTCAGCCTAAAGACTCCGAGAACGAGATGCAAAAGAGCTAACGGGATCTGGATACGCACGGCATTGCGCAACAGGTACTGGCGTGACCCTGCGACCACTAAAGTGAACACATAATGGTCCTCGCCTCCTCCCGACAAAATCTGCGCCCATGCGAGTCAGGTGCGCTCTATATTTTCCTTTATCAATGGGAGGGGGGGTCCAAATGGGCCATTTAACCAAACTGCAAACCACACTGCAACAGATCTCTAATGTGAAGTAGTGACCATGAATTGATGGTATCGAAGCACATTTGATGCATGTACGGATTTGGTTTTCCGTGATCTGACGATCATAGTATGCAATTCAAATCCGAAAACTAAATTCTAGGGTATGACTAATGAGATTGGCACGATGATTGCTACAATTAGTGATAATAAGGTGAGAATCCTACTTTCTACGCTAAAAGCTGTGATCCTACATTTGTCTCACGTACCTTATCACCACGCTACTGCGTGTAAATGTCTACCAATTGCGTTAAGTTCATCTATTAAAGAAGCGTAATACATAGCCTAAATAATAGTTAACTCATGAAATTTACGTATAAGAACAATGAGAAGAGACCAGCATTGGATGGAGACGAAGTGAACATGCTGGCCTACACTCACAAGCGAGATCCTCATTGTATACATAGAATGCTTGAACGCAAGTTTTTATGGTACCCCACCCCGTTAACAAAATGTTCAACCGGAAAATATTAAAGCTGTCAAACCTTAAGAAAATTGATGTAAATATCTATCCATCTAGGTCTGTCAGAGGAATTAGGCTGGCCGCCACTTGAGAAGCGAAGCGAGCAAGCGAGACTTTAGGCATGGTTCAGAACACACGAGTTTAACAATGACACAAAGAGATTCATTATGGCCCCACACTATATAGTATACCTGTGGGTAGGCTAAACCAAAAAAGATAAGACAAGAGAGATACTCAGGTAAAGATACATACAAATATTCGTTCTTTCCTCGGACAACCAGGAATTATAACAGTTAGAAATCAGAGTCATTATAGAAATATTAAAGACATTCGATTTACATGTGAGGACAAGATTAAACGCTACGTAGAAATGCGGTTTATTCGTGGGTGCATGCGAACTCGTATGTTAGTTGCTAGCATATGTACAGGGTGAAGCAAACTGGACTTCCTATTTTCAAAAGATTACTGAAGAGCGTGCAGGAAAATTAGTGGAGGGAGACTAGTGGCGTTAGCTGGGGTAAACGACGCTATTTTTAGTAATTCCCATGCAGTGGTCTGGTGAGCATCGAGGCTTTGTCGCAGAAACGTTCTTTAAGAACAATCATAGTGAGGTGGCGACGCAGAGGGCGTTGAGGTCTAGCGATGAAGCGCACTTTCATCTCTCCGTCTCAGTAAATAAGAAAAATTTTCGTTGCTGGACGACGGACAAACCTCGCAAACTTCACCCAAGACCTCTTCATAGCCCCAAAGAGAGTTCGGTGCGCTGTGTCCTCCATAGGCATTACTGGGCCTTACTTATTTAATCTCGAGGTTCAACTGTTACAGTGGACTCGGAGCACTATTGGGAGATGCTGGAAAACTTCCAAGATGGAAGTGTATGGTGAGGAATATGGCACAAAGCCTTTTAATTTCAATAGGATGGTGATGGCTCATGCCGCCCGTCCTTAACGCCAAATCCTGCAAGAGAAATTTCCCAGCCGCCTGGTCTCCTTACGTTCATTGGCTCCCCGAATTTGAGCCCATGTGATTTTTTTCTTTGGGAATATCTCAAAGCTGAGGTTTACTAAGTTCGACCACGGACCTACCCATTGCCTAAGGAGGCAATTACACATGTCATCGCTGGAATAACGCAAGATATGCTGAGAAGAGTTTTGGAAAACTTTTTTGAATGACTCAACACGTGCATCGCTCACCAAGGTCGTCACCTGGATGAAATAACATTTAAAACCAAATGAAAATAAAAAGACATTAAGTGTAGTTTTCAGAAATAGAAACCTATTTTAATTATCCTGGTTGGATTTATACAATTCACCCGTCAAATCAGGAGGCCCATTCTTATCCACCCTGTATTTGCAAGTGTGCAAGTAAAAATGGGTTTTGCATGAAATATGACTCTGTGGGTAAAACTTGACATGACTTTTTTAGTTTGGCATGGTGTTATAGTTTTTTACGGATGGTGACCTAGCACCCCCGTCACACGCCCTTGCCGCGGTTTGCGGGATATTGTGTAGATGTAGATCTCATCGACAGGTGTGCTAGGGAGATAAAGCTCCGTAAACCTACCCTATTAAGTAAATAATGTTTTTTAATTACTCATTACTATGAATACTCATTTATTTATTGCATAATAATTCATTTCATGTGGCACAAAGGAACACTTAATCCTCTTCTCGCTCCAATAGAGAATAATGACTTTTGTCACAATATAATATCAATTTAAAAAGACTCACAATTAAGCCACCCAATATCCGGAGGGTCATACCAAAAACGCGGACTCTTTTTACTCAAATGTTTCGTCTAAAATTGTTTATGTTCATCTCATCTCCAAATTTTTACCCTAAGCGAACGAAAATTATAGGTGGCTGAAGTTAACCGTGAGCATTCTCAAAACGCGTTCCCACTTCAGATTTTTCATGAATTCATTGTCCATCTATGTTATGAATACTCTCAAGTAATAGCAATCTATTCGTCCAGTTGTCTTTCACAGTTCAGAAATTAAACTAATTCATTCAGCTTCCTCCTTGATTCTTGAAGGCCTACATGAATATATAATGCCACGTTATATGGAACTGTGTTTTCACCTTATGGGAGATATTTACTAAACTGAATTAAATGCCAGCTGGTCTGTGAGACGTCGCGTCCACCTGCTAACTTAAATTAAAAGTTTCCCGAGGATGGCTGTCGTAAAATCGTGGTAGTTCAATCCCTGGGAAACCAGACGACAAGGCAAAAGGGATTTCGAATTCGGAATCTCTGAAGCAAACAGGTTTAGCCCAAGCGCCACCAATTGGAGTATATTATAGTTTTGGGTATAGTTTTGCAAGTGGTTTTGTTCCTTTTTACAGGTGGTGACCTAACACCTCCCGCCACACGTCCATGTGGCGGCTTGCGGGGTATTATGTAGATGTAGATTGGAGCGCCCGGAAATAAAAAAATCCTGCAAAAATTCGAAGAGGATCTTATCTGTTACGAAAAGTGATAATAATTAATGCTGACATAATGGCCACTCTTATTTTACTGCATGGTAGCAAAAAATAAACGCTAAATGGAATCTTTTAAAATCCAAAAATATTTCAATCAAGAAAAAAATGTTAAAAAATTATGCATTAGTGTTAGGTGATTACAAAGAGGTAAGACGAACGACGAAGTTTTAAATGCGATGAGATACAACAGGAAGTTGCCAGGGAAAACCCGAAGAAGGTAGAAAATAGTGGGTGTGGATATGTTGAGAGTCAGTGAGGTGTTTGAGGCCACGATAGAAGGGAGAATGCAGTTGGGCAATTGGGGAAGAGGAGAAAATTAGTTTATTTGACAGCGTGGAGGTAGATGGAACGTAAGAACACCCGAAGAAAGAAATAACGTAGGACGAAGAAGAGGAATCTCGCACGATTTGTAAAAGATAATAGTTATTAATAGAAGGACAATCCAAAACCTACCTCAAATAGGTGGAATCTTGAATGAATGTAACACGATATTTTTTCATTCAAAATTTCTTCACATGGCATAGTAAATTTATAAATTGTTGAAATATGCAAGATATTTGCAATAACTGAGATGAAAAATGAAAAAAATAAAACTAAAAATAAAACAGGGCCAAAAATCCTTAGCCTAGTTAAGCGCAAAGGATGAACTGGCTACACCAATCGCTAATGAATAATCCCAACCTTCTGCAACCCTAGTGAGTGGGTTTTCCATTATGATCTCTTGACTACATCTTTAGTTTCCGACGAGCACGTGTGAATGACGGCACAGCACTAATGTTCAGCCATTCATTGTGTCTAGGGAATCAAGTTCACACGTGCAAAACTAAATTTGATTAACTGTCTCCAAAATTTACACCACTGATATATACAATCTAGAACTAATTATGAGTTAGAATTAATCGTTAATTTTGTTAACTAGAACTACGATAACTTAGGCATGGTCAACTTCTTTCACCATATGGCTCAACGCAGACATATATGTACTAATAATTTCAGCCTCAGCAGTATTAGCAAATAGAGTGATTTATAAAGTGCCGCTCTTAACATTTTCAGCCGAGGAGTCCTATTGCACAATCATGAGCGGAACGTTAAATGCAACTTAATAAAAACTTGCTGAGAGGTAAAATCGAATTCATTGAATCGTTCAGCTTCTTTTTCTAAAAATATGGTCCACGATAAGCGATTATCAGCGAAAACCGACCTGTTTCTTGCTATAGATTGACACCTGGACTAATCAACCACTGCGTTCCATGAATTCGCGACGCAATTTTACAATGAGGTGCAGTAAGAGTGTTGGGGGCGGGTTTGGAGAGAGAGGGAGAGTCATAGGAACCCTTTTCGCTGGAAATGAGTCATGACCTGCTTTAGGAGCGTGAGTATCTCCATCCGATGAATCCTATGCTTCCCTAAATAAGCGTCCTTCCGTCACCATACCGATTACAAAACCTCCATACTCCCATACGCCGATTAATGAAACGGGGGAGCTTCCTGGAGACGCACGCGTCTCCCGAACACGCCCACTGCCCATCTACATGTACATGCTGCGATCAGCTGCGGTTTGACACTTCCACGGACACTTTCGATCTACGAAATGTTAAGGCCACCCGGGTTTTAGCTTTCGGGAGCAAACGACTTCAAGGCGATGCCGAGAGGGGTGGGAACGGCCATGAGGAAGATGGTCACGGAAAATGCACCCACCGCAAACACAAAATCACACACAGCCTTCTCTCTCCCCTGGCCGCGTGAACGCCCCGCATTCTGTCTTCCTCGAGGTGGAGGAGTGAGGGGCAAACTTAGCTCCCTCGCCTCCGCCCTTCTTACCGTCTTCCTGTACTCTGATCAATCCAATGCTCATCGGAGACACGAGAAGGGAGTCTGGAGGAAGGCATGCCCACGCGAGCGGGAGAGGTCACTGAGCGGCGACAGGAGTCGTACAAGCCCCGAGGAATATTTGACGGCCCGCATGATTCCGCGTTCTTCACCGACAACACACGCGAAAAGTACACACAGGAACACAGCCACACACCCCCCACTAACCAACCGAAAGCCACCGTCCGCGGGAGAATGAGCGAGTGGCGAATTCCGTGAGGCGTAGTAAAGGAAGGACGGGGGCGGGTGAAGGTCCTACTCGGGTTTTACGAGGGAGGCGCATTGATATTTCCTTTCACCACCGATTCTCGGGTCCCGTCGCCGGGTTGGGGGAGGAAAGACGACGGATAGGGACGGGGCGGGGAACCTACTCTCCCGCGTCGCGAAATAGCGCCCCGGGTAGAACGTCAAGGTAATCCCACCGTGAGTCGAGCATAAACAACCAAAACAATTGTTTCCTGTATGGCGGAATAACTTTGTTCGTTTTCCCTCGGCCTTTCTTCAGTCACTATTTCTTTTTCTGGTAAAAATGCGTGCGCACTCGATTTTCGCGTGGTTCGCCGGCGCGATAGAGACGCGACGGTCTCGTCGGCACAAAAAGAGCTATCGATTCCCAAACTTATAAGAGAAGCCTTCCTCCAACATCAATATATACGATATATTAAGACGTTCCCAAACTCCTAGCCAGCCCCTACTTTCACATGCCCTACCCCAACACATTCTCTCCCTGATCAAAGACAAAAACAGACTCAGAAAGTTATATCAGAAGACCAGATCACCTCACCTAAAAACACAATTCAACGCAATATCCAACATTGTTAAACTAGAACTTCAAAACCACAGATCCCAGGAGTGGAATGAGAAAATAGCCAACCTTTCCAGAAACGACAACTCGTTGTGGAAAATGGCCCGGACACTCAGAAATCCAACAAAAACCGTACCTCCTTTAAAAATAAATGGTTGTATATTAAACTCAGACAAGGAACGTGGAAAAGCCTTCCTCAATAGAATGACCAATACATTTGCACCTCATACTATGCCAACCAAAAACACTGACATCATCACCTTTTCTTCCTCCATTCTCTATTCCCCTACACCAGAACCCATAACTTGCTCCCCTAGGGAGGTTGCCAATGCTATTGCATCATTTCCCAATAAATGCTCCTCTGGTCCTGACTGTATACCAACAAAAGCTGTTAAATTACTCCCATCACCATACATAGACTTCCTCACTGACATTATAAACTCCTGTTTTGCAACCTCGTACTTCCCAAAAGCTTGGAAGGCCTCAGACATTATCCTTCTCCCCAAACCAGGCAAGGACCTATCCGACGTGGACAGCTACAGACCTATCTCTCTCACCTGCACCCTTGGTAAGCTCTTAGAGAAACTCATTCTGAACCGCCTCAAACAACTTTCTCATCCACTATACAGAAACGAACAATTTGGGTTCACAGCCAAAACATCCACTGTTCACCAAATTAACCGACTTACGGAATTGATTACCTCCGGTTTTAATACTAAACTTGTAACCTCTGCAGTATTCCTTGACATTAGCCAAGCATTTGACAAAGTGTGGCATGAAGGTTTGCTTTACAAGCTGAGCCAAAAGAACATCCCGTTATACCTCCTAAAATTGATTCAATCCTTCTTATCTAACCGCACCTTTTCCATTTCCCACCATTCCTACAAATCGAGATACCATAATATCTACACAGGTGTACCCCAAGGTGCCGTCCTAAGTCCATTACTGTCCAACATTTATATAGATGACATTCCCATCCACCCTGATACTCACCTATTCCTCTACGCCGATGACACAGCCATTGCAGCTCAGAGCTGGTGGCCTTACAAAACCACTGACGCTCTGCAAGCACACCTTGATCTAATCGAGTCCTGGCTTGCTGAGTGGAGATTATCTGTAAATCCCTCTAAATGCACCAAAGTATGCTTCACTCGACACCCGACAAAATATAACAATACCTATCTTACCTTAAATCAACAAATTCTCCCACAGAAACCAACCCACACATTTTTAGGTGTAGTAATGGACTCTAAATTATCCTTCGTTCCTCATATCAACCATAAAATTTCCAAAATCCGCTCCACCGCATTTTCCTTACATCCTCTTCTTACTCAAACCTCAAAAACCTCTCTTTCGAATAAATTGAATATCCTAAAGTCAGTATTACTTCCTCAAATTCTGTATGCATCTCCAATATGGGCCACAGCCCCTGCATTTGCGTTAAAGAAAGTACAGACTTGGCAAAACAAGATTGCTCGCCGGCTTGGAGGAGCACGCTGGTTTATTCCAACAGTGAATGTTTTCAGAGAACTTAACCTTCCAACAATAAATGAAGCCATTTATGCCGCCCTAATAAGTTACAGGAAGTCGCTTGAACAGTCAAAAAATCCTCTCATCGCAAACCTTTGGTCCTCGTCACTACCTTCTGGAATTTACCCCTACCCACACCAACTGGTAAAATCTAAAACGTGCATCCCTAAAAAGAAGAGACGCCTAAACCTGCCGGCAAATATAACCTTTCATCCTACCCTTAACCAACCTCATCGTAATTTCCCCCCACCGAAGGAAACTCCTCAGCAGAAAAAGACTAAAACGAGACAAGGGCCTGGCTCTCCTGATATCCCTAACCTACTCCCACCTGATCCTACCTGAGAAATGTATCCCTCACTTCACCCTTACTACCAAATAAATGAGCTTTCACCAAAGTTAAAAAAAAAAAAAAAATTGATAAATAAATAAAAAAAAATTATAACAATGAACTCTACGAAAAAAAAATAAAAAAAACCATTAAAAACAATAATAATAATAATAAAAAAAATAAAAAAAAAGAAAGAAAAAAAAAGTAATTGAAATACAACAAGACAACTGAACTATCCTGTCACCCTACCAACCTTATTAAAAATTACCACAGCACAAATACCAACTGCCTCTAAAGGATGTGAATCCGAAGGAGTAGTTATAGGTTTACTTCAAATGGTCTGGTCTGGTAAATCAGAAATTGCTTTAATCCATCCTCAGATCAAGTGGCACAGGTAAATTATTACGGGGATGATTTTCAGTTTAACGTTTTAATTCATCTAGATGCCAAATTTAGTATGAAAGGGCTAGGTACCTTTTTAATAAAATTCTTGTTTCTATTCCCAGGGGATAAAAAGTTCTCAACTTCATCTCCTCCAACCGGAATTTGTTTGGGTATCTGAAAAACGCAAACACATTTTCGTTTTGCAAACCATGGTTCGCACATGACCTAAGGTGACAATTTTAACATCTATGCCCCAGAAACATCTCTTAGGTGCATCAATTACTGATGTTTTGGTTTAAGTTTCACTTTAAATTCTTTTTAATAACCCAAGTTTATGACCAATGATATTTTATACGATGAAAAAAATGAAAAAAATACGTTGAAATAATTGCGATGAGTTTCGTACGGCCTATTCTAAAATAATTGATAATTATAATTTTTGCAGAGCTAATATCTCTAAATGTGCAAAATATTATTTGACAGGGATAGTACTTTGCTTCATAAAAAAGGAAGTTATGTTGCTGCACCCTGAACATACGACGGCGTCTTGGCGTGCAATTCGTCATATGGGTGTGTACGGCACAGCAATCGTATCTACATAGTATTTTACCTACCTTCTTACGTAAGACGCGCTTCTTCACTGCGTAATAGTGTCGAAAAACAAGATATTGATCGCATTTCTTATCCAAATACGAATAAAAAGGCTATCCCATTCTTTAAATCAATAGGGCAATAAAAATCAATGTCTTGTGAGTATAAAAATCGCGTAGTCATCGCAAAAATTCATCAAAAAATCAAACTATATTTCGTTTTACTATCGTGCCTTCAAAGCAAAGAATCGATTACAATTGATATACATTGCTTCCCTAAAGATTGTGAAACATTTGAAATTCTATTATTAGTTTTATAATAGTTTTTCCCGTTGATTATCTTAATGAACATTCTCCTTCAAATCATCCACCATCATTTCTCACGTGTCACAAGCAGACAAATTTGACGATAAATAATGCTTGAGAATCATGTTTATTTAGGATCGTGGATCCGTGTTCAGAGGAATTCCGGGGAATCAATATTGGATTTGTTGACTCTCCCATTTGAAAACCTCGAAATTAAATCGGACAAAAATCTATAACCCCGGCAGGACGCTTTGGGGCCACTCTTCCCCTTTGAAATAACGAATGCTGCGTTGCTCTCTAACGGACAGAGGGGGAACTACGAAGCCGTGAGAAATTTCCCGCCTAAAGACACCCACATGTCCATTCTCTAGTCAGTTACAGAAAGTGGTCCATGAGCTAGCTGCCATTCTCAGATAGCATGTCTACCCGGGATGAAAATGTAGTCAGGTAGCCATGGAGAGTAGCACTAATTATGAAAGATAGAACGCCAATTTCAGTTTTCTTGAACTCGGATATAAAAATGACTTTTTCACAATCAGCGAAATAGAGCGCCGTCACAAAGGAATAGCATAACAGTTTGGCTATAATCAAACTGTAAATGAAATTGCATTCATTTTATAAATTAGAGGGATTATAAAACTGGATAAACAGCGGTGATTAAAAAATTTGTCAGTGACCAATTGGAAGCGGGACAAAGTTCATCAGAAAAGCTATGGGTCCACTTTAACCATTTACAAGTAGGCGAATGTTATTATCGAAGTGGGAAAATCTCAAATGCTTTTCCCGCTATCTTTCCATCTTGCGCATCATTCACTATTCCCCACTTGGCATTTCTAGTCTCTGTATAGATGCTAGCAATAGAGGGAGGAAATGATACCACATATCAACTTCCATTAGTTAGATACATTTTCCTAGTTATTATATTTCCTAGCCAACTATATAAATTAGGTTAAATATGAAACAACAAATATTTATCGAGATATTCACTTCAAATTATTATTATTATTAATCTTAATCATAATTCCCCGTAACTTATGCTTTGAAGGTATATCAATTGAGTTTCGAGCCTGATTTCCTCAACACAGACACTGATACTGTAGCAGAATAATTCCATTTTCACTTGAAAGGAAAAGCTAAATCATACAAGGCTCTCAAAATTTCTGTCAATAACTCTCGAAGAAAAACCTTTTCACCAATTAGTCGACACTGAGAAAGGAATACTTATCGTTGAAATTTCTACATCAATTCATCACCCTCAATAAATGTGTTAATTAAATTCGGCTCGGTGCACTGAAATAACATAGCATATAATTTATAATCGACTGAGCCTCAAATTCACTGTCACGAGTCTTTATTCAAATGATGAATACAAACAATTTTACAAGCAGGCTTTCGAGTTACAAAATGTGTTAATAATACTTAAATCGAAACAAAAGATTTTAAAAAAAATTGCTTCCCCCACAGCATGGAAGCTCATCCCATCCTTTTGGAGACTGATGGAATTGCCGTTGGTGGAATGATAAAAGAGAAGACAACATTTACCCAAGGTTTGGGGGAGAGAGAGAGAAATGTGTATAGGGGAAGGAAAAGGGTGGGCTTTGTTGAATTTCATGGGTTGGGCAATGCACGTGGAAGTAGGGTTGAAAGAAATGGTAGAGGAGGTGGCTATGGAGAATGCAGGGAGGGAGCGAGAAGAAGAGTCAGGTCGGCAGAGTGCATTCCACTGGTCGCACGGATTGGGAGAGTGACGGAGTCGAGTGGAGCGAGAGAGGGAGAGAGAGAGAGAGAAAGAGAGGGGGAGGGGCCGCAGGAATTCGGGCGATCGTTCGCGGCGGGGGAGGGAGGAGAGGGGGGAGGTTGACTCCCCGGGTGCGGCCACGTTTCCGACAGCCACCCCGCTGCTGATTGGGTTCGAATCTGTTTGCGGGGGAAGGAGGTGATTAACCTGCGGGACCGCTCTCCCCCCTCCCGAGGGGAGTGGTACATACCTAGTGGCCGAGCGAAGAATTTGGATCGTTCCCGCACGATAACCTCGGCCTGATTAACACTGTTAAGTGGGAATCTCAGGCGGAGACGTGATAATCGTTGTCTCCTCCTTGTGAGACCCAGCCCAGGAGTAGACGCTTACTCTCTCTGCAGACATAAAAACTGTACCTGTTGGCAATTTAACGACCCATCGAGAAGTAAACCTGGATTTCTAGGTGACAGGGAGGAAATCAATTCATTAAAATTGAAAATAGCAAGTATCACCTAATCTTTTTATCCGAATAAACGCCGTAGTAGCAGAAAGTGGGAGTGAACGACAACTGGGTGGCAGGTTCTGGGTTTAAACTCAGGTGATGCCACTGGACACATCTCCTAAAAACAAGGGCGCCTGAATCAACTAATTTGAGGCAAAATGTGAACTGTCGCCAATTAATACGAAGTTGATCAACGAAGGTTTGGTGGAAAAGATTTTGATGGCTTTAAATTAAAGTAACTAAGTAACTTAATCTAATAAATAAATAAATGATTAACGGTAGAAGAATGAGCATCAAAAGTAATTATTAAATGTATACTCCATAACCCCAAAATTGGTACATGCTACAATTCAGCATCTTTAAGGAATTTATTTGACTAACATTTACGATTTAATACTATAATCACATAGTTTTTTCAAATTAAATCATAGAGCATCTTAGTACTTCTACAGATACCTTCGAAACACCTCCACATGAATGAAGACAAACACAGCAAACCATGCCGGAAAACCGTGAATCTCTAAAGCAACGTTACAAAACCGTCGATGGGAGGTTCCTTAATCAAAGATTATCTACCAATAGCACGATTTACGCATCGAAATAATTGAATAGCTATAGAATATTCATGAGAAGAGTTAATGTCGGTGCGGTCAAGGTAGGTCCTGTTTCGGTACAAGTCTCATGCCAGTTTACGTCATAGCACCCAGATATTTAAATGTAAAATCGGGCGCGTAGAGCGATTGGTCTGATGCTTTAACGACCAATCCGCTAACTGTTACGGCTGACGCGCCTTGGAATGCTGCTAGCATCCGACTTTATTCCACGTTACGTAAATTTTCCGTCGGGCAGCCGTAGGTATACCTACTGTGACTAACGCCTAATTTTAAATGTCCAATCATGGCGTAACTTCCAATCATTATCGTGGGCTGAATTCAGATTCCACAAATCACGTCAAATTTTACCAATGCCACTTAATGACGATTTAATTGTGAAATATCAACGAGGACCGACACGCGCCCCGTTTCTCAAGGCCCACAGTCAACGTTCTCTAGGCCCTCTATCAATCCCTTTCATTCACAATCAATAGAATTTAGACATGTAAAACATACTGCAGCAGATTTACTGCATTAAAGGACTCCTTATGATTATTTTTCCCGGGTTTGTAAACAGGCTTGGAGCTTTGAGAACAGAGACGTTGCCAAGATATGTTAACAGAGTTGAGGAAAATAGCGGATGCTGCAATGAATTCGGGGACGAGGTCCAGAGGCAAATAGAGCATAATGACTTCTGTATTCCTCTCTTGTAAATATATTATTACATAAGCATTTGTATTACTAAATAGAGCGATGCTTTTCTACTTATCTTTGAGGGAATTAAGTATTAAACAAGTTTAAACGGCTACCCCAACCCCTGTCCTCGACGGACTCCATTTCAGCACATTCCTCTACTTGTCAAAACATTGACCATCGTTGAGGTCACCTTTCTCTCTTTTGAGGCGCTTAGGAGATGCGTATATCACAACGCATGCATCACTTTGTTTCCACAACGCAATGTAGCGTGAATTGGTGGCTATTATGAATTGTCTAAAACATGTTCGAAAACATTGAGTCATTGGGCTTTCGCTCAACTAAACTTTCTAGGTTGGTATAATAAAACCAACATTATATCAGAAGTGAGGTTAATATCATATCAACTGGATTAATAAGCTGATCCTGTTACCAGAACGCATTGCTACTCAGAGAGGCGAGAGACAGAGGAGATTTTCCTCCCCGTGACGGCATGAGCCTCTGAAGTTGCTCAGGGTAGAACAGTTGATATCAACTAACATGGGTTAACGGTTCATGTGGATATATTACCCCTTATCTTCTTTCCTTATTCGAAAGTAGAAATGTTTAGCAAGTGCTAAACGGGTGCTGTGCTGCTTTTAATGGTAAAGTACACGTAGTGTGTTGTCAATCAAACACACCTCATTTTTTTCATATTTCTGAAGTGTATGTTAAATTTTCACATAGCTCATGACGACATGTCCATACTATCCACCGTACGATTGCATGAAAGTGCTTCCGGCTTTTCTTGGTGAAATTCTTCCGCCTTGACGAATATAACACATAAAAATGTAGTTTTATTGTGCACTATTCGACCTTATAATTGGTTTACCATTTACTTGCCACAAGGCCGTCAGTTAACCAGAAATAACCTCTGAATGAACAAGTTGGACCATTATTGAGACCTATGACCCCCTCCCCTCCAAAGCGACCCCTGCTACATATGGTACAGCAGGTCGTGTAGCCAGCAGCAAGTCACAGAATCGGTTTCGGTGAACGCCAGGCTTTGGGATGAGGGAACATGAGATTGGGGAGGGGGGGCGATTTTTATGCGAGTAGGGGTGAATAAACGGAGTGGAATGGGATGCGGATGAATGGGAAGGGACACGGGGTCCTCAGAGGTGGGCCAAGTCCCCCGTGGAGGGCGGGAGAAGGGCACGGAGGCGGCGGGGGAGTGGGAGAAGGGGTGCAATTCCGAGAACGGAGGGATCCTGAGCATCCCAGGTGGACCTCGAGGAAGAAGAACCGGTGGTGTGATGAACCTTCCGTCGGCACTTTAGTTGCCCGTAAGGGAAAACAAAGAAACAAACAACAGAAGATTCTTACAATGCCCCGACACGAGATGAGGTCGTTTAGCCTGCATCACAAATTTGTCCGAACCAGTACTTCGTAACGTATTATCTGCGGATATCTACTTGATTTACCACATTTGCATGAAGAATATGCGAATCCGTCGTATTATAGAATTCAAGGAAGATAGAAAATAGAATTCTAGGAAGTGAAATAAGTTTGGAAAGAAGGGAAGAAGAGGAGGGCTTTTATTTCACACTAGTTATGCATTGCCACGCACTGAATAAGTTCAAATTCATGAGAGGCATCAGCGAGATATGCTCGATACTCTCCCAAAACTTATGACAAGGACTTATAAAAATACAGGATAAAATTACTCCAAAAGCCTCATAACATATGGAACAGTGAAGCTCATCTCTAAAACAGAGGGAATAGTTAGAACTTCGCAACGTGAGGCAACATAATTAGGTACTATATTGATGATATTAAGTTTAATTAAAAACATATATGTTTAGGTATGCGTGTACTAGTAGGACTCCTTGGAATATTATCAGGGGATTATTACGTCACACAAGTGTTTTGCAGGCCGTTAGTTCTTCCGAAGAAAGAATATTTCTTAAACATCTTAATTATTATCGATATACAGATGTCCGTATCAAATAATTTACCGCCACCAAAAATCACCATCCCAGGGTGAGAGACTATCTTAACTAACTGTAGCTACTTAAGTTCCAGTTTTTTTACCGCAAGTCAGGCTCACCACATTTTCCACGCTTAATGAGATAAAAATGGGATCTAATTAAGAAATTAGAGCTGGAATCTGATAACACTAGGGAACTGATGATGGAATTAGTTTAAGTCTCTAACAAAGTGTTTATTATAGAATATAAAATTATGCGCACCATGGACCCGATCCTACTTATGCCATAGTTGGCACTCTCAAACCAGACAGGAAATGAAATCCAAAAACGCCAATTTTTCTTAATCCAGCCACGCGAACCTCTTTTAATGATGAAAAAACAGCTAACCGACAAACGCTCACGTAGGGAGAAACATTCAATCTAACCACTGTCTGTTTCGTGGAAACCTCAGCCTTTTCATCCATCGCTTCCAAAGTTCCACTGCCAACATCATCAGAAGCAAACTACCTGGGAACATGGCTCGTGCGATTACTTTAAAAGCTCCGATTCACGAGATGCCAACCCGAAGGGGCGGAATCTTGGAGATTAAAAAAGAAATGGGAAAGAAAAAAAACAAGGCAAGGTCGCTGGAAGGAGGAACGAGGAGAAGGGAGAAGGAAGAGGAAGGGGAGGAAATGCGGGGCTTCAGAAATTTTCTTTTATTCTAGGAAGCTCCGAGGATATATCTGAAATGTCAGAGTCCTCCCGTTTGCCTCCGACCCATCTCACTCCCTCCCCCACCATCCCTCTCCAGGTCAGCCTTATACGGCTCCCACACCCCCAAAGGGACTTCAGAAAGCCTCCTCCCCCTCTTCGAGACCCCCACCCACTCCTTCAGCGATCGCCCCAACTCCCATACTTTTCGCCCGCCCCCGCTTTGCCCCTTTCCTTTCGGAACGGTCTCCGGCCCCATCCTCATCCTCCCACCTTTCCCCTCTGAAACCCAGGGGAATCCTTTCCGCTTTTTCGGTGGCTCAGCACCTGGGAGGGGGGGGAGGTAGGCAGGGAGGGAGGGACGCGGCCCTTCTCCTTCCCTCTTGCCGCCTCATAACGTCTTTCCCCATGCTGGCGTTGAAATCTTCGGCGGCCAGAGCCGATGGAGGCAGCCAGGCTCATTGATTTGACGACCTTTGGACCTTTGCTGTTGTGGTCTGCCTAATAATGTATAAAATATATGCTATCTGTGCGAATTAAGCGACATCCCTAATGCCAACCCTGGAAAAATTAAGTCTCGTCACACCCTTAATGCCGTTTTAAACAAGTAGAGAAGCTGGCACAATTATTGGCTACACGAAAAACATTGAAATAGTTTCTGTCGAATAGTGGTAAATGTAAAATTAAGTACCCAAAGAGTTTTCTCTTTTTAATTGTAAGATTAGAAAGGTATTTTCTTCTTCCACTAATAACTACACGTTCTAATGCGCTAACCATATGCATCCTAATAAAATGTGTTAATACTTAATTAGCTTACGCCCTATTATGATAACCTAAACCTAGCCCACGCCAAAACAGATCGGTTAGGATATAGTATAATTTCACCTTTAAGTAAATGCATGACTACTCTTTAATATTATTTCCTGAAAATTAGCAATACTAATTAAAACTTCACGCTCTCGGTAGAGCACACTCAATTAAGGATCTAATTTTGATTCGGAGATAGAAATGATACGTAGATCTACAATTGAGCTTTATATCACTGGAATCACTTAAACTAAAATACTTCGTTTGAAAACTACACATCTCTAGTGAAACTAACTTACACAAAATACGATTATTCAAAGTATTGAATAATTATTTTTCCAGGACTAAAATAAAATGCATATTCCAAAGCATTATTTTCTACGGATTCAAAAGGCTTCACCTGGGGTATTAAATAAAGTCGGTAGTTATTTTAGGTATTTGATCCCATGCGAGCTCTCTTGAAGAGCCGGATTTATCTCACGCCTCTTGCCCCTTGATACCGTAGGAGGGAATGAGTGAGGAAACTCTCTGGCTCTAAGATCGCATTGTATACGCATTGTACAAGCCATGGTTGCCTAGCGAACTACCTGTAGAAGCATATATCTGTAAGGAGGGTTCTAAAAATGTATCGTTAATCAAATGGGAAATCCTATGATACCTTCGTTGGCCGAAACAAAGTTATGGGTGGTCCCCAACTTCACCATAATATCCAGTGCCACCAAGCATGACTCCGCTTCTTTCTGTCTCATTTCTGATTGCCCTCCATGAAATCCTATATTGAGTCCTACAATTGGGCACAATCAATGAACCTCCATACACACATGGGGCCACAGAAATCACGCAACTACCACTATAATTTTGCTATTTTCCTCTAGTTAGACCTCATTTGGAATATACCGCAAGTATTTGGGATCCGTGGGAGAAAATTTGGCAAAAAGAATTAGATAAGGTCCAGAGAAAATCCGCTTGATTCTTTAAAAATTGTTATGATAAGTACACAAGTGTGACAGATCTCTTAGGGGATTTAGGCTGGGAACCACTTGAAGTGCGGAGAGAACAAGCGAGGCTTAGACTTTTAGAAAGGTTCAGAACAAACGAGTTTAACTATGACACTGAAGGAATTATAATGGCCCCACACTACTTAGGTAGATCAGACCACAAAGATAAACTAAGGGAGATAGATTCCAGGACAGATAGGTACAAATACTCATTCTTTCCCCGAACAATCAGAAATCATAATAGTAAGAAACCGAAGTCACTTTAGAAATATTGAAAACCTTGAATTTGCAAGCCGGAGCAAAGTTCAACACTGCAAAGCTGTTAGGTATACTTTCAGGTGCATGTGTATGTAAGATGTAGATTGAGTGTTAGCATGTGTGTGGGGTGTAAGTGTTCATGCATGAATGTATGCCATGTTTTTTTTGTGTGGATATATGATTTTGTGGTTATTGCATGCGGTTTTTTTTTCTTTTTCTTTTCTAAATTACGGGTGGTGACCTAACAGCCCCCGCCACACGCCCTTGCGGCGGCTTGGGGGGTGTTATGTAGATGTAGATAATTACCACTAACATTTGAAAGTACTAATGACAATATGTAATAATATTAATTATGAGTCATTGATAGCATCTTTGAAAGCTCTTCCTATTCTTTAGGTTACGTATTGTTTATTATACGTATACGCTTCCGAGGATTCTTGCTATGCTATCAGTTGACTTAATTTCTGGTTGAGAGCCTTATTTACCTGGGGTATTTCACAAATTAACTTCTTCTAACCCCCTTCAGGATTGACAACGTGGAGCTACAGAAATCCATCACTTTGAGACATCAAATGAACGATTACAATAACTAAAGAAGAGGTTATAGGCAGAGAAGGAACGGAGAGAATTCTAAGGAAATTGGAGTTAGAGGTGGAACATCTTTTGAGACAGAATGGTCTAATGAAAATAGTTACCGAGAGAAAAACGACATTGACGAACTACAGGTATAAAGGGAAACTCGAAATGAGATATAAGAAGCAAGCCTACTACTATGTAGAAGACTACTACATTGTAGTGAAACTTTCGATGCTCAGAAAATTTGAGGAATTATTACAAAGTTCATTTTGATTTGTAAATGAATAACTTGAACGAGGTCACGCACAGTCTGGAAGTCTGACACCTTTACGGTTACGTTACTTAGTTTATGCAGTCAACAGTTCACCTCTATTCCAGAAGGGGTCTTCAGGTCAGAGTGAAGACTCTCCCTCGAACGATGTCAACCTAAGCCTTGAATGGAATGTTACCAGTTGTGCTGATGATTGAAATACACGCAATAATAGCTTTTCTTCAGTAATCATATGGACAGGCTTCATTGCCCTACGCCCGGCAGGTTTATAATACATCCTCGTTAATATTATTCATTATCTTCAGGATCCCTGTTGGAAAACCTCCGCCAGGCAGCTTACGCGCTAACGGCCGCCGCCGCGTACGCTTGCCGATCGAAGGTGGCGCATCTCCGGTCAGGCTTCTCCGGAGATGGCCTGAATCAAAACCAGAGATTTCACACTGTGGTGGCGAAGGATGCGACGACGAGGACTGTGACGACCCGGGACGACCCATGGACCGCCATCCGGTACCCTCCTCCCCTTGGGAGTCCTTTGACCCCGCGCCAGTCCGGCAGCCTCGGGAACACCCACAGCCACATATCGGAGGACGGGGATGGATGGGAGGCGGGCGGCGCGCGAGGCGCAGGGGCGGTTGGTCAAAAGATGGGTGGTCCCCTGTCACCTTTCTCTCCTCAAAACATTCAGGCCCGCCGCCCTAGTCTGCCATTCGCTTGGATTCGGACTCCCTTGGGAGAAATTTTCGGGAGCAGGAAAACGTATTTTTTTACCCTGAATAAATTCCGGGCGTGGATGGAGAAAGGGAGTTAGATAGCTAGGAAGGGGAATTTTAGATTTACAGATAGGAAAAGTAAAGAAAATTTTTGGAGGAAAAGGGAGAAATTTAAAGGCGGAATAACATTTGGTGAAAATAACCTATATTATAATAAGTTAACGGTATAATTAGGATAGAATGAGAATGACGGAGGAGGATATTAAAAATATCAAGCACAGTTCACGTAATTATTAGGAGCTGGAGAAGGTAATCTAAGGAGGAGTATTTATTTGTATGGTTTATTTGACGACTTTTATTGAAGCGAGAATGTGACTTGATAGCCCCTCTTTCCATCCAACCCATATTCATACAAAGACAATCACTGACACCTTGGATAAGGAAGAAAACCCACCTATTCGAGAATCGAACCCGAGACCTCTGAGTTGGCAGGCGAGGGCGTTCCCCGCCGCCACTGGGGCCGGCAGAGTAATGATTGAAGAAACGAGGAGGGCAAGGAGAAGTACAAACTCTGGATTTACATTTTGGGCTTGTTGAATATGCTTGGCCATTATCAGTTTTGGCGGCGTGGCAGCCTAGCCAACAGAACCCGCTGGGCTAGTGATCGGAGGGCCTGGATTCAAGTCACTTTAAACACGCATCTGGACATTCAGATCCCTCCCAAGCTGTGTGATTTTTTTTCAGTTACAGATTTTCCTGGGAAACCACAGGAGGCACAATGGCCCGGCCTCCTTACACTGATATGTGATTTTCACACGTCGTATAGAGTTTTAAATCAGATGAGATTTTCAGTTTGTGGGGCTAATCAATATTCAACCTAATTCGTACCCTTAATAAAAAGTTATGTGGGCGAAATTGCAAAGTATTTATTTTCATACGGAAGAAATTCTGATCACTTTAGGATTATATTCGAGGAAAGTATCTTGTTGTGATTACAAGTAAAACAATAATATCTATTTTCATGAGGGCGAATTTCTCGGGATGGAACCATAATTGAAGGAAATGTAGATTCAATGAACAACTCAGGCGTCAAGAGAAATTAAAATGCGCACATAAGATCGATAAGACGCTTGGACGCATGGAAAGATAGAAGGTCAGGGGCTTAGCCTGGCCATGTATACACACTCAATCTGGAAAACTAAGCAAGGATATATAAATGTTCTTTAAAACTTCATTCTCGTTATCAGGGTGAATGAAAGCGTTTCATTTCACCCGGACCAGACCAGACCAGATCCCCTAATGACTGGGCATTTGCCCTCAGTTTAAGCGCTGCTTCGGTGTGACAACGTCCACCCCTTCAGCGGTAGTGTTTGTGCAGTTTGCACAGGGAAATAAATGGCGATCGAATGTGTAAATGACGAACGTGTACCTTTCCAGTGTTAGTGAAGGAGAAATTGAAAGAAAGACCTCTAGTGGGTTGGCAATTGGCCTTATCTTAAATGAAGGACTAAAATTAGCTTAATTCTAAGGGCCGAGACATTTTGCCCAAAAACACGTCAACAGGACGGAAAAACATTTATCAATCTAAAAACTAAAATTAACATTAGATTCTGGTCTAATTATTGTCTATATAAGATATTTATTTTATTTTTTTCTCTTTTGTTCTGTTTTTTTATATATATATATATATATATTTTTTTTTTCATTGGATATATATATAATTTTCTTTTTGTCCTTTTTTTTTTTAATATAATTTTTTTTTTATAAATTTCTTAACTTTTCTTTTCAAAGTCCTTTTTTTTACATACAATGAAAACAAATTGGCAGTTACACAATGCCTTGAACATAAAACCTTAACTCTAGCTGAAATACATTTATAATTTTTGACACATCTATAGAAAAAGAAAGTCATAGAAAAGAATTCGGTAATGTTACCGAAATAGAATTTCTTTTGGCAGTCTGTAGCTCGGATGGCGTTTTCTATGAAGGGAGTAATCCCATATGTTCTTTGTAAGCGTGTTTTGTGGAAGGGACCTCTCGAGTCGTTCAGCTTGCGCTCGAATGAAGTCGTGTATTTTAGGTATTTTGTGTGCGTTTCTGATCTCATGTATTGGGACGAGTTTACTCTGGTTTGTGAGGTAGCGAAGTATTCTATTCTGGAGTGTTTCTAAGCGTATTCTGTCTGTTTTTGTCGCGTTCCCGAAAATTTCGCAGCCGTACAGCATCCTGGGACGGATATATGAAAGGTACAGTCTTATTTTGGTTTGGTGCGTGAGGCGCGATTTGGAGCACAAGAGTGGAGACAGAAGTGCTCTTGTGCCCTGAGCGATATGTAAGGCATGCTGTACGTGCGTGGCCCATGTCAGTCTGTAGTCGAAGTGTATCCCTAAGAATTTGTGTGAAGATTTCGTCGGAATACGCACGGATTGAAAGGTTAGAGGTTTTTTTGGGAAATAGCTTCGTCTCCTACGAAAGTCGACAACAACACCTTTCTCAGCGTTAATTGTTACTTTCGAGTCGACGGTCCACTTTTCAAGTAAAGAGAGGTGGTTTTGTATCTTTCGGAAGGCACATGTGCCGCTCCAAGATCTTGCCGCGATAGCAGTATCGTCGGCGAACATGAAAGTTTGAGTTTGTGGACATTTCACCCGGAGTTACTTTAATACGAATAAATACTTATACGTAAATGCTACTTATATTTATCATTACGTAGATAGAAAGGTTTACTGTTTCCATCTGAAATGAAAGACCTAACTCGGCGTCAGCTATTCACCACTCTGATTGTTGCCCTTGAATGAGCGCACATTTATATGCAATTGAAAAACATCAGCCACTTCTGTAAAATCGAAAGATATTATTTTTTCCCAAATCCTTATTTAGACCAAAATAATAAACCAGAGCAGAAACAATTTTGAACTCAATTCTGAAACGTGACATCCTGCGAAGTCATTGGCCCCTTACGAGAGAACAATCATGATGGTTTTATCGCCAATATCGAAATGGTGCCGAGAGATCATCTGGGCACGGAGCCATATTATTCCTGGCCCATTCTTCAACAAGCATTCGAGTTACACCTTTCTCGGAGTGACTCGTCTAAATGTATCATCATCCTCACGGATAATTCTTAAAGTGACAGTATTAAGCGGCGTATTCTTCCCGTTTGCCTCACCGTCGGTGCCAAAGAAAGAGCAAACACACCATTTGTTCGTCAGATCCATTTTGGCGGAATTTCCGGTCGCGCATGGGCTGACCGTCGAACTGAAGGCACCAGAGGAAGAAAGGCCGTCCGTCTATTAAAGGAGCAGAGTTTCCGAGTAGTGGCGCGCGAAATTCACGCTAACACTTAAAATCGACGCCCAACTGTTGCGAATAATAATATGCGGAGGTCATCGATCATCACGCAACTGCTATCATGAGCGGGAGCCATGTATATTCCAGGAAGGTTGAAAAGAGTATCCGGAGTGTATTTAATTGAGGAACTTGCGGACTTAAAAGCCCCAAAAGGAAATGATTCGCAAAAGAACGCTCGTTCCCAAAATATTAGCGTGTGTAAGAAGATTTTCGTATTCGTAATTTCACAGCTTATCGAGGATCATCATTAATTTTCATCATCGGTCACTCATTTTAAAAAGCATCGAAAATTAAGTGTATCTTTCATTAAACTCGTACAGGTATTGCAAGCATATATAGGAGCTTTAAAACATTCCCCAATTGGAAACAGTTTTGTTGAACCTAAAATAAATATTAATTTAATTAAAGCGGGAAAAGCTGTTGCGTACAATGAATAATAAAAAAACAACAGTCATTAGAGTAACAAGTCAAGTGATTATTAATTTCCTATGCCTATTTCCTATGTTGTGGACATAAAGTTACATACCTAATTATTGATTTACCCCAACTGATAATGCGGCTCTTATATTTACATATAACTAAATGCATTCACTGGATTTACGTTACTATAATATGCGTGTATTTGATTCGAAATCTATATTGTTCCTTTTTACGGGTGGCGGTGACCCCCCGCCACACGCCCTTGCATCGGCCTGCGGGGTATTATGTAGATGTAATGCATTAACAGTGGTACTATCAGTTTTAATTACAGCGCCTGTCGTCCTATACACGCGTCATGGACGAAAATAAGTCGCCGTTTACGCCATTTAGATACGGATCGACATTAGGGAAAATTGGATCATTTAGGCAAAGAAACTTGTGCAAGGTAAGTTTTATGTTGATCTTGGATATTTTTGAAAAACTGGAAATTATCTCAATCACAGTTGCTGATGGATTCAGTATGCCAAGCATCAAATACGACGGGCCGCATTCGGTTCTCAGACCCATTACTTTAACAACAGAAGGTTAAAGGTCTATGATTCAGCCACGTGGCGATGTATATACTAGTGCTCGACCGTATCCTTTAATATTCAAACAAGAAAATTACTGTTTGCTTTTAATCGTGTTTCACACATTGGAGTATCGACAAACTCAAATGGTCAACAGTGACTTGCACGAAGTCCTTCCTTGTCACATCACCTTTGAAAAAACAATTGAGACAAAAAATATTAATCGTGGAAGATATGTAGTATTGATGAGTATTGTGCACATTTCTATACTGCATAATTTCCATTGCTTGCACGCGCAATTTGAACCGTTCGGTCAAATTAACCATACAGTCATATCCTCTTAAATCTGATGTCGAACACGCAGATTGCTAAGATTTGGGACCCGTGTCTCAAAACTAAATCGACTTACAAACCCTTATAATTTCGCCATACAGTATTTCGCCAGAGTATTCTTTTAGGAATATGGTTTACAACTCATCTACATCTACATAATACCCCGCAAGCCGCCGCAAGGGCGTGTGGCGGGGGGTGTTAGGTCACCAACCGTAAAAAGGAAAAATACCACATGCAAAAAAACAACACGGAAAATTACACCCACAGCAGCGCGCACACTCATGCAAAAATCCTTTCATCCAATACTCATGCAAACACATATACCGCAAAACAACTTAAAAAACTGCACCCCGTGATGCAGCACGAAAGCCATCCTACAACACGGAAGCCAGGACACAACAAGCAAGAAATTGAAACATCACTACCACATGAAAATGCACCACGAAACACTCTGCCCCCAAAGAGTCTGTAAAAGGCGACCCACACCCAACTCACATCTGCATGGTAGCGACTGGGTTTGAAAATGCCTTACGCTACACATACGATTATTCCATAGGATTGGAAATTGAACTGTAGCTTTGAAAAACGGATCACCGGCACGCCCTCACCAGCGGCAAGAGACGAAATTCTCTCCGAACCCAACAGGACGACGCTCATCTCCAGGAGTCGTCGCGGACAGCGAAGATGCCCAGCCACAAGCTCCGGCAACAAGGGCGACTCGGCTCCTGTAAGCCCTTCTTCACTTTAACCCACCTCCAGTTTTTTGCAAGCCCTTTCCCTAGCGAGGGAGGGTGGAAAGAAACCCTTTTTCTACCTGACGAGGGGCATAAAGTTCCAATGGCCACCGGGAAAAGAAGTTGGGGTAGGGTATGGCGCGAAGGGTGAGGGCATTCGCCCCTTTTTTAAAGCTATCCGAGGATAGCGGGGTCGCGGTGCAGCCAGGTAGTCACTCTACTCATCAGCCCGTTTCCAATATGCCCCGCACTGTTCCCCACCCATTCACCCGTCCTCTGTCAAAGGATTAGGAAGGGACTGGGAAAAAGGAAAGGCTTTTCACTGGAAAAGGGGCTCATGCTGCCACCTCCACCTCTCTTAAATCTCTCTGCTGTTGTCTCCAAGAGAGTGAGAGGGGCAGGAGACGTAGTTGCCAACCGAATGGTTGTATGCACCTTTTGGCCGCGGGAGGCTTCCCCATCGTGGAGCAATGCGAGATAATGTTATATCAACACTATCGGCATTTATCTCACATCAAACGGACCGGTAGATGGAATAGGAAGAAATCAATATTTATGAGTACTGAGGCTCTTAGTAACAGAAAAATCATGGATTAAAATATAGCGGTACCCTCGCTATAGTCGGTATATGTTGTAGGTATTTTCCAGAAACATTTGTTCGTACATTTTACTCTCCAAATCCTTTTACGTACTCGCAATAAATCGGAATGAAGATGTGTATGTTATCATGAACACGTTATTTTATTTAAAGGAGGATAGATATTAGAGCTTTAATACCGCATATCTCCTCATTCCGCTTTGGGGTTTACATACGCCATCTTTGAAGGCTTCCAATTCGTCCTTCGCGGTATTGCCAACCACCAGAAAAATTTTATTGGGTGGACTTTTATGCCATTAATGAAACAAAAAATTAATAGACAACCAATTCATACCAGGGTATGCCAATGTATCCACCTTAATACGAGTTACGCAACTAACAAATGCCTAATTTTCCAAACGGCTGCCTACGAATCGCGAAGGAATTTTTGTCAAGGAAAGGAGAGCCAGACGAGAAATATTAAGCATAGATTATTTTAATTGGCTTTAATGTATTAATAAAAGGTTATCTATGGATTTTTTTGTATTGAACGTTATATTATTATAATTAAAAGTCGAAAATAGGAAGTAATTAGCAATTTGCCATATTATTAAATGTCCACCACACGGTTTCAAAAACAGACATATCTACCACAAACATAAACTCAAAAAACTCCAAACGATAAACAAACCCAACATTAGTATACAGAGCTGCCTTTTACCACACCTTATATATAATTGAAGACGAAGTGATGCAATAATTTTTAGTTAATTTTCATCGAGCGAAATACAATAAAATTCTTCACCGAAAGGATCTCTTTTTAAGACACCACATGACAACTTCCGTTGTTAAATTCGTTTGGCATGTTGTTATATGTCCAAGACGCATGATTTGGGGCATAATTATATTACCAAATCCATAAAATGTTTCGATTTGGAAAAAATATTTCGTTGAACTAATGGGCATGTTAGTCGAAATATTCAAAATTAATGGTACATGTTCTAATTTCCGTGAATGGTGGTAAAACACATCCTACCGGAAGAATTTTACAAACGGCTGACGGAAATAATTCCGAAACTCTTAGAAACGAATATACGCACGTGAAGATGACATATCATCAAAAATGCCATTGACATCGGAGAATACCCTTACAGTTTTGCGTGACATCATAGTTATAAGGATGAAATTTTTCCATTAGAAAGTACGATATCACTTCCGGTGGATGGAATGAAAGTAATAGCGCAGAGTAATTAAGAGGATTTTCGTTGACCATTCAGTGTCGAGACCACACAAATAGAATTCAAAGATAAGCCTCAGTATAAAGAGTTTATTGATTCTAATACTAATATTGATCAAACTTGTTTAGCTGGCAATTGCTACCACAAGGGTGAGTGGATTTAAAGGCGATACGAAGAACAAATATCCGTTACGTCAAGGCTTCCTCGCGACGGAGGGCAAATAGGAAATGGAGAAATCTACCGAATTTTCAACTACGGTGATCATTTATAAGAACTGGCAACGCCGCCGCCGGGTACACTATGAGCGGGGCCCATCTTTGAGAGAGAGTGTCGGGAGTCCCAGGCGACCGATCGACCCTTTTCCCCTTCATCCCCTTCTGGTTCGGGAGTTCTTCCCCGGGCCAACCACCCTCCTCTTCCCGACCCCCACAATAAAGCGCGCAATCCTTTTCGCCGCCTTCTCCATTTCCCTCCCCCCGCCTCAAAGAGGGCTCCCCCGTCTGTACCTAACTCAACGCATTGCCTCGTACGATCTCGAGATCGGAAAATTATGTCTTCTTAGGATGTCTCAGCATTGTGTAGTTAACACCGAGGAAATATACCCCGGCGTGGGCGGGATCGCCCGCAGTGGGTGCATCCATTTATTCATTAGGATGGGAAAACGAGGGTCAATCGAGACGATCGAAGTTCCGAGGCCGTCGTATGCCATAGGAGCATCAAGATCAGTGAAACCGAATAAAAACGTGATACAAAGCGTGTCTTTGGATATGTGATGAAAATAATGCATTAGCAAATGTCCTGGTGTATTTCCTGCGTTCTACTAATTTTAAAAAAATCAGTTAATATTCACATCGAAGAAGTGGGCACAAAAATCACAGCAGAGAAATATTTCCTTTTGAAGACATGGGTTTAATTTGACAAATGCCAACGAAGATTTGGCATTTCGTCAAGAGTACTGCTCATCAATGGAATATTACTACAGGCGATAGAAAACCTTCCCTTTCTAACTTAATGAATTTTTTTAACTAAGGTTTCTATTGCGGATGTGATACTCTGGGTCATAGGACCAGAAGAATGAGGGTAATTCCATTTAAATTGTAGTATTTTCAGCTTATTCGAAATTCACCCAAAAACTTTCTATACTCTTCATTCGTTATCACTTTTTGTCTTGTTTCTTCTGAAACTCATATATATTTAGAAAAATATAAGAAGATACGCGGAGCTCCAGGTTTCACTGGAGTCAGTATGGTAGAAAAGTTTCGCTTCTGTGATCTTTTGATCCTGTGATTCTATAATGATATTTTCTTTCGCCGGTAAGAGACAATTTGATTTCTCTAGGGTTCCAACGCTACACTTGGGCGACTGGTGCTGCAGACACTTCTGTGGGATGCTGATTTGGAAGTTTGTTTAACTTGGACTCCACCATTCAAGATAAAACTAGCGACCCCGTCGGATTAGAATGGGTAAATCGTCTCAGTGATGAGGATCGGTGAAAAAAATGTTAATATGGAGATTTTAATAAGTGCTAATGAAGAGCTACTCTTAGATTACGTATTAATGAATGAAAGAATTACTATTAGTCATCTACATCTACATGTGTCATGAACTACAAATTTCTAATTTAAATTCAAGATTAGTAGGAGTCAAGATTTTTTTTGTCTACCTTACAAGAGCCACAACAACTTCGCGGTGTAAATATATGACGGCATCGTTAATAATTACGACTTAATAGTTTCGGCTCTTTTCATTCATCGCACTTATAATGCCGTGGCCTCTGAATCATGGACTAAGTGGTTTACCTCTCCCATCAGTCAATGCAACATACCTCGGGTTCAAATCCTTCAATTAGATTCTATCACTCATTCGGATATGACTGTGTTTACTAGCTTTGTGAACAAGTCCCATTCCTTTCGAAAAGTGCTGGCGATCCTGTTTTTGGGTGTTATTGAGATAACTACTGTATAAGCCAAAAGAATAATCACGCCTTTGAAAAGGTGTTCAGGCCTCAAATGAAAATTCACTTCAAAAACAGGAATTAGTCAGACCACGACATCAAAGCATCAAGTGTACGTATTACAGGATTTTGTAATTTCACGGTCAATTTCCATACCCCTTTATGTCCCGAAACGCTTCTTTACCGTCCGATATCTTTTAAAATCCTCCCTTTTGTACCTTCCCTAGCGTAATAATGCCTTCGGAATCAGCTCTCGACCAAGATGAGTAGTTCCTCCGCCGACCCGCAGAGGCGCTACACATGGCGGTGCAATTTATATCATTAACGCTGCCCTTAGAAACACATCATTGTGCTGAAATCCTCTTGCTCTCACCTCGATGAGAGACGGAAATCGATCAAAGAAAATACACTTCATCTAAAAACAGATTAATTCCTTAGATTACATCAACAACCAACTCGGAGATATAATGTGACGCAAGGGAATGAAGGACTCCATTAATTAAAATTATGGCAATTAGAAAAAAATAATTTTTATGAACTCATGGACGTTAGTCCACACTTTTCATTATAACGCCGGGCCAATTTCCGATTGGATCAACTATTTTCTAAGCGAAAGGTCCTAATCTCATGAATTGATGTTGATGAGGATGGTACGGGTGGAGAAATTAGGTGGCGGTGGAGTTGGGGTTTGGGGGGGGGAGAAATAAGCGGGCAGTTTACAGAGGCAGACGTCTTGCAGGGAAGTCAGGGAGAAGTTATGAATAGTATGCCACAAAATCAACTGTGAGATCATCTTTCGAGAGGTGTGAGCGAAGAGGAATGAGAAAAAAAGAAGCATGATAGGGGAGAATATGTTAGTACGACAGAGATAATTTAACAATTCATTTTCCGGAATAAAATTCCCATTATTGATTTGGCACTGTTCCAGCAATTTTTTAAACTTTCCCTCGGCTAGAACAGGAAATGATTTATACACAAAATTAATTAAAATACAACAAATATAAAAATAACGAATATTGCAAAAAGATCACAGTATGCGTTGATATAGTATTGTTTTTTGAGTTGAAAATCTCGTTTTCTTAAGTAATATCATAAGATATAAATGAACGATACATTTTTGCCTTTATTTTAATCCAGGGAACGCCACAGTTACGCTAGAGCAGGCAAATAGGAGATGGATGGATGCTTTTGTAATTATCCCAAAAACATGAAATAGAAAAGTTGAGTTCCATCATGGTTCGTATAAAATATCTTCTCGTCACTGAATGACGTCGCATTCACACCAAACTGCCTATTTATAGATAATTTCCATCATTTAACCCATAAAATGTTAAGCAATGTAGTTGGAAAAAATATTTTTGGCCCAACAAATGTCCCTCGAAAGGAAAAAAAATACCTACAGGGTGTCAAATCGGCAGAGGTGGCTGCCCTACAAGGCAGGTAGGTACTCCTTTTCAGAACAAGGGTCGGTTTGAAAGATGCGAGGTCAGAGTAAAAGGCGGGAGGGGGCCTGGGAGTGCAGGGGGAGGGGAGGATGGAAGAAGAGGATTAGGGGAAACAGTCACCACTTCCAGGGGCATTTCGGATTCCGATCCCATCCGGAGGTGTCGATCCATCCCCTAAGGGATCGCGTGTCGCCGAACTACTTTCCGTACCCTCTTGGACATAAAAAAATGGGGAGGATGGATTAACCTAACTTTTTCATGCAAGTGAAGACGTCTTTCCGATATTTTAATGAAGGTACATCACCAAATACTTTAGCCCTTTCGCTACCACTCCGATTGGCGGTACGTTGGTGACGATTTCATATGCGTTCGAAGAAGCGGACATCGTTATCCTATCGTTCGTCAAGTGGCCACGTTATTTTCCATCGAACGGTGCGTTTTCTTACACCTAACTACTATATGGCGTTGAGAAGTTTGAAAACTGAATCTCATCGGCATTAAAATAATTTATTGCAGGTGGCTTTTACTTGGAGATATATTTAGAGCAAAATAAAATTCAGCAAAATTGATCTCGTGAACTTTCATTTGGGACACGACAGATTGACCGTGCAGAATAACGAATTTTAGGACCCAGAAAGGTGGATAAATCTACTGACATTAATACAGTAGAATAACACCTAAAGGTTGTTAAGTACATGATCTGATCGAGCTTAATGCCGATAAAGAATTGAAAAAAAGTATTTCGGATTCCTTGAGCAAAGATTCAAGCCAATTTTTGCGTCATATTATCAATAGGAAAATATGATGACGAGATACCTATTCTGTTCTTACAGAACATTTATGAACTACGTTTATTTCATGAAACAGTATTAAGGTGCAAGAAATATAAATGTAATTGCGAAATCGGTGCCATTTTTTGTTAAATTTAATTATTCTGCTACAATGGCAACACTGGACCGCCACATGTCCTGTTAATCTGACATCCTAAATATCGAAAGACCGCCAGGTTCTCACAATGTGTATTCTACATACACTCTTCACTCTAGATTATGTTGGCAGCTGACTGCTCTTCCTTTGAGACTCGCGAAATTATTTCGCTTCATAAAATATTCAAGAACTTCCCCTTTTAGACGTCGAAGATTTTAGATTGAAGAAGGGCTAATTTTCATCGCGCCTACTTTACATAATCTGTGTGGATATCTATTATATTCGAGGGAAAGATGCCAAATTTCGCCGAAGAGCTCGTGGTCCGCAAAAGGCCGGACGGACATGTGGTCTTCCACACAGCTACGTCGGCCATCTTGCTTCCGCTGTCGCCTCCTCCCAGCCGGCGGCGTGAGGGACGCGGCATTCTCCTCCCCACCCTCTCCCTCGGGCGGCCAGGGTTGCTGCGAGCAATGAAGTGCACTCGGCCAGGGGGAGGGAAAGGGAACGAAAGAGAGAGATAGATTCCGCTAGAGAGAGATAGATGCTCGCAATTCCAACCACTTACGTAAATAATAATTCTCTTGACTATATTCGTAGGTATTCGCAACACGAGGCCACTTTGCATTTAATATGCGACACTTGGCCATATATTCAAGATGGTGGAACGTGCGTACCGAAAATTCATCATATACTATTGATTACAAAGCAAAAAACATGTTCGTGATCATTGTCCACCAATCCGCGATTTACTTGCCACGTATTCATTTTAAATAGTTAGCCACCCTCACGTTATTTTAACTCGGGAGTGTTCAACGACGTGTTGTGTGGGGCTCAAGTCTCCATATCTATGAGAAAACCTACTCTGAACCGCAACTAATACATAATAATAATTATACTTTTGAGGAATTATTTTTAATTTTTAATCGTTACCATACTCTGAGCGAAATGTACAACTGTACCTCGGGAAGCAAAGTAACTCACCCGTGGTGGAAACTTCAGCCGTAGTCAGCGCAAACCACAGTTCGAATTACTAAATTTGACGAATACAACGGATAACACGCCGCAAGCCAGTAGTGCGAACAAGGTAGCAGAGGGTAGTTTAAGTTAAGAGCAAGAGAGGGGGGATAGGAACGGCTGCCATCGCTTTATCGAGAGAAATATAGAGAAAGGGAGAGAGAGAGAGGAAGTGAAGAAGAAAAAAACCTATCTTCTCCCATCACCGCTCGAAAACCTTTAACCCCTCCTCGCTCCGGGTAGGTATATTTTTTCTCCTGTCTTCCGAACGAAGACACCCTCGGAGGAGAGTGCATAGGCAGGCGGGCACAGGAAGCGACGGAACCCACCCCCTTCCCATCCCTCTCTCTTCGCCCCGGGTCTCACTCCCTTTTTTCAACCCCCTAACCCAAAATACGGCTGGCTCCCTTCTTCACGAGGGGGAGGTGGATGAGAAGAGGGGTGGCAGGCGGCCTAAAATCACCCCTCCTCCAACGCGGAGGCAAAACCTTCCCTCCCGGCACTTTCCCGCCCTCGGCTCCGTCTCTGGAAATGCCGAAGGTGGGCAACGTGGAAAACGCCGCCGCGAAACTATACCGACCGATTCCCAGCGCGCCGTCGGCTTAAAAATGGACCCACGAACCTCCCTCCTCCTCCTTTTCACTCACTTAAAACTTTCCACCCCGTTGTCTGAGGGTGAGGGGGGGAGGAGGGTAAGGGAGGGGAGAGGAAAGGAACGACCCTCATCCACACCGAACGTGAGTGCCGGCCCATGCCGCCGCTGGTGCTGTTACTACGACCGCCGTCTACTACGGATTGGCACACTCGTTCCTCACTCAGCGTTTCCGTTGAGGCTGGGGTCGTAATAGAGAACTCAACATCACATTGACTCAATTTGATTGATTATTCCAGTGGTTTGGCACCAATAGAGATTCATATTAACTTTAACACCGAGCAAAGTAATGTTAAAATATTGAGCGGATTGAATTTGTGTTAATTGGAAGTTAAATGAAAAGTAACATAAACAAAGCAAGCAATAATGCATTTCGCACTTCATTGAATGTCGCATGTTCGATTGTGTTTTCGCGTACATATTGAGCATGAAGTTTAGATTAAAAAGGCGAAAGAGGAAACACTGATTTCATTTCAACTTATATTTCCAGTGACCCCAAGATTCATCTACATTTTAGAGAAACGAATTGTACGGTTGCACCGATATACGTTTAACTGAAGAAGAACATGAACTCGCAAGACTTATAAACGTGAGCATCATTTTTGCTTTTTTTTCATGCAGTTTGGTTTTTTACTTCAAGTTGATTTCTAGTACTGCCATACACCGAGTATACAGGTCGACAGCCGCAATTTTAATTAAAATTTCATTTTTTTTCATTTCTCGGGTTTAAGACGACCTTAGTTTTTCTCTTACCTAATGAATGCTCCTAATTTAATTCCAGGAAATAAATCATAATTATAGATTGTGAACTTCGTTAAAAAGCATGTTTTCAGGTAATAAGGACTAAGAAAAATATAATTTTACTATTTTAACGGTAGTTACAATGTCGATATTTAATTAGATTATTTCATAGCATTGACAGTATGGGCCACAATATTATTATCGATAGGGAGATTTGGAGTATAGATGTACTGTAACAAGCAGGCAGCATTAGGCTGTGTTTTTTGCAGCTAGAAATGACATAAATGTGACGCTGTTATTAAATGGTGTTAATGGCAGTGAATTCTAGAATGTGACGAGAAGTTTAACTCACATCTAAAATAAAATCTTCCAGTTAAATTACTATGAATACCTTGTGTTCACGCCAACCTTTGATTTTTTTAATTGAAATGTTGTTTGTAAAGGTGTCGACCTATGCACAAACATATGCGGAGATGTTTTTCACAAGCCGAGCTTTATAGCTATCTTTTAATATTCGAATATGCGAATCACACAACAGTATCTATTTCGCATCGTGTTCAGAAAGCATCAAGTATGCACATTGTGAGGGGTTGATCAAATGCATTTCCTGTTTGTTCTGTATCGCACATTTGAGGCGACACGCCGTAATATCGCACCTCCCCCCTCCGGATCGTCCCCCATGGCGATAGGGACGTCCAACGGATCATGCATGCGTGGTTTCGTGATTCCAGGGATTTCGCACCTTAAAAAAATAAAATTCCGTCGACTTGGATCTGCAAAAGTGGAACTTTTGGAAGTAAATAGATTCCAGGACAGGTGCTTTACTTTCGGGTGCAGGTGTATGTAAGATGTAGATTGAGTGTTTGCATGTGTGTGGGGTGTAAGTGTTCATGCATGAATGCATGCCATGTTTTTTTTTGTGGATGTATGATTTTGCGGTTATTGCATGCGGTTTTTTTTCTTCTCTAAATTACGGGTGGTGTCCTAACACCCCCCGCCACACGCCCCTGCGGCGGCTTGCGGGGTATGATGTAGATGTAGAAGGCATGCCTGCTTTGCGTGCCTATGATGAATAGAAGGTGGGTTGGTGGACCAGAAAAAAGACGAGGAAAAAACAATTTGGTTTATCAAAACTACCCCAATGGAATGTCGTAGGAAGCAATGCATTTCCTCCTATTTAATCAGAGTACATCTGCAGTGGGTATAATAAATAGGTGTTTAAAAACTAAGTTGCCCGCTAGCACAACTACACATGCCCCGCAAGCCGCAGCAAGGGCGTGTGGCGGGGGGCACATATGTACATGTGCACCATCATGCACATCTATTCTAGTATTTTGATCGGGTGCTTTTTCCCTTTTTCTATCCCTTCGAACAGACTTTCTCTCCCTTATCCCTTACCTCTTTCACCACCTTCCACACACCTTTTTGATGGATCGCGAGGTATTTGGGTACATGTAATTCACCTTCATTTAGTGATAAGTAACAATTACGAAAGTGGCAGGTGCCCACTGTTATAACTATTAATCAATATTTGTTGACACCAACGTGCACGTATCGTGCTGCGAAGGAAACTAGGGATAGCAACCTGAAGGATGTTTTGATAGGTGAGGCTAGGGCTCACCTATTGCTAAACCCCATCAAGAGTGTGGAATTCACCCATTAGGGCAAAGTCGGTCAGTTCCTTTCCTTGTGCCCCATGAAAGATCCTCTCAAATATCTTCACACGAAAAATCACACAGCTCTTGAGTGTTCAGTACTGTCATTCAGAATCAAACCCGAGCCGTTACACTCACGTTTCCCAGCGCTCTACTAACTGGAATGGACCTCCCTCATGAGATGTAAGCTACTGGAATGGTTTATTAACAAACATACAATGATAAACAAGATACATAAAATACACCAAGGCCCTAGTTTCTACTAAGAGTATCATGAGCTAATGAATTACATTTATACTCGACTCACCACGGCTATACAAAACAAAGAGGATTAGAAAAATCTGGAACCCTTAATTCGGTCGACATATTTCTTCGCAGCATGTGAATTTATCCAAAAAAAAGTTTCATAGGTTTATTATTTAAGTGATTTAGATACCTTTAGGTTTTACCTGTATATGGGTTACGACGGAATATTGATTAGGGTGTAAAATAAAAATAAAGGTTTTACCTACGACCTCCGAACGTGGAACAATTTGATCAATCATTAAATAATGTGATATTGTTATTTCTGCATCGAATTCTTCCTGCGGCCATCGAGTATTCATCTACATGTATAAAGAATGGACCACGGGTAGAAATATAATTCAAATTACGCTACTTAACTATATTTTAAATACAAGCCTGAACGTTTCAGTTACCCTAAAGCCAAAAAAATACTAGCATGACAGCATGATAAAATGAAACCCAATCTAAGGCGAGACGAAATTAATGAAAACGCAAATTTAAAATATAAGAAAATGAAATTACATGGCATTGCTTTCTTTTTCTGACACAGTAAGGAGCTACACATTTTGGCGCCTATTCCTCCGAATACGCTCGAGTGTAATCAAAACGATTAAAATGGTATATTTCAATTTGAAGCGAGGAAATGCTAATGCTTAGGTAGCAGTAAGTCTTGTTCACACCCTGTTTCTTTTTACCAGGGGTTTGTCTCTAAAAAACGATCACTAATTTGATTACCCTTAAGAATGACAGTTTGTTTTATTGCTTGCTATCATAATACCATGGTTACTTAAATTAGATTACGTCCGTCGCTTTTTCCGGCCCATTTTCATATCCCGTCCGCCTGAAAAACTTCCTCCATGAACGGAAATAGCCCTTCATCCATATGAGACCGAAATTCCCGGAAACAAAAACTGCGCGGCGACCATGGTGGCTTACGATCGGCGGTGGGGGGACGCGATTGTGTTTTTTTTCATCATCCACACGCAATTATCCGCTTTTAATGAAAAGAAGCCACAACCCTCACTTTTCTAATCATCTCGTTCACACTATCCCAGTCAAGTGGAGGGAGGGAAGGAAGAAAAAAATATGTATACAAGCACACGGGTATTTTGCGCCTTTCTTCACGCTTGGATGCACCCTGGGGCAATGGGCGCGAGGCATGGGTGCTGGCAGACACCGCTGTGATCATTCCACTCATTAGTTTTTATATGGATGACAATATATGACTCCAATCTGCATTCCCGGGCCCAAGTGATCTAAACGAACCGTTGGCTCATTCGTTCTGAAAGGGTGCCCTCCCCTCAGCTCGGCGAAATAAAAATCACCGAAGGAGTAATTTGCAGCAATATCGTGATAAACCATAAGCAATAAACATCGTCGCGATAATAAGTCATATCCAAATCAAGTGAAATACTTGTACGATTATTTTTCATCGTATGCCATTCAGCGGGTCGACCCGAGGCTATGAGTCACGATCCTATGACCAGAACTATGCTATGGGGTATCGAAACTCATTGAGACCTTAAAATGAAATATTGTTGCAAACAAACAACGACGACTGTTTAATCCGATCAAGACTTCCGCGAACTCACGGTGACACACTCATTTTGTAATGGATGTAAGTGAAATTAATAACTATTTTCAATCATAAACCACTCGATTCTGAAATAAACAAAAATATCTGATCGTCATATTATCCAAAATAGTCATTAGCCAATCACCCACCAAGGAAATTTTAATTGTCAGGGAGAAAATTGGATGCAATAAGAACAGTTTTTGATAAGAGCACGTTTCTTTTTAAGAAAACTAATTGTATGACAGTTAATGATAGTTACCGTGTTTGTTTTCTTATGCTCCTGATCAGTGGATCTGATTCAGTTTCGGAAATAAATGCGATTTTATTTTCATGGTTTATTCGTTGTGCATTCGATTATATTCGCATAAAACTCTCCCGGAAAATGAAGAAAATAGCTCGCAGCCGATGTAATTACCGTAGTTTCTGCACATGCTCTTCTACGAATTAACGCGTAATGGGAGATTTGTGAATGTACTGCAATTTATCTCAAAGAATAGTAGACCGTATTATTTTGTCCCGTAGCGCGTAATTTCGTTGTATTTCCTCTCATGCCTGCCAACTTGCAGGTACAAACTTCTGAGAAAGCGATCGACCATATGCTTCGTGTTGACGGAAATTTCATACCACCCAGGTTTCCACCTTCACTTCACGGCCCAATTCATGCCTGCTGTCTTCAATCGATCACGCGAAAAGTTGTGAAGAGCGATGGGACAGGACGGCCGCATACTTTTTCTTTCACTCAATCGCCTACGAATTAGCCATGTGAGAGGAAATGATAGAGAACGAGATACGCTGGATAGATGAGGTAGATACGCTATATACCAGATACGCTATGACGTCAAGAACTTTGGGGGGGCTAAGTATTGGGAATTCGTGTGGCAATTATTTTAAGTTGATTCTTTCTAGTAATACCGTAAAAAGAAAGGGTTGAGTTGATACGTTTTCATTATTTTCGTTTAAACGACGAATAAGCAGGAACATATTTCATTATAACTAGGGAAAATGAATTGGCTCCAGCTGTATTGATAAACGCGGTAAATACAAACTCGTATTTCTCGTCTCGTACTCGTTTTTCTAACCTTTATAACTATATATTTTCTAAAGTTTCACGACAACTTGGCAAGTATCCTAGTTTACACCGTATTGTACCTGAAAGTGTAAACGGCTATGGTCTGGGGCAATCTCCCCGCGTCAAAAGTCCGTATTTCTTTGATTGAAAAGTCACATGATCAGAGGACAAACGGAAATCAAGGTGGGCCGTTAACTTAACGAATTCGTACGTGATGACCGCGGCGTTCGAAGTGTCCCTTTCCTGGAAGATGGCCCTCCGCCGCCACCCTTTGAATGCATTTTGGAATTGCGGAACAGGAAGCGACGGCAGTCGACCCAGATGCTCCCGCTGGGCCTCCCGCTCAAAGACCGTCTGCATCGCTCCCACCGATCGCGAAAGGTGCGCGATGGCGAGATGATTCACCGCGGGCGCGTTTTCCCTTCAAGGTGTTCGCGGCTGCTGCCTCACCGGCTACCCGGAGACCGGAAACAAATGACTCCAGTTCCGCGGAAATGACTCATTTCCAAAAGTCATCTTACAATGCCACTGCCGATTCATTAGGGCCAAGTGGTACCAAGATCCTAATTCATCCTAAACATTGTTTAAGCCGCTCGCTTCTTTCCATTTTCTCCTAACAGGAATGGGATTGTGCATGCATGACTGGTGGCCTAACAGCCCCCGCCATAAACCCTTATGGCGGCTAGCGGGGTAGTGTGTAGATGAAGATAAAATGTGCTGTGCGGGATATTCGAAGATGATTCCCAAGGTTAGTCCAAATAATCCATCAACATTAGCTCATCGAGCTGGTTCAAAATGAACGATTTCCTACATAGCGATCCGCGCGCATTTTATTTCACTAATAAAATAATAAACCTGTAAAATAATAACAATTGAATGCTAAATATCTTTAGTTTATTCAACTGTTTATCCCAAAGTTGCTGCAATTGAGCGTGGATGGAGAAAAGAGGTGAAGCTATCCTCATGGCTCATGCCTTGTCAAATTATTATTCTTGGTATCCTCCCAGTTAAGTTAGGTTTTCGATGGAAACAGTACACAACGATTCATTTACTTGCCTCTCCTAACAAAGCAACATGATATCCGCCACTGAAATTCACGCCAATGAGAATGCCCTGCATCCATCTTCACTACTTCCTTTAGATTGCTTCCAACAGCCTTCTCTCCTCCTCCAGCATGCCAACACTTCGTTTGATTCCGCTTCATATCATTCTCCATATTAAAGTTTTGACGATTCGTTTATTTACGCCCTTTTAACTCTTCTAGTTAAATGCATACTTTCATTTTATTTCCATCTTCCTTATATTTCTTTGTGAACTGAACGATCACTCTGACAAAATGAGATTGCCAAGACGTTACAGACATCTTTAGGTTACACTGCATCGCATAATCAGAAAATTTTGATTTTTACGAAGCATATTCAGTCGTTGGTAACTGATCGTTCATTAGTAACAGGTACCAGCCAAATAGGTTTCAATTTCCAATCCAATACCTTTCAGTGAAAAACAACGCAGTTAGGGTGCAAAATATCACAGTCCTATATTTTTCGCGACCAAAGGCGAGAAAAGAGGGACCGGTGGAATCTACATCAGCTACAACTACACAAATACCCCGCGATCCACCAAAAATGTGTGTGGCAGAGGGTGCACACACCAGGCGGAGTGGGGTTGAGAGAGAACAAGGATAGGAAGGGAAAAAATATTCAAATAACAAAATAAAAAAGTACACAGTTATATACATGTTGACGGAAAACCAAAATAAAGTTTGTTCAAAACAAGTGCTAATGTCACCCACTAAAATGGGTGGTGAAGGAGGGTAGGTGGGATTTTGGGATTGAATCTAGATGAAGTTTCGGAATGCATTTAAGGAGAGCTGGACATTTTTTAATTAAACCAACAACAATGAGAATAAAGAGGGATACGGCGGTTGGAACTCTTCATGGGACAAAGGAAGTTGGTTGGAAGGAAAAAGAAAAGAGACCGGAGCTATGCAATGCTGAGAAGAGAGGGTTTCGGAATCAATTTTTTTCGCAAATAGGAACATTAAATTAAATCAATACTTATCAAAGAATAATATTAATGAACTACAAGTAGATATAGGAACCCAGACTTACGGAACGTCCTTTAGTCTCTCTCTTCTTGAGAGCAGTGAAAGAAATGTATGTAGATAATGTTATAACCATTTTTCATATTTGTACAATAATAAGCGCATACTTGAATTCGCACAGCCAAAGGAAAAAAAGTTCAATAGTTCAGAGCCAGGTGAACTGAAATTCAATTAACGGTTCCGTATTGTGAGCAGTTATTTCCATCGCTGGCTCGCAGTTCAATGCCGTCTTCTATGGACGAAGGAATTTTTCACTCGTGGTGAAATGCACAAAAGACGTATTAACGCCTAGTGAAATAAATTAACCTTTTGAATGCTCCGAACATGTACGAGGGTCATCCGGAAAGTAGTACCCGTTCGTGAAATAAAGACACAAAAGTAAATATTAACAAACATAAAAAATTTTATTTGAAAGAGGATACTTTAAACTACTTCTCAACATAATCTCCAAGCAAATTAAGGCATTTGTCATAACGTGTGACAAGTTTCTGTATTCCTGCTGCATAGTCCTTCGCCGCCAGCTCATTGAGATACGCGAGGGACCCATCTTGCACAAATTTTTGCATAATGCAGATGGTGTTTAACAATTTCATGAACAATTGTTCGAGAAACATTGGGAAAATGCTCACAGATGTCATCAATTGTGACGCGCCGATCGTTCCTCACGAATTCGTCAACTGAGCTCACCAGTTGGTCTGTAATGACAGACGGTCTCCCCGAACGCTCATCGTCGTGTGTGTTCCCCCTCCCCATGTTGAAGTTGCGACACCACCGCCGAACAGACGACTCGTCCATTACATTGTCTCCATACACCTCCTTTAATTGGCGATGAATATCACATGGGCGAACGTTTCTTGCATTGAGGAATTTAATCACTGCCCTCACTTCACAACTGGCGGCGTTCTCAATTTTTTTAAACATTGTAAGCAATCACAGAAACAACACAGGCAATGCTAGCGTCACGCAACTTGGCTCAGAGAAGGCAGACAAGCCACTGAAGCTATCTGACCTCGTCCAGCGGCTACTCGCGTCGTCAGCACTTCATGCGGCACGAACGGGTACTACTTTCCGGATGACCCTCGTAATTGAAGTTACTCCAGCTATACAATGGAAAACACCCTTCCAAGAATTGAACCTGGTCTCTTGGTGAGGGAATACAAGAAAGAGGCTTCACATCAATCCATTCCCGTGAGACAATTCTTAAGCTTAAACTTTTGAAAATAATTCACATAATACTATTTACCGTCAGTGCTACTTTATTCAAGCACCAACCGTCGCCAGCAAAATATATCCCTTCTATCCACGTCTTTAACATTTAGCTAAATATTTTCTCCCTCGTATCGTAATTTTCCAGCTTTATTTAAACATGTGTTGTCTTTCTTTTTTTAACTGAGTTTTCACATAAGAAAAAATGGGCATCGAATTATCGCAGGAGTTTTTAAGAAATAAATCTCTCAAAAAAAGCAAAAATATATTCATCGGTTACTGGAAAAGCAATTAACTTCAACTGAAAAAAAGACGCTCAATCATTCGAGGAACAATTTTAGAGTTAACAGAATTGAAATGGATCCTCATATGCCGTTGCACTCTAGCGACGGAAGATGCCCTTGTGAGCTTTCTTGGAACGCACTTACCTCGTAAAAACCCGGGAAGGGGAATGAAAATGATGCAAAACACATAAGCCTATAAAATTCGTTCCGTACCACCGCAAAGGCTAACGCCCCTAACGGTTGGGGAAATGTTTTGGCCAAATGTGAAATCAATGCAAACTTACACCTTATTAAACGTATTAAATTTAAACTTATCGATTCAGATCTTTGTCGCAGAAGTTGCTTTCTAATAGGGACAAATGAATGAAGGACAGTGTCAGGTTGTAAAATATTCGCAAAAAAAGTCTTTGAAAAGCAATATGATATAGGGAAACTAAAAGCAATATGATATAGGGAAACTGGACAAAATTGCCCCGATGGCCAAACAAGGATTTAGTTACGTGTCTGAGCACACGTGCTATAGGAGCTGGTGGGCTTCTTTAGGACGGGGTAGTTTTGTTTTTAGTATTTCGACGGTATCTTTTCTGAAGAATAAGGCCAAGAAATAGAACCGCTCTGAATACTCTGTGAAAAGAGTTCAAGCCTCTTTCATTCGTGGCATTGGAGTAACGATGACAAATTAATTATTAAAAGAGCCAATCTCAAGTTTTCAACGTATTTTTCAAATGACATTGAAAGTCAGATACAATCATATAGAGTGAGAACTTCGAAATATTTAATATACGAAAACACATTCGAAAATATATTGTCAGGAACTGATCAGTAAGCTATTTTAATAATAGTCTGGCTCGACTCCCTCTTCTTCGAACAAGGTCAAACAATGCTTTAGACAGCGGGAATTACAGAAAATGACAAATTTCATTCTGGTTTCTGGAAAGATTTAACAGAGATTTTCTTTCAGCTAGATTCTAGTCTTGGCAGCTCATTGGGAATATTTAAAAATTTATAACACAGCTACATTGAACTGACTGCATAAATTTGACCACAGATTAAATCCAAACTTACTACGATATTTTATCAAACAATGGTAGATATTATTATCATGGCGATACTTCTTATGCTGTGATTTAAGCTGATTATCAACGAGTTCCATTATAAATAGATGATATTTCATTACTAAGATTATCATCACCCTTTCTCCGCCGACAAACCAATTAGCAACCACTGTTCCAAAAATGAAATTTTCTGTGCTAAAGAGTTTTAATTAGCGAAATGGGTTTTAACAATTCATAAACCCATCTGAAGCACGAGGAAACAATTTTGGGAGTACTTTTGGTGAGAACACGATGTTTTTCATGATAGGAAAATTGAAAAAAACGCAATAATTTTATTGTTTTTCCCTTTCCATTTTCAAATCACTGTGTGTATCCCGTCATGTAAAAATATTTTCATCCCCCAAATGATGTTGTTGATGATGCCTAAGACCACAACCTCACTGACGCTCTGGGAGGGAACCTAATACGCTGACGTAGATACTTGGAAAAGCAGGAATTCGCCAACTCTGAATAGGAAATACTGCGCCCAAGTATTTATGACATGGGTGGGGAAAGCAATCCATCAAAAAAACTTCCGAATCCATGTAATAAAAACTCGGGAGGGAAAACAGGAGGCGGCAAACACATTTAAGCAACCCTTTACACTCAGCAGACCAACATACACACATACATACGCAATTGCGTGAACGCGGATAGTCATAGTAGCCCGCCGGCTGGGGGTACCTACAATGTAAGACATCGTCACATTCCGAGAAGTGGTGCGGGGTGGTAAGCCGGCCGAACTCCCTCTTTTTGAAAGCTCAACACCCAACCCGTCCCCGCCATTCCGATCGGAAATACCTCCTCCCCTCCCCCCAAATGCGGGAAACTCGGCCCTTACCTTTCCAGGAAGGAGGCCGGCGCTCTCTTCTGTGGGCAACCCATCCTCCTCCGCCCCCGTCCACCGCGACCTCATCCGGGCGGACGGCCGACCACGGAGGGCTGTTCCCTTCTCGAGGGAAATGAGGAGACGACTGATACTGCTGCTGCTACTCTGTATCTCTCTCTTTCTCCTCCCGTAACAATTAGAAACTAAGTAGAGGATGAAGGGGGCGAACACCACGAAGGGCGCCCACCGCTTTCTTTCTCCCCCGCCTTGGACTTTTATTTACCGCTCCCGCCCCTTTCCCCAGTCCGTCCCATCTCTCCTTGATTCCGGTCACGGCACGGGTCGTGACGCAGGTGAGCAGATATCGGCAGTATATTTCAACACCCAAACGCCGACTGAGCTGGAGTACGCGGTGGCCGGAGGACGCTTTCCATACTACTCTTATTTTAACACATCCCTGAGAAGCACCCAAAGTTACCCGAAGAGAGACGTACCAGAAGTTGGTGTGGCACGGAACACCGGCATATTTCTTGGTAGTAAGAATCATGAGAACACCGTGAAAAAAGGGCTTCTGTTCCTAAATAGATTTGGCATGTTTTATTGTACATTTACATCTTTTTACCTACTGCAAAGCGGATGTATACTCACCAAAATTAATTAATTTACCCTTACAATAATGAGTCATGCGAGGTGATTCGAGGATTTGAGATATGAGGCTTTCGCATTTTGTTATTCAAACCCAAGACACAACTAATTAATTTTTTAAATTGCTAATTTTCGAGAAATGAAAATTAAATTTAAGGAAAACAGGAATACTCCTTCGGGAAACTCATGCGAGCACTCCAAAAACCCATTCACAAGTTCAAACTTCTTTGGAGCTGAAATACCGCGGAAGAGTCAACCAGCCAGTCTCTCAGGTGAATCCGAAGTACCCTGAGTCTCAAATACGTTGATCCAAAGAAACTTCAATATTTACTCGTAAGCACTCAACATATTTCATGAAATGTAGTTCCAAACGTTTTATGAATAAGAAGATATTTTCAGTACATTCACCGAAATATATTCTCCTTTTTAAAGTGTATTCATAATGCAACTGAGAGTTTAAAAAATTCAGCTTTATGGTAAACTATGATATGAGATAAAAAGTAAATTAGAAAAAGGCTCAGTAACTCACAGTGACAATTATCATGAAACCCTTGGCAGATGACAGTAATACTGTCAGAAAGGATGGAAAAGCTGACAATGGTGTTGATTTTTATGACAAAGATAACGAAGAAATGAAACAGTAACATAAATAAAATAAAGATGTTTATCGGAAGAATACAAGTCAAAATGAGACAAGAGCAGGAAACACTGGGAAAATTGGAAAAATGCTTCATCAACGAGTTACTTAAGAAGTCCGCTGTAGACCATATAAATTAAATATTAAACCTTTGGGGAAGAAGAAAGATATAGAAATCAGAATAGGGTAAACAATAATATCAAACGGTGCCCATGCAAAAAGAAGCTTACGGTAAAAGCTTACAGCAAAAACGGTACCACAAGCTTGGAAGAAAGGACGCTCCAGTTAAACAAATAGGGTTCTGGGAAAGTTCTCATTCATCCCTCACGTAAATAATCATTTTTCGGAAATCTTGAGGCTTAGTTTCGAAATTATGGGTTTTGATCCAGCATTAGTCGTTTAACGATTGACAAAAGCAGACAAACTAGCTGTTTCTTTCTTAAAGGTTTATGCTTAAACCTTAAATATCATGCATGAAAATTGTAAACTCCATGGAAATCTCCAAAATGAATCAACAATTTTTATTTCTTTTCAAAATATTATCCCGTTTATATTATCTCTATATTATATCATCCATGAGACTCTCCACGGACAAGTATACTTAGAACATTGCACTCTAATTGCGCGATCATGCAGGATATTCAATTGTGTCCCTTTCTTTGAGCAATGCAATAATGTAAATCCGTGGTACTAGTGAACAGTAAAGCGTTCAAGATGCATTAAAACGGTGGTCATTCAACTTTCGAAACGTTATAAGTATGCGTATAGAGATGAGAAACCCTGCATTGTTAATTCTTGGACGCAGTCTTTCGTAGAAGTTTGGGGATATTTATTGCAAGAAAGCTCCATGACTTCATTATAAATATTTGTTCAAAAAACTACTAAGAGCTACTACCCCTGGGATAAAATTACTTGATCTTTCACATTAAATAACATGAAATCGATCACATAAAAATTATTATGGTATTACCTTAACCTATATTTTTCGGCTCTAACTAGATTTCTCCATGAAGCTATTATTCTTGCATGGTAAAGACTGACATCCCGATTTAAAAACTGGTATATTGAATTATTGTCCGTGTTAATACTACATTTAATATTCTTTTCGCAGGAATTGATACACGAATTTAAAAAAAATGACCCGTATCTATTTCATAGTCTTTGATCACTCACAACACAGCAGCGATTTCGTTTAAAAAATATTAAGCTCTTACTCTTGAATCCTTGTTGAGCAATTGATAATGTTAAAAAAGAAAGGTTGGCTATCTAACTTTGCCTGTGACACATGTAGCAATAAACCAAGAGCTTGGAAGATCTGGTTAATAAGACGCAACTCTGACATTCATGTGATGAATCGCCATCATCTGCTGTAGAAGAGAGAAAGGATAAAAAAATATATTCCTAGCACGCACCTTCTGCCTCTCGCACACCTTTGCCTCATCCCACCATCATTCATAGTCCCGACTATTAGGCTCCCGGGCGACTTGCCTAGAAAAATTGCTCAATTTCCTATCATATCGCTGTTAAGAAAATCCACAGGAGGTGTAATAAACTAAGCGCCTTTGTCACCATTATCTCTTACAGGCTAATATCTAAAATTAAAAAAATCCTAACATTCTATTAAGAGCAAAATCTGCCAATCAAATTCGATTAATCATGCCCTCTTCCAATGGAAAAACCCGTAATCGACGGACGGCGTAGTCAGTCAAAAGCCGCTTGTACTCATACCATTTAAATATTTGTAAAAAAATGTTTGTAGTCACAACTATTACGCCGTAATTCTTAAATCATTAGAACTGTATGCAATTACTTCGCAATCTAGTGTCTTTCTTAGTATTTTCGATATTACATTTATAAAGAATTATAATTGACCATACTTGACCTTACTTGAAGGTGTTTTACTAACTGCCCTTGTAGACATTCAAAGTAGCCGTTAGAAACAGCATAGGAATAAAAATATTACTTCGAAATGAACGAGGGTGTGTGTGGAATTAAAACTTGAGAACAAAATTTAAGGATATTCTTCTGCGAGATTAACTTCTCTTCCCCGTGATTTTTCCTGGTTATTTTTTATTTTATTCAATGGTATTTGGCCACTTTCTGCCGATTTCTTCAAATGCCCAGTTGTTTTAACGCCCGGTGATATCCACATGGGATAGAAAAAAATCGCAGAGACAAGAGAAGACTTGGCACACCAATATTTGAAGCCATAGAATGATCATCCCAATAATGACAACTAAATTTGGCTTTGCCTACATTGCGAGGCCAAATAATAGCGCATGGGAATGGTGGAATAGTAAAATGAACTCATTAATTAGTAGCCTAAGTAATTTCTACATTTATCAAAGCAAAGGCTGCAAAGTGAAAATTTTACAAGCATTTTTAATAGAGCTGTCAATTTTTGATTGGCGGGATAGACACTTCTGCTCCATTTCGATGAAACTATCCATCCATCGAGGAATCCAAGAGTGATAATGAGTGAGCACGTGCTATTACGACCACGGCTGGTAGAGGAATCGGCGGAGGGCAGGTCCTTCAAAGGGAGCACGCACCCTACAGACACACTATCATTTTCCTCCTCCTTCCTCCCTCTCTCTGGAATATCCTCCCGTCGATTTCTTCGATCCCTCCTCCCTCCATTGCCCCAACCTTCCTTATTACTGTTTACCTTTCATTTATTTTTCACTCCCACCATTTTCGCCTTCCCATCAAAACTCCGTGGCCACCACGCCCATCCCACGCCCCCCCCCCCCCCCCCCCCGTCTCCAGCGATGCACCCAAACGCCCTCTTCACCGTAAAGTAAGGTGATTTACGGGTCGGCACCCCGCTCACACGGAATGAGAAAGCGTTCATCTCCGCAGCTACTTTTTGTTTCGTTTTTGGTCTCTTTTGAGGAGCACCAAAACCACCCTCTGGAAGGGCCACCACCGAGGTCGTTCCCCGTCAGTTGTTTCCGAGGAGGCCGGTCGGTCCCGGGTGCTTCACAAGGAAACGAACTGGGATATAAAAGCACACTATTCCGTGCCCAGCACATGGGCGGAGAGTTGAGAATGCGATTGGTATGATTTCTCATGTTTTGCCCAGAAGAGAAAAGATAGATAGAGATAAGATTACAGTTCAAATCCAGCCGATTACTACTAAGTTGTTGTTTTGGGGACCATAAGTTTCTGGGAACTCGCAGGAGACTCCAGGAGATAGCTGTAGTGTGCAAATTTGAATGTGTAAAAGTTTACTCGCCGTAGAGTGCAGGTGAGTTCTACACTCACCCACGAAACGTCTACTGATATCAGGAGACATTTGGAAATTCAACCCAATTGGTTGGAATATTTTTCCCCACAGAATTTCGATCAAAAGCTACAGCAGAGCCTAAAAATTGTGGCCAGTAGGAATTTCATGGTTCTGCAGTGTTTTGTACAAAATAAGTATCAATGCTGGACTGGAAGATAAGTAACATAGCCGCGCAAAAGAACATACTTTTCCAAACTACCTACAAATGACAATAATTTGTCCACAATACCGCAAACACATTACAGCCATGGGTTAACGGTTGATTTTTGAAACCAAAACATCACGACCTTTTGTGAGTCATCAACCAGTAACGAGATACAACGTTTATTCTTTTATATTCTTTAAATCTACATGCCTAATAAATATGGTCTTCATATAATTACAGAAATTGGTTTGATGTTATTTTTAATTGACAAATCATACGACTGAAGGCGGGAAAAGTAGAGGCAGAGAGCCTTTGAAAGGTGATGCATTGTTGGGATAGAGGGGAGAGCGTTAGGCAAACCAGGAGGGAGGGGGTTGGGAGCACAGGTATGGAATGAAGGCAGGTAGAATGTAAACGGCATGGAATAACAATGTAATGCAGTGTGGGGTGTTAGGTTGTGTGGTGCAAGGCGAGGCAAAGAAATGAATCGTCTTTCGGCCTTTGCTCACCTAACGTCTGCCTTAAACGATGGAGAACAAAACAAGTAGAAATATGACTGGAATTAATAACAGATGAACTAATAAAACCCTTTCATTTAAAAGTTCAGGGAGATCAATTACAAATACCACAGTAACCACTGTTTCCCAAGCTTTAACAAGCTTCACAACATAAATTATTTTAATTAAACAACAAAAAACAACAACAAAAATTAGTTTGTTCTTACGAAACATTCGTATCCAGAATCATACTTAAATAATTTTGTTTGCAACATTTGTGCATGTAAAAATCTTAAGTAACGAACAAGGTTTTGTCACTGTAAACATTTCATCAGGAAAATTTTTAGATCCTAAACTACTAATACGTCTTCATCGCACTGAATATGCACAACCCCAAATAATCCTTAAAGTCTAACAAGATATTTCTTCGATAGGCTCTGGTTTTTATCATTATCAAGGTCATTTGGGGTCCATACCGTAAAATGTATGTTATAATGCAATTTTATTTTGCGAAAGAATATAGAGAAACCGCCCAATAAATAGAAATTAGTCATACGTCATATACTAATGTGAAATCAAATCTTGTCTAGTGTATATGAAGATGAACCATAAAATCTTTAAAACACAGACACTCTTTTATGCCACAAAAAGTGTAACATGGGTTAAAAAGAGGGATAAAAGAATACAGAGGTAAGTCAATTTTTATAGTTAGTTTATAAATCAGTCAATTACTGTTCCTATGTAATTAATAAATTAAGGTTTTTACAAAGTTGTGTCCAAAATTACGCGGAGTATCGCACTATTCCTTGGGATAAATTACTATATGTTGAGGTAAGCTAGGGCACAGACGCTCTATAAATTTTGAGTTATATAAGTGCATAATTTCACGATTTACAACCACAGAAGGTACCCACTATATTTCCCATAAGCACAGACTCATACTCGACTGCCTGAATACCTTGTAAAATTCTGGAAGAATACCAACCACCTGGGAATCTTCCGTAAAGCTTGGGAGAATGCGTGCAGAAGGGAATGGTGTGATTTAAACAAGGAGTTTGAGGTCTATGCATAACTACAAAATATTCTTTAAAGTTGAGTTAGGAGGGCACGCAGGTCAAGTGCTGATTCCCTCTACTTTCATACCACTCGCTTATCAGGCACCTGGTGAAAAATAATATAGCGAGCATGCCTACTAAAAGGATTAAAAATGTTGCGTATACGTAGTTAGTTCTTGAGGAGGACTAGCTGTTTCTCTAGCTCTGTTTTGAATCATTCTGAACCAAGATCAATGTGTAAAGCACAAAATAGGCGCTCACGACTTTTCTTTTTGATGTTTCGGTGGCAAAACCACATTTTTCAACGGCATAAAGAAGACTCAAGTGTGCAAAAAATTAATACGTATAAACTTGTATAAAAGCATCAAAGTTTCGCCGTATATTTAAGGGACATCGTGCTGTCCAAATAGATTTGGAGAGGGTATGTTAGTTTTTGTACCCAGACAGTGAAAACGGTACGTTAGAGAGAATCTTCCACGTAATTCATAGCATGTGATAAGTATTATAGAAAAAATTTCGAACGAACATACAGTATGTTTGCATACTGATAAAATGAGACGTTCTATTGACCTCTCTCTATCTGTTTCCCTCAACCTCGCGGTTGGTTAAATGCATCTCACCAATTCTCTCTTTCCCGAACTTGTCTCTTTTCAATGGATTTACAATCTACTCTCCACTATTTGGTTCATGTAATGCCACCTTAAACAACCTCCACGATTTTTCCCTTGTACTCATCTCTCAATTTTCGTCAGACCTAATAAATATTTATAATAGTCTTGTATTTGTATTTATATTAGTCTGATAGAGATTCTGATTATTTTTCTAAGATGCGATATATCCGCAGAATATATTTAAGAGTAAGTACCCTTGTCTATTCTTCCTGAATGTGAAGCCTACAAAGAAGAGTTCACCATAGATTCTTATTATAAAAGTTGGGAGCACTTCTAATGAAATATCACATTTCACGTCACTAATACCTCAACGCTCCTTTTACAATCTTTTTGCTCTTTTAAGTTTCTAATTTGTGGAATAGAATTTTGTTTTACCAATAAATCCATATTTCAAGAATATAAACTTAAATGAAGCAACCTAGATCCTCTTCCGAGGAATAACTGATAGGATTATTATTTATCTATAGCAGATTAAAGCCGATTTATCCAAAGTAAATAAAAGAAGTGCAGTAAATATTCATCAAGCCAATTGGAGGAGATTTAGTGATGAGTAAAAAGAAGAACCAACTTCTTGAATCAGATTTCATTTTAGAAGTAGTAAAACCTTACTGCTTTCGAGTATTGAGAGAAATGTTGTCTTGGATTAAAAGTCCACTGATGAATCTATAAAACCTAGCTATTAATCAAATGATAATAAGGAAACGGCAACTATCAAGTAGTTTACTAGTAAGTACTCGAGGGAGCAAATTAAAATCATAAGTTGATTTGAACAAATTTCGCGCCTGATTAAAGCTCGCTTGAAGATGACAATATTTGGTAGGTGTTGACATTTTTTTTCATATAAACAAGCGAGTTTGTCTGTTCGCAAGTTTATTTCAGAAATGAACATTTTTGAAAATTAAGGCTGCCAGTCATATTATGCCTTATTTGTTGATAATTGTTTCCACACTCGCTGTACCAACACATGGCCATTCTAACTGCCCATGATTCTATCTCAGCTCATTGCAAAATTATTTCTGTCAAGGTATAGTACTTTATTCGCGGAGGATGCAAACTCGCTCCATAAGGAATGAAAGCCGAACATACTTCGGATGCAGGAAATAGACACGAGAATCATCCTTCTAAGCATCTAGATATCCTGAAGAAAACTTGGGGGAAAATAATGCCAACCTATGGTGATTAAGTTAATCTATGAAATATGGAAAAAAAACTTGGATATATTCCACAGATTGATGCAGTCACGAACTAAGCTCCCATTGTTATCAATTCGCGTGAAAAGAGGTACCAAGTAGCTGTAATTTTAGAGGCAATTTGTTAAGCATACCGGATGGTCGTGATTTTTTTTCCTCGCGGTTGGCTTTCGGACACATAAATGAAAAAAATAAAATCCCGCGGGACTTTGATCCAGAAGCCACAGAAAGAAAAAAAAAGAAAGGTCCGACCCGCATCCGAGGTTTCGGTCGAGGGCCCCTCTTACACCGTCTTATAAGATCTTCCCTCCCTCCCGAAACTTTCCTTCCCTCCATCAGAATATTTGGGTGCGCCACATCCCTCGTGAGCCGGGTCACTATTTATAACGTGTCACCGCCGGGGCAGGGGGAAGGATAGGCGAGCGTATAGTACACATATAGTGGCTGGACGCGGCCATTGAGCGTCGCCATCCATTATCATTTGACCGGGGCTTGTTAAATCGCTCAGTCAGTCGAGGCACACGAATGCTGGGGTGGGGGAGTGAGTGGCCGGCGGGGTGAGCACGCGGGCCGCGTCGCGTCGCTCGCTTGGCGGCCGCGGAGGATGCTTTTGGGATATTTTACAAGCACGGGGTCGAAGGAATGTATCCAGCACCGCCGTCGTGGGCGGGAGGGAGCCCTGGTGGGTGCTTAGCAGCGCGCGAGGTGTTACGCGAAAAGGGAATAAGAAAAAAAGGTGCGGCCCATCCATTCCACCGAAGGTCGCATCATCTTATAATGGTCCATTCACCCTGTTTTCCACTTTTTCTTACCTTGGTGTTTACAACGTGACAACCCCCTCCGTATGGCACCGAGCGAAATAAGAATGCCCACGCCCCCAATCCCTTGGGGTGGTTTCTCAAGGCTATATTGTTAAGTACGCCGTTCCATTATTTCACGGAGCGTTCCTCACCCGTCCACGTCGAAAACGTCTCAATGAATGTGGGAGCCACTACGCCGGATCGACTGGTAGCTATCCTTGACTGTAGTGACCGTGCGCCTCACGGCTCTAACTTAGTGTTGCCAAAGTCACGCTCAATTTCAATTCAACTAAGCAAGAGCCGGTGATACATCTGTTTTCGCCAATCATGCGTCATGGAAGTGACCGAAGCGACAGTGAGAATATCGCCAAGGGCGAGGGATGGAGAGGGCAGGAGTGGGTTTCGAAAGAGAAACAAGCGTCCATTAATGCTTGCCAACTTTTCCCAAAAGAAAACCAATCCGATACATATACAGGGGGAAAATTACACACATCACAAAAAAATTCATTGTCCTCACCGTGAACTGTGCTGACTATTAAATTACCAACTCACCATTTACATCTTCCTGATTTCAAGTCGTGATTCAGCGAAAATCTGGTATATTTGATCACCTTTTCAGTACCAACTACCAGACTACTTCTTGCCAGCAACCGAAGTAGTTAAACAGTAAAGAAACGGTAAGCAGTAACTATAAGTATCTACTTCGATTGCCGAACACACTCTTTAAGGTAATATCTAGGTGGGAAAACTCTAACCTGTCATCAAGAAGCGGACAATATCTCCATAACGATGCGAGCACAAAATGAAGGCGAGAATTTAAAGCACGAGCGGCTGGCTTGCCAACTTGACCCATAAATTTCTCATACGCGCGCCACCACGCCTGCGCGCCAGAAGCTGGATCGGGCGGGAAAGTGGGCTCGGAGGAAGGGAAGGGACGTATTTCCTGCTTCTTTTTTCTTCTTTTTAATAGCCGAACGTGGCGAGATACCGAGCGTGGTCGCTTTTAAGACGTTAAAGAGCACACATGACGATATCGAGGGATTCGTGTGCTCGGCATCATCCGCTCTCCCTTCCACATTCTGCCCTTTTCCCCATCGAAAGATAAGTATTCTTACAAACGTAATCGATGCCGCAAGCACGGAACGGAAACGAGCCTTATCTCACGTAAATGAAACGCTATGATTGTCGGACTTAATGAACAGGCAATACTCGGGAATATCTTAAGGTAAACATACTTAGCAGAAAAAAATCTCGAATTCGCCGCCGTCACAGTCTTATTTCAGGCCAGTGAGGAATCATGGGAAGGACTCACTCGCGCACGTGAGATCACCCTCGCTTCGTCAACATTGAATTCAAGCCCCAGCGAAAGGCTGTGCGTCACATTCCAAGTATCCGAAACGCTTATGGAAAATGCTGGGCGGTAGCATTCCTATTAATCTCACGGCGAGGTGCTGACTGGAGCGAGTTTCATGGATCGACTGAAGGAAGGGTTGTTCACCTACTCTCCAAGGACACGTGATATGCATGAGGCTTCACTACAGTCCATTTAAAACGGCCGAATATACTCGATGCCGTCGATTGCGCTGGGGAATAAGAAACCAGTGCGAATCGCATTCTCTGAGAAAAATCAATATCCTTACGAGATCTTCGGGAGGGGCGATGCTAATGACAAAAGAAAAGCTAGCAGCGAAATAGCTTCGAAAACACGGAAACAAAAATCAATGAGGTTTATAAAGAAATCAGAAGCGGTAAATGTCAACGATGAAAATAACTAATCATGGATATTGTAAAAAATTAACGAAATTTTCATACCTAACAAGAATTGAAATGACTTCTTGCGTTATTTTAAGGGACACTCAGTTCGGATTCGGATAGTTTACGTCGATGGAAATACGTTTTAGCAATATAACTCGTTGAATTGTACACGATTAGAAAATGGACGTAAAAAAATGACGAATCAAAGGAATTGTGACGTTACCTAGAACGAATAATTTTATTCCGAACATTTCCCTTTCGACTCATAGCATTAAATAATAGAGGAGAATAGTCTCACAGAAAGCCAAAACAAAAACAAGTTGAGTATATAGTAATAGCAGAGGATTACTGTAAGAGAACAACATCAGGAAATATATTGGATCTCTTATGAGAGGAGGTGATACAATTGGGAAATTTTTACGCGGCGCCTTGCAAATATAATAGGAAGAAAGGACAAAGTGATCCTCTGGAAACCTTGGTGGATATTGAAAGGGAAACCTAACATCAAACCACTTCGATTGAGGAGCCAATACATTGCCAGGTATGAACTGGACTTAGTCCTCGTGGAATCTTTTTTAATAAACGAATATGGCCTTTTATGGAAGCATTTGTTCACCCATGCCTTGATGATAAATAGAACTTAATTCATGAAGGTCGTCGTGTTCGCAGGGAGCATGGATATGTGAGCGAGATTGATAGAGAGATGGGAAGAAAGCTATGGAAATGGTAAAGAAAATTTTGTGAAGATCGAAAGAGGAGTGAACAAAAAAATATGAACAACAATCCTTCCCAGCGGACGACATCCCAACAGAAATGTGCACGTCCTCGGAACAGGTGGTCCATCTCACGGAAAAATATCACATCCTCTCTCCCCACAACACCCACTCTTCCGCCCCCTTATGGAATGTCCAGTATCATCGGAAGCGGCTATAAAACTTAAGAACTCGTCCATTCATCCATTCATGGGGCCAAGGGCGCCGAGGTTCGTGGAAGCGTCCCGGAAGCCGGTCTCTCCCACACCTCACACGCCGGGAGGGGAGAAAAAAAAATGACGCCTCCCAAACCAAGAAGCCGCTCTTCTGCCGCCGCCGTTGCTGCCGCGCCTGCTGCTCGATTTTTTCCTCTCGAGTTTTTATTTTTCTTTATTTATTCCTTCTCTTCGTTTCCCTCCCCGCCCCTCTTCCTCTCCTCTCCCTCGTCCTCCCTTCGCCTAATGGGAATGCCGGGGGGGACAAGCTTACGAGTGAGTGAGAATGAGGATAGGGAAGGGGGTGCGGATCAATACGAAAGTGACCAAAAGCTCGACGGGACGACGGGGGAGGGAGAAGAGTAAACCACTCCCCCTCCTCTTGAACCACACTAAAAAGAGCTGTGAATGCCGGAAAAAACGATGAGACCCGTCGCGGAGAGCGTGTTTAGATATCACTTAGTCCGGAGGAATTCGGAAAATGCTGACACGGGTCTTTTAAAACGGGAAATACCGTAAAATACAAAGAGATGGCGGATGATGTGGAAGAAACTTGGGGAACTGGATTGTGCGGCGGGCCCCACTTTCAGTGCTTGGAAAGATTCTCACACAGAGCTCACTGTTCACTCGCTGGCGCCATCATTATTCCCAGGGTAATTATCACTAGGGACGATGACCTCTAGTTGCCCAGTAAAAGGTAAAACACTTCTGACCTCAACCCAAATTGCATTGAGGGAACGAAACAATCGAGTTTCTTTCTAGCGATGAGACTTAAGTTTACATAGGTAAGCTTAGAACAAGATCCACAGGGCATACAAAACAATGTTACATAGACACTTGCTACACTTATGGGAGAGAGAGGATTGCAAGCCATTTCCAACATAGAGATAAGATGCAAAAATATCAACAAACTAAGGTTGAAATAAAAGAGTATTGGATAGAAAACCAACAACCGGATTTCGCGAATAATTAGTAAATCAATTGTTTTATAACGAGGTTTAACCCTATATTTAACCTTGGAACATCTTCTGGTCGAAAATCCGGGAAAGTGGTTGCATAAACCCCCCGCAGATTTCAGTGTCAGTTACATTTCCTCGATAGCTCAATGGCTAGAGCATCCGAGGTGAGTAGGCAAGTCCGTGGTTCGAGTCGCGGTCACGGAAACGTTTTTACGCTAGTGATCTACTCGATTCCACCTTCACCACCCTTCCTGTGTTTGTCATTTGTGCGTACCGAGCCCTTTTCCTTATATCTCTTTCCATAGTAAAAGCTGATGAAAATGAGTAAAACTTGTCATTAATCGCATCATACTCTAACGTTTTGCTCATTAATAGCATTATACTTAGTATAAGGGCAAGTCTCCTACTCATATGTTCTGTCATCTCCTGATTCGCTCAATTTAAATTGAATGTGTCTCAGGTGAGACTCCTAATGTGAAATTTTACCATGTTTTTTGAAGAGAGAAAAATCAAATAATTAGGAAGTAGAATAAAAAGAATTTGAAATTTTTATACAAATAACGTTTTTCCTATAGTGAACTGAGAATAAAAGAATACTTGGTGTTTTTTTATAAGAGACTTTTATTCTCTTAGGAATAAAGTTGACTTGAATAGAATTTATCTCAAGAATTAATCATGCGGACGGAATGTCTTCTACAAAGTAATATGAATTAAGTTCTTAGGTATTTTAATACTCCTTCCCTCGGAGAACATTTAACGGGAGTCAGGTCAATGCTCGACACAGGTCAAAGCAGACGGTTATAAAAGGCATTGATATGCCATACCTTGTTGGTCCTCAAACACGTTGATAATGCCACCACATTTATTCAACCCTCCACCCTCACCAACATGCCCTAAACTATTGACTGTCCCCTCTATAACGTGCCCGCGGCACCATATTAGGTCGTCTTTTGCACATTAAAAACACTGCTATCCGCTACTCTTATGAAGTGCAATCATACTGCATATTTTGAATGTGGTATATCGTGTATGTTTATTGTTCTTAGAGTGGTATCGAAACAGCACCTACTTCATTACATAATGTGATGCAACTACACAGTACAAGGTACAAAACTCAAAAAAGACCGATTTATTAAAATCATCTTACTCCAAGAATTATTTTATTAAGAAAGCATTACACATAGAATGCTATTAACAAGCATATCAGACGTCTGTAAAATACAACTTCACCTCCTATTTCTTTTTTGAGTAACCGTATGGAGGCATAAAATGATTCAATGCTTGTCTTCATAATTTTCGCGCTCTGAGAAGAAAATTATCTCGGTACTAAAGCAACCTGGAATGGTAACAGCTTCAGATTTATCTTTAAGTAATTCATCATGCGAATTTTAGAGATGAAATTTGAAATCTTTGTATTAAGAGCAGATAATGTAAGGCAGGCGCTTCACGAGGAACGAAATTAGACAAATAGAATCTTCCACCTACCTCAGAAGCAGAGATGAGAGAAGTATGAAGGAGTGACGAATGCCTCAAACAAGACATTAATCCAAAGAAACTGCGGGAGATGCCGCAACAGTAACTTTTAACGGAGTCATCCGCTAATGTGCATTTCAATGCAACAAGGAAGGGAAGACATTAATCATTGAAGAGGAAGCTACTGTTCTCAAATTCGGTATTTTTACATAAATGAAGGGTGTCAGTGAAGATATTCAATTGCTGCGGTACTCGATGGATGAAAGGCATGGGCATTTAGAATATTAAACCGCATGAAGAAGAGACATCACCAAAATTTGATGCCGAGGGCGGTGCTGCGTTTCAAATGCACAGTTAACGTGAGAAACTAGGAAATAAGTACACGAAAGGGTAGAAGAAGACTTGTCATATCAAACGGATACACACGAATGGGTCACACCTTGAGACAAAATAGATATGCGAGTAATGGTGAAATAAGAAAGTATGACGCTCATTAGGAAAAATAATTTGGAATAACAGGAAAGGTGTATACATATATGTAGATCAAATAATGAACTTATGAGAAAGAGGATATATTATTATTAATGCCAACCTACAAGTTACAGTAGGTTTTGGATGGATATAGTAACTAATCACCGTTATGTTTCTAAGCTTCATCCACCTAGACTAATAAAAATGGAAAACGTATAACGGGGGATGCAAGAAAAAAAGAGATTAATAGAGGGTTAGGATAATTAGCACTGGAGAACGAAGACAGGAGAGCTGCAATCAATCATCTTCGTTTGAAAAGTATGATAAAATCTTATCTTTTCCCCTTATGGATTGCTAAAAATTGACATAAGTTATTTTATTAACGATGATTCATCCGGTTCAGCTGCCATCTTATGCCGAGCGGAGCACGAGGTAAACCTTTAGATGTGAGGGAAATGCCGGATTTGCGGGTCACCTGAGAGCTACAGGGGGGTCAACGTGGGGAGAGCGAGGTGAGGAAGGGATATGGCTCACGTTCGGGAGGAAGGGAAAGAGGAATGGAGGAGGAGGTGGTCGGCTCCTCGACATTCCCGCCCTTAGGATGGGCTGGCTGCAAGCTGCGGATTTGACCGTTGAGCAGACTGGGGAATTCTCAAAAAGGGGAAAATGAAACGTTGTGCAGTCATAGAGGGGAAAAGGCAGAGGAAGGAACCCTTGGAGTGGGCGTGGAGAAAGGGGGGGGGGGAGCCGCGACCCTCTCAAATCCCAGTTTGCTCCCCCTTCCCTTCCACGACCCAAAGATACCCAGCAATTCCTAGGGCCAGAGGTTCTCGACCTCTAAGCCGAACATTTTGCCGCGAAGCACTGTTAGCGATGAGTAAAAAAATGTATAAACATAACACTGGATCCTCAACTCTTTTCATTCAAAAGGAGAGATACGTTTGTGTTAACGCTGCAAGAGACGATGCAGGCGACCCTATCTTAAAGAGGCCAAACAGCTACACATTTCAACGACTCTTTCGCTTCCGCTTATTCAATCGACTTCAGAGTAACGTAAATGCTGCTTGTTAAGTGCCACAAATACTCCTAATTATATACATTTAGAGATTTCGGAGAGAGAGAGGAAAAAATGGGACTTGGGACTAGGATAGGGAGGAGCGGACTCGGATGGAAAGGCTTGCCATGATGAACCTTGGTCTGATTCCTTATTAATGGGTAGGGTGGGAAAATATGTCTTAAGTGAAGTGAGGTCAACTCACATTAGCAATACCGAATAGAAATGCAAGGACGAGGAGTTGTGATAATACATTCTGGAATACACACATTCATGATAGTTCCGGAAGCTTTGTGAAAATAAATTGATTTGGTTTGACGACTTTAACTCGAATAATGTCCATCGGCGGCATTAAAATACAATAGAATGGGTCTCAGTTGCGGTGTCATCATCATTTATGATATTTCATGTTTACACTTCATTCCTGTGCCAGATAAATAGAAACTTGCAGAGTTCTTTCGACGTTAAGAACGCAAAATGTTAATGCATTCGATCACGCATGTCCCGCATCTAACAAGGTTCAATCAATTTTGGGGAAATGTCAATGCATTTGGTAGCTTGGAAATGTAGAAATGAACGTTCCTGCCGTTACCGCCGAAGAAGCGGCAGCAGAGTATTGAAAAATGAACCCCAGGTTATTTAATGCGAAGAACTTGGACTTGGGCTCATTAAAATTGATGACTCGGTGTTTTTGAGTATCAACGAGAGAGCGCCAACTAAAGAATGCCTTCTTCTCGGCCCGTGTTTTCCTTTGATTTGTGGTTCCACCCTTAGCGGTTCCCCCGTATCACAGTGGCACCTTCTCACCGTCTTTGTTTTTAAATTACGGGCTCTACCGCCACGGACAGGACCATAGATATCTGCCCTTCGATTACAAAAACAAATGGACTACGGCACCAGGTGTACTCGTACGTTTATTGCGGCAGAATTATTCGACATGAAGAAGTCGAAGAAAGAAGTCAGTCACTCACGATCCGATGACGCATCGGCATTAGGCCTACCAAAATTACCACTCACTGCACACAAGTTCCCTTGCCGGTCACGCTAGTGGCTTATTTTTTCTCCTTGCAAACAAATTGGTTCACCTATGTATGTACATATTAATGTAATAAAAACTTAAAGAAAAGATTTTACCATATATATTTGCAATAGTGTTGGATATAGACAATACTTATTTGACGGTTGGTATTTCTTTTGTGGAAGATATCTTTCTCTCCCATATAACTCCTCTTCACAAAGGAGAAACATTCCTTATTTTTTGTATTTTTAACTATATTTTTTGACTAGTTATCTAGAAAGCGTTGGTACACTACACCAGATAAGGCCTTTGTGCTTTGTCAGGCCTACTAACCTGAGACCTGGGCAATGTGGAAACGGAAGCAGACAGTCCTCTGGCCAAAGCCCGCGCTCCGACAGGGAGGAGGCGGCGTCCCTGGTTCGTATAAAGCGAAGCTCTTCCGTCGGACGGGAAGCCCGCGTTTTGTCAGCCCTACGCCTTACACATGCATTATGCATTACATCTACCACTCTTTGCATACATAAGTACATACAAGACCCCTAAGTTATTCCTGCACCGGGGGTCACGAGAAGTAACACGACGCCGAAGCTCATGCTCCAAGAGTAACAAAGCCGCGCCGAACTTAGTGTGAGCTCGAAAGCCTGCGTGAGAATTACTTCGAGCGTGGAAAACCCAAGTCGTAAATGAGAGCATGCTGTAAGGAGAAGTTAACGATTCCCACAAGTATATTCGTTAAGCCAACGAAAGAATTAACCCTAAATATCTGGAGCGTTTGGTTACGAATTGAATTCTAATTCCGAATACAAATTTTTCTTCAATAACTACGCAAGACGATGAGATTTAGGTTTTCTTTAACAGTATCACTGGATTATGCGCGGAAAATAGGTGACGAATTACAGAGATGTCAGATTCAATGTTTCACGTTGTTCGTCCATCACAGGACAAGATCCCAAGCACAAGAAGTTTCAATGGCGATTTCTGCTGTTCCTCCATTGAACGACAACGTAATAGAAATCATTCACTGATATAGCAGTAAATCTTTGGAACACCCTACCCAATAACCTAAGACACGCATCAAATGTAGATCGATTTAAACCTGTACATTTCGAGCATCTACGCTCAAGCTTATATCTAGATTATATCTTTTTTCCATTATTTTCCTAGAATTGATAATATATATATTGCCCATGTACTCTGCTGATTTCTTACGTTCTAACTACATGTATTATTGCATGCCTATCTTGTCTTATATTAAGACCATCGGGATATTAAGATACCTTTTCATACATGAAGCATACTTTGTAATACATGTGTTTCTCTGCGACGAAACGTGTTATTTTGTATTAAATACTATGCTTTTGTAATTAGTACATCCACCATCGACAAATAAAAACTAATATTATTAATAACTATTAAAACATGACAGTAATTACAATAATCATCCATGCTACAATTCTAACAAAATACAAAACTCCTGGAGAATTAAACTCATAGTACTACGCATACATATAACAAGTGAACAGCTATTTTTTTCAATTTCACCATTTTCCAGATTATTCAGAGATGGAAATGTTTATTTATATTTTAGAAAGGCATGCCCGCATTGATAATTTTGAGTTCAAACCAAAAGAATTGATGATTTCCGGCGTAAATTTATGGAATCGATTCATATTCGAAATGAAAAAATAGTAACTTTGTGATTCCACAGAAAATTTAATACGATACGACCCGGGTTTCGATGCTCAACGTCATCTTCAGGTGCACGTTACCTGGGTGGTATTGTAAAAAATGTTCTGTAGTATCACAAAGTACCTATTTTTTCATTTCCAAAACCAAAAGAAGTCAATCATTCGAATCCACAAGTATCCAGAGTGTACGAATTGGATTAATATCATATTCCTACCCAAGTGCGACAAAGAATATTAAATTGTAATGGTAAAATTTGGTCTAGGTTAAAAAAGTGCATGATTCAAACCGGATGTCCTAACAACTCTTTACTTCTCATAAGATTTTACCTTTTCATATTCATGTCATCCCCCTTTTTGTAGTAGATAGAGAAAAACCTATTCCTCGACTGTGCCCTTTATTTCTGGTAGGACTATCCTTCTGTTTTTTCTGAGGCCTCCCTAGCTCCTTAAATTATTCTGCATTTCCCCTGGTTCATTCTCTCGGGTTTTACGTTTCCTCCCTACATTTTGCAAATTGTGACTTCTTTTAAATATTTAGCAATTTAAATATGGTAAGTGTAGCCATTACCCAAATAAATAGTGAATGAGACAAAACTTAAAAATAAAAGGTAATTCTAATCGACACAGGCCTATCTTCTAGAACGTTTGCTTCATGAATATGCAGGCAATGATAATTCAAACATCTGCATTTTAAAATGAAGTTAAGATGTATGATAACGATAACCAACCACGTGATGTGCAACATTCATTAAATAAAAGTACGCTAAAGTTATGTCCTTACTTCTTATTAATATAAAGTACGCCCTTACAAACGTTTAATAAACCAGCGGAAATATTAAAGGTCCAATAACTTAGGTTAAAACGTGAAAACTTGATATATGCATTTTTGTCAACTGATCAGCGCATGAATAGGTGTTTTCTTGCACTGAGCCCTTCAAATGCAATAACTTTTTGTTACAAAAAGTAATGCCCTACAAAATATAGAAATTTCGTTAATTCCTCAGTCTCATTGTACTTCAAGCCAAAAGGCTTGCGACCTTTTAACGTTGAAATAATTTCAATTAGTCGTAAACATATATTCATTTTGTCGGAAAGAAAACTCGAGGAGACGAAAGATCAGAACATCCGTGAATCGGCCATCACTCTCACTCCGCCGCTCTCTATGCTAAGTGGCCCTTTCCCGTGCATCTCCGGCGGGAGTCCCCACCCCACCGAAAGCCAGCACCGCCGTGCGCCCCATGCGAGTGTGTCACCCACCTCCGGCGGCCTCCTCTTCCTCCGCCATACAAACGGCGGATTCTCCCTCCGCACTCGCCTCCCCTTCCAGCTTCTCCCTCGCGCACTCGCTTCGTCTTCGTAGGACGCCCGCCGCGCCCTTAACGCTCCTGAGGACCCTAGTCCCTTCTCGACGACGCCGACCTCCACTGGACGTCGGCGATCCTCCGCTTCCCTTCCCTCCCGACTGGTGAGCCAAGGGATGGACGATCCCCGGATGGACGATCCCCCGATGGACGCAACAGCGGCGACCCGCGCGCCCGACGATGACTGCCTCCCCGCAACAAGAGTCGAATCCGCCCCCGCTTCCCAACCGGACACATGCGTCGAGGCGAGGAGAAAACAAAACACTCTCCCGAGTGTGGGCGGGTCACAGGCTCTCTCACTTCACTAGTCCCTCGACGGTCGGGTGCGGGGGAGGGAGGGTAGGTGGCGTCGCGGGAAGAGAAGGAGGGAGGCTCTCGGGAGCGAGCGCCGCCCGTGGGGAATTGGTACGGTCCTTCTACGGCCGCGCCGGTTCGTCCATCGCCCGCTACGCGCCCAGTCACCGCAGAACCTGTAGGACGCTGAGTGCTTCCCACCCCGACGACCGAGGAAATTCGACTGAGGGACCGGGAGGAAGACTCGCGGCCGGCCCGGGACCTCTTGGGAGGAGGAGGAAGGAGGCACGGGAGGGGTGGGGCGGGGAGGAAGGCTGAGTGTGTGGAGGAACGAAGAGAGGGAGGGAGAGGAGGACGTGGAGCGGTGGCCCGGGAGGGGAGGAAGGACGCTCACGGAAAAGGGTGCGAAGGGCCGTAGGAGGAGGGGGGAGTTTGGAGGATACGGAAGAGGGAGATAGAGGGGGGGATGTATATATAAAAGGACCGCGGAGTGAAAAGGGAGGGATGGAGGAAGAAGGGATTCGGGATTCAGAATGGTAAGGGTAGTTCTTCGGTGGTGGTTTTTTTTCTTTTTGGAGAGATGGTAGGATAGGAGTTGGTGGATTTATGGGCACGATCGCCACCCCGACCCCCATCCCCCCCACACTCCATTCCGTAAGAGTGCGACGATCTCGTGGAAAGACCGCCGTTTTAAGTGGTTTTGTATCAACATGAGCATTATGCGCGTTCTGGGACTCGAGGGTGCTTTCCCGACGTTTTAAAATACGGCGCGAGCTGATAAGCATCCCGCGGGTCCCTTGAGGATGGAGTGGTGGAGACTTTCTCTGCGCCGAGCCTCCTCTCTTGATGCCGGCGTCGAAACGAAAATCAGGTTGCTCCCCGACTGACACGGTCACCACGGACTGCATTTTTTTCTGATCGGTAATTTTTTTATTTATTACGCCGCAACCAGAGCAGCGGTCTATTGGGTTGAGTACTCGGCTGCTTTCCTGCCGGTCCGTTCCCGTGTTCAGATCTCGGAGGTGCCTTTGGACGCTCTCACTGGAGGCTACGTGGGTAGCCATTACATTTACTAGGAAAAAATATGAAAGCAGGACGATGTGATCGCTTCTTTCTTGATTACGTGCCATTTATCACGAGTGAGTTCCACGTCCTAATCTATTCATCAGAATATTTCTCGCGGCTATGACAAAGTTAACTAAGGAGATAATAAGAGAGATTATAATGATGATGATTGTTGAGGAGATAATGGAAGTGCACAACTCAAGGATGCTCCAGAAGATTAAATGCGACCGTGGAGGAGAAGAGGAGGCGCTTTGGGCAATCTCACAGAGGATAATAGATGTCTAGGAGAAGCCGAAGAAAACAGTAGCATTTGAGGAAACATGGTGGTGGTGACCAACGACTGAGTGGTGAACCAATTTCCAGGCACAATACTGAGCCTAGTTCTAGGAGGTTATACATGTACATTAAGGGAGACATTGAAATGGAGGATTGCTATGTAATTCGGACAACGACATAAACGCGGAAGATTAAAGGTATAGAGAAATACAAGGTGTACTAAGATAGTTATCAAACATTATCAGATACTTGTATTATAGCCAACAGAAGTTGTATTATTGATGAAAGTATACACTACACTCAGGTAAGAAACATAATTGGCAAAATCCAATCTCCTCCAATACTCGCAACCAGATTTAGAAGCCAAGAGATATGCATTTGTGATCACATAATCCCCTTGGCCTGCCCACAGAGGCGTGCAGTAAACGGTTTGCGATCATAACCATTGTGATCTGTAACACTTTGAAATCTCAATACAAAATCGCTAACGTAATGACATGCTTATCAATTCTAAATGTGTGCACAGTACGATTGAATTTTTGAGATTTCTCTTCGAAGAGGTAAATCCATCCGTAAGAGGTATTACTGCAGCGGTATTGGAATAATCATGTTAGTGGCAAATATTTTTGACATCAATATCGCTGAAACACTACAATTGATATCAATCTAAGGAGTATTGGATCTCACCTACCTGACACAATCACTATTCTATGAATATAATTCTTAACTATTAGCATAACTTCCATTCTTATTTGTTGACATACCTTAATACACACCAACATAGTACCAGTTTTTTATCAGTTAGGTAAGCGGCCACGAAATTGCCGGTACGAATGCACTTCATCCAGTTTTGATCCCGCAGTTATAAATGTTAAGATTTATTACATCCATGGCACGAAGCCGCGACCTTTTCCCAACAAATAAGCGGCATAACTTCGGTGATTTTTAAAGTGTACTTGAATTGAAGGAATCGATGCAAGGAATTAACATGCCAGAGATTAAAAAACATTTCTAGACACAAATCCCTAAGGTTATTTGAAATGCTTTTTTTTCGACTAGATTTTGGAATTGTTGCATTTTGATTATTATTTTTTGACAAATCATGATAAGGCAGACTTTGGATGGACAGAGCCTATATATTGCCACAGTTCTTTAGAGTCTCCAACCATGAAACAACCTAACACCGCCCACTATTATAAACACCTCTTCAATTACGCATACTTCCATCATTCCGTTCAACGTGCCTAACCTATTGCTACTCCTTCCCCTCCTCCCCAACATTTAGCTGTCCATCACTATTAAAATGTTCTTCATACACGTCTTTACCACCTTTGGGTTTCTTCCAACATCACCTCCCCAAAAATACGAGTACATAGTACTTCTTTGTTTTTTTCCTTTCTGCTCACTTCAATCTTTCCATATTCCATACCCACATCCCAAACTACTAAAATCCACGCCTATCATCTTGCTTCAACGATCAAGTTTCCTCGCGATACATAACCACGCTACATTCCAAGTTTTCACTAATTTATTTTAAAATTCTCAGTCAACGTTTCTGTCATCAAATCCTGCCTCTTTGTGAAATATTTAAAAAAATGTATTCTTCTTTACATACCCCCACTACTTGTACCATCTTGGTCCAAAATACTTTCAGGAAGGAAAACCATTCTAGCTGCTAGTGTTTATGCCTTCCAATTTCAACATTTAACTTAGCCTTAACCTTTCTCGAAAACCTTATCACCTTTATCATTCATGCATTGATTCTCATCCCATATCTATCGCGCTGATTTCATTTTTCGATCATCAATGATTGTAACATCTTGGCTGACTGTTCAGCTTAAGCTTGATCATTCGCAAATCGAACTGATTTAATTTCCCAACGACTTCCATTCCCATCTCCAGTTCTTCCCATGCCCATGTTACCATTTTCTTCAAGTATAAATTGAAAAAACTGGTCATAAAGAACACCCATATTTTGGAATGAGAAATCACTCAGCTCTGGTGAAATCTTCCGGCCAAATTCCTCCCTCATTAATGCTATGAATTAGCGCATACGAACTTTTCATTTAACCTTTTGCTGAGCCTTTACGTAGTTCCGCAGGGATCTTATCCATCCCTACGGCATTATTTGATTTTATTTTCCATATAATTCTTCAACTCAAAATCTTTATATCTACCCTTATCACGATTTAAAATAAATTGATAGTAACAAACGACCTCATTCAGTGATGCATCACTTCTTTTCGTAATGACTCGTGATACTTCAAGGTACGAAATTCAAGCCAGAGATGTGTTCCTCCCTCTTTCACACTGCCTCTCAATCGATCCAGGCAGCGCTCGATTATTTAAATACTCAAATGCTCAAGGCTTTCTCAGCATTGCTGTCTATTCAATGGGCTAACTATAGAGGAAACACGAGAAACCAATCTCTCATATTAAATATTCAAAATAATGGTAACCTTGATATAAATTTTCGAACCGACCAAATTCTCAGGTCGAATTAAATAGGAAAATAATGAAAACGCCAGCCTATTTCTTGACGATATGCCAATTAACATTTACTTTCCCTATCCTGTTTCCTACCCGTGGAATTCTATCTCCTTAGAATGATGAATTTTCAAACGATTTAATAGAAAGACTGGTCCGCCGTAGATTGAATAATTACAAGTTTAAAGGGAAGAGAGGAACCTATATTACGGGGAAAACTCCAGGTGATATACCTAAGAAATCATTCGGAAAAATCAAATATATGCAAATAAATGTCTGTAGATAAGAATAGAGGACGGAGGAATAAAATTTAGGGCAAGCCATTATAGATTGTAAATAAGGGTATTTAAGTACTTTAAAAGTTGGGTTGAGTTGAGTCGGGTTTACTATGCCATCCAAACGTTTAAGTGACGTGTATATAACTCGAGATTACGAAAAAGTAATGTTGCAATGATATTACTGGATTACCAACAAACTGGCTAATACTCCAGTATTTTGAACAAAAGAGACTAGAAAAAAACTATATAAAATGATACTTTTCCTGATATTCCCATGCCAATTAAGGAGTATAGATTGGAAATATCTAAGCGTAAATGTTTAATTAGGTATATCAGCAGGTACTGAAATGCATGTTAGAACGCTGGTTCATTATTTCGTTCACAGAATACCGGAAAAAATCGCAACCATAATTTCCAATCATTTTAGGTACAATGATGATTCTATAGCATAATTACTAGGTTAACACCAGGTGAGCAGAATAACTCGATCGCAATCTTGAATTTCGAAGAAATGAGTGCCCTCTTCGAAGTCAAAATTGTGATTTCGCCAATTTCTACGTCATTATTGAACTTAGGGACATCTGACGCAAACTTTCGCAAGATTATTATTACAGTTTCGCATTATAGCAATCTTAGAGTGGTATAAATTCACATCACTTACTTCCGTCAAAAAGGAAATCATCTATTCGCCTAGCAAGCTCAAAAGTCAACAAACTCGGCGAGAAGAAATAAATGACATCAAAAAGATTAAACTGTAAAATTTTCTTTCGGTAAGTACCCACGCAATCATAAAATAAAAGACATTACACACGCCAAAGTAGGGGTGCGAGACGGCTGATGAAGCTACTAGAATTGAAATGAAATGACTAGAATACTTTTCAATGCCTCTTTTTCCTCGACGGAACTTAAAATGATTGCCACAATCAATTAATAATTGATCTACACTCTCGCATTGCTTTATCCCCGAACATTCCTTACCAGTTAATTTTTATTTTTAGCTATTAATTATTTGGATATGTCCTCGAGGAAAATAAGTGATAGGTTTATAAAATGTTAACGAAGTCATATAAATTCAAATCAGATATATTATCATGCATAATAGTCTAAGGAAACGTGGGCGAACCTCGCACACTTTACGGTGCGATTAATAAAAGTATTTTTTCAATACCAACTTGACTAACTCTATCGCTGTGAATGTCAGTCAATAGCTCATCGAAATCGTATTTCATAAAGATTTTACGCTGGAATGCGGTTTATTAACACAATTTAATGATGCATGAGTGTTGAATAGATAACTGAATATGTTAGGAACACCTTTTTGCTGATGCATTGGAGAAACAAATACTTTTTAAAAATTAAGTGCACGCATGTTTGGACAACCATACTTAAGAAGAATAAGTCTTTCATATCACCGATCATCCTATGTTTCCGGTAGCATCCTCAGGCATATGAGAATGGAAGGCGCCCTTGCCTTCCACACTCGCGCGAGAGTCACCATCACTTTCTGAGGGCGTCCGGAATCCAAATGCCTGCACGAATCATCCCGTGGAAATCTTAACCCGCTTCTCCCCCCCATTCTCCCGCCTCCCTCTCTTCCTCCCCCTCTCGCTCGCTGACACCTCCCAATCCTTGCTCCCTTCCCTCCCCTCCCCCCAATCGTCCAACAATAGATGTTCCTCCACCTGGCACACGTCCACCGCCTCCTCGGCGATAAGGAATAATCCCCGACGGTTCTCAACCACGATCATTATCTTTCACAACCCCTGAATCTACAGTTGGTGAAAACCGCTTATTTATTCAAATCCCCCTGTTCTCGCCGACGTAGAGATCCATTTTCGCACGAGCCTCGAGAAAACACCGACGAAATAAAAACCGCAGCGGGGCGCAGTATTATAGGCATAAGGAAAGCGCCAGGCAGCTGGAGTCATTTTTGCGCCTATTATTTTTGATACGCAGGCGGTCGATAAAAACAGGTTAGGTGGCATGGAAGACAGATGAATTGAGGTTGGGAGAATTTATGCGAGTTCATGGGAATGCCTTATTCACCCGGGAAAAAATTCCCAATTTCAATAAAAGGTTTTTGGTGTATTTAAAATCAATCCTTCGATTTATGAAAAAAACAAAACAATTCGGAGGCACACCTAAATTATGAGGTTACATTCTAAAAAAAAAGAAACAGAAAACACTAGAAGACTTCAAAGCGTGGGATTTGTCACGGTGTTCAAAATATTTCTCCTAAACCTTCCGGAACGTACAAGTTATTTGATTGAAGGTTCACATAAAATCTCTAGCATCCAAAAGCATATACGTGTATTAACTCGGTGAATGGTTCCATAGAAAGGCTATCACAGGCCAAGGACTACAAGGGCCCGCATTATATTGATAGAGTATGACGAAATAAAACATTATCTGTTTGTCCACCACATTAAACTTTATATAAACAAAGGTATAGTGAATCACAACTCACGTAGAACAACGTAAAATTAAGATCCTTTATGAAAATGAATTGGGATTAGAAACAGATTTGAGTTCATTTACTATTAGATTGTTGTCTAAATCCAATAGAGAAGTAAGATATAAATATAATTTCCACCACATAAGCCATAATTATTATTGCTACTTATTTGCGAATCCAGTTTGATGACTAAACCAGATCTTATCCATTTGCCTTCAACTACCTCGAAGATCGCACATGTTAATGAAGCCAGTTTTAGGTCATAATCATCCTATGGCATTGAGCGTAAGCATGTAAAAATCTAAGTAGCATTATTATATTTGAGTCATATAATTAAACTGCAGTCTAAAATCATTGCTTATCCTTTTTCAAGAAATAAATTGGTAGGTAACTGCGATCAACACAAGTAAAGAGTCCAGACAGCAGACTCTGCTATCGGAATATTTTTCTAGTATAACCCTCAATCAAGTTAATAACTAATAATGCATTTTTCCCTATGGTATGAGTTATTTGATTTTTTATCAACTATACCAAACGAAATCGATTTTTTTGAATTTGCGATAGCCAATAATACCTAAACAAATTCGAAATTCTGGTATGTATCAACTAATTCTGTATTCGATAATGCGAATAACATTTTGATTCACATTAGATGAAATGGAACGATTAACTTTTTCCCATGATAAGAAAAAACTGTTTCCCGCCAGCCTACCTCGTGGCGGCAATTTATTCCGAAGCGCCCCTGACACCGTCACAACGCCGTTCCGCGCCTGCTCCGAGTAGCTTCATGAGCCACCCCCTGCAACGTTATGCCGCCCCCTTCAGCAGGAATGAGACGAAGGGACGGCGAAGGTGGTGGATCGGCGAGTAGGGGGCAGCACCCAGCGCGTGAGAGAGCACCACAATGCAGTTTGCAATCGCCCCGTAAGGGTTTGTACTTAAACTTCCGACTCACACTCCACAAACAACGAGATTGATGGAATGGATGCAGTTGCTAAAAAAAGGCGGCATCATCTACACAAACAGATTCTCCATCAAGTACTACGAAAAACTGCACTCTAGAAGTTAACACAACATATTGCAAGTTGTCGCAAAGTACAAGACTAGAAAGCGTCGCAGAATTACTGGGCTCCCATCCATTTCATTCCTTCATCGAAAAAAAGAAGTAATTACTCATATATTTAAAAATAGATTTTTTAATGACACGCGTTTGTCGGAAGACAACATTTTGCTTAAGAAATCAGCACATTAAGATTGAAAATGGAAATGAACTTGCTTTTGAATGCTTTGTAAAATGCATGAAAATGAATACCCGTCTAAATCAACTGTTATAACAAATTCAAGTAGGTGTAATAAATCACCATAATGAAGGGTTACTTATTGCGACACACCTATGAATTTGTAAACAATCCTGGTTATACAAAAATTATGAAATACTGCGTAAGAGAGAATTTGGAACCACTTGTTTCTGGGTTAGTCATATTAAAAAAACAACAATCGATTATTTTAACAACAACTTACTATTCTTCCTCGTCCATTAAACTACGCCTATTTGTATTCACTGATCTTTTTTCTTGGAAAGGGCTATCAAGTGTAACCTGAAATCCCATCTCGTATTTTGATTAAGCGTCCAAACTGACACCTTTCAATGGAAGACCTACCTCGTACAATGAAAAAAAAACTCATACATCTTAATCAAGCAACAGAATTATGGGTTATTAGTTATGGTTTAAGAATAATGCCAGTATACAGATGCTCCCAGATGCACTAAAATCCATTATAATGAATGAATTTCCAAATTTGGGAGACAAACTGCGTTTTTGCCAAGATATAATCAAATATTATTAAAATATCATAATTTCCAGCAGGAATAATGAGCTAAATTTTAACACGATAAATTAAATCCCATAAAAATACTAAAAATCAAAGAAAATTTGAAAATAATCTTAGCACAAAGCACATTAAGCAAAATGATGCAACATACATTCCTTGATATGAATTTGTTAAATATACGTATAAACATAACTATATTGTACGTACGTAAAGTTAAGAATTTTTCCGATGGGTGGCAGGGTACCCATAACTCCTGAGCGAATATGAAGTTTATGCTAACCTCTCACATTCATATTAATACTGTCGACAATTGGACAATTACCGTATTTTTGAGGAAAATAAAGATGAAGTTGCTATTTTCCAAAAATGAAACCTTCTGGGCCTGGAAGTAATACGCACTTATAATTTCGTATTTATTTCGAAGACGTGTCCACGCAGAAGTTCAAAGGATATAAATTGTGAATATAAATCGACATTACGACTTTATTAAAATCTAATGCAAATAGAAAGTAAACACATTTTTAAAGGGCCAAGAAATTTGGGCGAAGTGTTCTTAACCAGAAATCAAATATGAAATTCACATAATCTTAATCTAACAAGTTGAATTTTCTCATTTACCGAATTATTCAGTTGATATAAACTTAAGGCATACGAATGAGAAGAGAAAACAAAGTAGAAAGTTGGCGAGAGAATCTGATGTAATTTTCCTTCAAAGGAGTCCCCTAAGATCTGATTGAATTTTATATTAATCAATATAAGTTATAAACGCGCAATGCTTTACAGCATTGAGTGACGCATTTTGTTTTATTTTCTGCAGATTCCTTTAATTGTCCAATTACCAGAAAGGCGGCTTCGATTTTTTGGGGCGTGAATCATTGACGGCCGATTCCCGAAGCACACTCGAAATCCTATTCGCAGAATTAATCCTCCGCTTACGAAAGCGGAAGTGACAGAAAAAACTCACCACATTCATTCTCAAAGAATCCGAAAACCGGCTCCTACAATTCGCAGAAATTATCTCCCACCCCACACTTGCCGCCGCCTACCCCCCCGGAAGTCCCCTTCCACTCTCCCCGCCCCTCCCTCGCGCCCCGATGCCTCACGCCATTGGCTCCCGCTCATCTGCATGCCGCGCCCGGCGATCGAACCGCAAGTGGGCTTACAAATCTCGTTGTAAAAAAAGATCGGCGCGAAGGGGGTAGAATCCGGATTCGGTTGTGGTTGGTTTTGTCTTCCCTCCGGGTGGCACTGGGGAAGGAGACATCCTTTCCCCGCCCCTGCTGACACAACCTTTGGAAAAAAACGCGTCCAACCCCGCTGGGTTAGGTGCGTATGCAGAGAATCCGCCCCTCCTATAACATAAAAAAATTGCTTCTCGCTCAGAGGGAGGGGGAAAGGATGTTGTCGTCGTATTGGCCGGGCGTGTTTTGCGAGACCGAGGCGGGGCGAGCCATTCGTGTAGGGAGGGGGCGGCGAGCGGCCAATCGCACGGCGGGGTATGCGGCCTCAAAGTAAAAAAAGCGATTTCGCGGGAGCGGGCGGTGGGGAGGAGTCGGCATCGTGAGGGGATGGAGGTGTGGCTTGAAACCGCACACGCACTGAGGCGGGGGGGAGCGAGAAGGGGAGGGGCCTTGGGCGGATGGATTAGCGAAATTCACCGTGAGCGTGCCAAGTGGGTGGGGATACAATATGGCGGGAACTCGCCGTGAATTTTGAATGTCGACGGAAGGAGCCGTTAAATTGACCAATGCCGAGCGACGAAATAGGTTCTAAACCCGATGATTTCCTCGCAGCATCCATCAAAGCTATCCGCCTCCAATCACTCCATGGTTCCCAGCGATTATACCATCAAATCACTTGGCGTTTCGAAGGCCTTCAGTACTTCCCTTTTCCCTTCCCTTCATCAGCAGTTCCTTTCAATAAGGTTTTCGGCAAACCACTTTGCCGGCCGCAGGTTGTGCGTCTTGGGCTTCCCATTCTTCTCGATCCAGTTGTCTTGCATAGGCTTCCTTCCCTCTGCAGACATTTTTGGAGTTTTTCCTCATAGGTAACTTAATCTAACCATCTGAGCATTTAATCAATATTCTGCAGTGCTGTAAAACCTATTGCTTTTCTTCTTTTCAACCCTTTTTTCTGTTTAATAAAGGTCTTCCACAAGTCGCCTGATATATGTAGATGAAACCCAAAAACGGCTGATATAGATGAAAGCCAAAATAGCTTCTCTGCCTTCGCCTAGAGCTCACATCGCAAACGTTCACACTCGGGCATCGGTAACATTTTTTAACGCAAGGGAAGACATTGAGAAATAGCGAAAAGTGAAGAGATGTAAGTATTAAAAATTATTTTCTCAAGCTTACAGATTTTATCCAAGATTTCATATGGCGAGATAGCTTATGAGTGATGATCTTGAATTAATTTTTAAACTTTTCAATTTCCGCGCAAATTTTAATTCATAAGGAACATTCTTCAAGGCACCTGAAATACATAATCGGAAAGATCATTGAAATGATACGCATTATGAGTTCTCTCATCACTGTTCTACTAAATAATTAAACGATCTGCTCACTCCTTTGTATTTCCAAAATGATCATATCTTTTGGAACAAAGAGGATAATGCTTTGGATTGAATTATACGACACTTTTATTTACTCAATTACCAACAAGTTTCTCCTCAATCCATTTATTTCCAATAATGATTTTTCAAATCTCTTCACAAACTGCTGCAAAAATCCGTTTTGTGACAGATAAATCATAAAATCAAACTTGTCGAACGCCTTGCAATTGGGCATCGCTGAGCCGGCCGGACCTTGCTCACGAGAAAAATAGGTTTCACGTTCACCACACGATCGGCAAACCCGGCCCCTGGTTCGGTTTACTCTTAAAAGCAGATAACAGCCCCCCCCCCCCCTTCTGAGGTGGCTGGATTTGCTGGGTGAGATGCCCGCGCAGATGCAGGGCAAACGAGCACCCGTCCGTCCGAAACAGGCGCACGCCGACCAAAACACGACACGGAGAAGAACGAGGTGGGGTTGGGGTGGGCGGGAGGGGACGTCTCCATTTTCTGGGCGAGGGTGGGAAAAATACACCACCCTGTCCGTGGCCGTCAGACGCCCGCCCATCCAATCCATCTCCTTCTCACCCCCCTCACCCATTGCCTCTGAAATCCCCCTCTCAAAACCCACGCTCCGCGTCCCACACGAACGCCCCCCCCCCCTCGCCCCCCCACGACGACCCGCCACCCACCCCTACGCATCCCTTTGAGGGCGAGAAAGAATGGGGGGCGAAGGGCGCGCTGTCGCAGCGGCTTTCAGACTAATGCGCGACTCTCTACTGCGCTCGCTGTCCTCTTTCACACACACGCACCCACGTACGAAGCGTTCGCCTCAAAATCCACCCCCGCATGACGTCACCACCCACCCCTTCCCTCTCTCTACCCCTTGGATGATCAATAGGACACCCCGAGGCACGCTGGGATCTCTTATGCCCTGCCTCCCCCGCCGTGCTCCATCTTTTCCACTACACCACCCCCCTCCCCACTCATATCTCTCCAATATCTCAGGGAGCACACCACGCGCTGCTCGGCAACCAATCCTCACTCCCCGACGTTGCCCTGACACCCCTGACGCCCCCCCGTTCCATTGTGTCTATTCCGTCCGGAGAATGCGTCTCCTCCGCCCGCATTATCCCACCCCCCCAACGGCCTACAACATCCATCCCTCCCCCATGATTTTCGTCACCATGGTGACGAACAGAGACGCCATATTTTGCAACTCCCCCTCTTTCCCGAAAACGGCTTTCCGAAACGCGATTTCGCTCCCTCTACACCCTTTCGGCATCCGCCCTCGCCGCCGGTCTTCCTCTCGCCTCTCGGCCCCCCGCCAGTCCCCAGGGGGAGGGTCTCCTCACTCCCCCGGACGGAAGTCGACTGGCCATGGAGATGCGGTTAGTGGACGAGGACGAAAAAGAAGTAAGACGTCCTTCATCAAATTTATGGAATAACCTATCACAACTGTGTAGATTTTGACGCAACATTAAGTGCGATTTGATTCGCTCTCTTGCTAAACTCTTTAAATTTTAAACCAAGTCTCACGACTTGTCGTAAATAACGTGATTAGCGTAGTTGCAATGTGCTTCGAATTCCATTATTAACCAGAAAATGATCTAAATAAATTGACATGATTATAACAATGCATAAAACGAGGCGTAAGGGGAACTTAAACTCGGCGTAATTCTGGCAAAAGACACATATTACAAGAGTTAAAAACGGCTGGACAAAATAATGGATTAAGTCACTGAGTTAAAAGCTACATGCCAAAGGACACTCTTTCAGCTACTTCGTTGATAGGATGACTTCTTTTCAATAGTAATTGTATATATCTACCTAGCCTTTGTAGCCTACCACTAGTGTTAACTATTCTTCTTGCGTAATTGTCACGGCAAAATAAACCATTTAATGACAATTTTAATCTATACAAATGCAAACATCAATTAATTAAAATATTAATTCTCCGTATTTAAATCAGCCTGCATAAGGTTTGGCATGTAAGATATTTAACGAGAAGAATCCTGCACAGCATACAGCCAACGGGGATGGTTTATTTTCTTGGTTATCAAATTCTCTAGGGTACCTGGCCGCTTCTTCGCGGATAATAACCTTTGTTCCATGGGCCTATATTGACTTGAGTTCACTAAAAACAAATTCCATGACTGGCTCATAGCCTACCTTTGTCCAGCCCCGGGGCTGACCCCTCCCCGTTGTGGCTCATATCGGGTCCCAATTGGGCAGTTACCGATGATGCCCTCGGGGAAGGTGGTGGTGGGGGGGGGGGGGAAGCACCCTTTTCAGACTAGGTTTCGAACCTATAAATATGAATTAGGTGTCGGATATTTTCCAAATTGGTGTTACCTATTCTGCCCCTTCAAACCGTGGATACCTTAATACAACACATTTATTTTTCATTATCGGTGAATGAGCAGAACCGTGACAGGGGCTAATGAGGTTTAAGTCAATTTCATCTCAGGTCAATCTCATGTGACTCTGCGGATTCTTCCGAATTACTTTCGTTTCATTTATATCAAATTAAAACAAACAGAGATCTTTCATGTTCTTGGAGGTTAAAAGATTACCCACGAGGTTTCAGGGAAATTAGGCTTGTATTTATATTTTTTTATGAGCGTAACGGCAGGCGAGACAAAAATGACACCAATTAGCGCGCCAATCACTGTGCTCGTACACAAGAACACAGGTTTCTAAAGTTTTCCTCCATGTTGTACATGCATCATTCAATTTATACCACCAGATAAAATACCAACAAGGCGGCTTAGTTGGCTTCGTAACGGGGGAAAGTGGCAAACCACATATGTATAACATGCCCGGTCGTCAGTTGTCGACGTCGCCGACCCAAATTGGTACGGAAAGCCTTCGCCTGGGAGGAGCACGGCGGCGAAGATCAATAAGATGAGAAAGAGACGGAAGGAACCTTAGACGAGGGAATGGATTTGAAAGGGGGAGGGAACTTTCTCGCTCAGTGCGCGTCGGAGATCTGTCGCGAGTGGAGTGTTCTCGATACACGTGTCGGCGAAACACGACACCTAATCCGAGGTCATTCGTTCCAGGTGGGGGTGGAAAAGGGGGGGGGGTGGCAAATATGATCAAGAGTCACTGTTGAGAAATATGAAAGAAGGCAACAAGCCACGTGGACACTTGGAATATCTCACAATTCACCGCCTATCGATGAACAGTTCATCCGAAAGGAAAGGAATCACGGGAGATGCCCCACAGTTTGGTTCTTTCCATATATAAATGGAGGATGGGAAGACACGTGGTAATTATTGCGTACACAGTTGGGTTACTGGCCGGAGGGCTGTTTAACTTTCGGTTGACGCCTCTGGCTACTCACCTAAGCAGTGTGATTTTTCGGTAATCATTTGGATGTTGCTGTTATCTCCAGCATACGTGCATCTCTGACGGTAAATCATTTACTGCAAAAGGTAAGTCCTGCCTCCCCGACCATGAAAATAAAACTTTCTACACTTCATGGCTTTTAACGAGAGATGATCTTTGTGTTCCACTACAAAACTAACCATCGGATTGATTACCGCGGCTTATAGAGGAGATGGGCTACTTCACCGAAAAAGATTTAATTCCTGTTTATCAAACTAATTGGGTAAAATTAACCTGAAACTAAAATTGAATTTAACTTAACAATTAATCATTTCATAAACAAAACTTGAAGAGAACCAACCCAACTTTCTGATATTAGTTCTAACGGTGTGATAACTTACAGAATAGCCATTCATCATACGCTTTGTTTTCTAAAAAAAACTACGATTCAAGTCTAAATGTTTTAATTGCAATTCAAATTGCAGCTACGAGCGATTAAAACTAATTTTAACGATGCAACGAAAATATTAAACTACCGCGTGACACATGTCTAAATAATGACGTAATCACGGGATATGAAGAGTTGAATACCGAGGTAGCAGAGGGCTAAAACATTACAGCGTGACGTTATTGTGACGACGGAATTAAATTCAATGGCGATGTCAGCGAAGACCTCCCTCCACTGGGAAACAAAAGACATTCTTTTGGATCAGCTCTCACTTTAAAAATTCAATCGGGCATGAAAATTTGGGAACTGGACAATAAGGAAGTATGAAAAATGGAAAATACCACCTGGAGATGGGATTGGGCAACATATATTCCTCGGCTGCCTAGATGCAGAGTTAACGCCCTTAGAACTTGATCTCGAACCAAAAGTCAAGAACGGAAGAGAACCGCCTCCTTTGAAAATGGCCGTGGGAACCCATGTTTTATTTGACCCTTGCAGCCTTGGACAAAGAATTCTCGTTCAACCAATCACATTTCACCATCGGAATATTCGAAAGGGCTTCAGGCCTTCACTCTCGAAACAATTCTTTCATCCCTTGCGGCATGGAAATAATGAAATTTAGCCTCCAAGAGGCCAGTGCATTCAACCAATTACGTCAAAGGACCTAAATGTTACTGTACCATTAAGGAATTTTCTTAAGTATCGGAGGACGGAAAGAAATTTTATCAAAATACCATTACATCATTGTTTTCCAATCATTTTGTTTATTTTTGAATTTAACGGTCACCTATTAGCAAAATCAAATGTGTACTCAGGGGGAAATGACGAAAGAAACTGCTTTGGTGACAAAAGAATTTGCAAGAAGGGAATTGATAAGATATACGATAAGTAAATACGTAAAAGATTAGTTAAAACTTGGAATGTACTGCATGGATCCGAAACCTGGTCTTTGAGGCAATAGGATGAGCGAAAATTCGAGAACTTGTAGATGATGAGGGCTGAGGATTAGGAGGAATGCTACAAACCAATCCTCGAAATGGGACTATCCGGAGATGATAACAGAAGAAGACTAACATGTATGTTTTGATGAGAATGGGATCGCAGAGGAAGTTGCTAGGCAAAAATCTCAGAGAGATGAGTAAATTCATGGTAGAGAAACTGAGACGCAGTGGTATGTTGACAACACTTACCACAAGTGAGAAGAGTTTGGGGAATCAGGAAAGTGTAAGGAAAGAATTGCCTTTTGGAGGGCATTAAGGCGGATAGAAGAAGACACGAGGAACTTCTATAGAGCAAGGCAAAGAGGAAGTGCAAGCGAATGCGTGTATTTGTTGCGGAACCTTCCAAAACTTAATTTTGGTACGTTGATTACTCATGACGATGAGCGACATGGGACATTTTTATCATGTGTGAAATCATGCCTACTTCATTCATAATTGAGTCGTAAAATTTATTTTATGATTGCTGCAATCCCTCCGGGAGACGACCAATGAAACGCCATTCTCACAAACGCGGCTGAACAGGATCTTCCTCGAGATCCTTTCCGGTCCCTCTCAAAGCAAACACGCATAATACCCCACCTGCTCACATACAAAAGCGGGCGCCGTGGACACGTGGGCCGCACTCGATCCCCATCTCGGCTTACACAACCCCCAAAGCACGCAATTAGCGGTGCAAAGCTCACAATCACACCTTGCCCTTACGACCCCACACGGACTTCGAGCACATGATGTGAACGAGAGAATAGAAGGGGAACCAGGGGTCGGGGGAAAAGGGTGCGCTCACGAGGGCTCTCGGGGAGGAGGGGGTGTTTGCTCCCCCTGTCTCCTACCCTTCCCTCAATCACTCGAGACCCTCTTATCTGTTTTCATGGGATCGGAACGAGTGCGCAGTGTCCGATTTGCGATGCAAGTGTGACACTGCGATATGGGTTGCGATGCACCAATTTAAATGAAGCCATCGATGTGGAGAAGGCAAAGTTTATGTGGATGTCGGGCGGATATTTCAGTATGGGTGGTATCATCAATGTTTCAATACCTATATCTATATCGAGCAAGAAAAGATAAAAATCAACGTATCGCAATATTTATTTAAGAAAAATGTTCAACTTTCAATGGTATTCCGTCATTTAAACAACAAATTAGACGAGTCAACACTCGAAACACAATTTATTTTAATCGCACGGATCTGATCGGAAATTGCAGTACGCCCTCAATCCCTGCTTCGGGTATTTCAAGAGACAGCTGTTTTCGGAGACAAGGGCCGATCCTTTGCAGGATGATCCGGATGGGAGCGAGAGGGAAGGAAGGGATGAACCCAGGAGATGGATGGACTACAGGAGGCGACAAATTGCTGAGTGTATGCTGAAGGGTCTCTCTCATGCTATTTGGGACAAGAACGGATGAGGGAGGAGAGTGAGTGCTTCTCCCAACATCGAGCCGCGTTTCCAAAGCAATTATAAATAAGGGGGGCACACATGATATATGTCACTTCCGAGCAAATGTTTTGAACAAATGACAATGACATCGTCGCCGAGAGGGCAAAAAATAGTAAGGGAAAAACATCAATAAAGCCGATGAATTGTTGAATCATATTCATTTGATATTTAAACGCCTTATGTTCATACGTTTCTCATGCATACCTATGGTTTCCAGCGGCGTTAAAGAACGAATCCGTTAAATCTCTTGTGTATGTAACCCAATTCTCAAACTACGACATTGAATGGGAGTAAAAAATCAGATGAATACCATTCAAATGGTGGAAAATATCATACGAAATAAAACTCCTCGCACACATACATACGAGCTCGTATGTGCCTTTAAAATATTTTCAATCGTAATTTGAAGAATTTTTCGTTTGGCCACGAGGTCATTCTCAAATAACAGAAAGAGCACACCCAACGGTGTCAAAAGATTAGTGAATATTAGATCGCTTAGTCCTCATAGACATAGTCATAATCTATGAGGCATAGTCTACAGACATAAGCATAGCCCACATAGTCATTGCTCTCTACGAAAAACAATAGAGAGTGGAACGCACCTAAAACACGTTTCATTCCAGACTCTATTCCAATATTTTAAAAATAGTATGACACGTGCTCTCCGTAGGTTCTCATTTGCTTTAATCAACCTTAAACAAATCCAAAGATTAAAGTAATGGTCCTCGTTGCATTTTCTTTTATTACACTTTTAGACACAAAAATGGAAACCTCTTTTGGATAATCAAAGTCGTACTTCTGCGCTTATCTTCCCCACAGCACTACGTTATCGGGGAACTCAACTGATGCCATGGCAACGCAGGTGACATTCCAAAGAAGTCGTTGGACACTGGAGGATGTGAGAAACGAGCGTCGTGAATCGCGAATGGATCCCACAAGCGAGAGGCCAAAAAGGGGGCCGGGATTCTTCCAACTATTCCTCCTTTATCTGATACCGAGGAAAATTTGATTTTCATTTAAAAGCCATTACCTATCAAATGATGTTTCCTAATAGCAATAACGGATTAGGCATCGGGTGGAATTCATATTGTTTGCCCTATATTAATAACTTTTCCAGTTCCTTATTCCTCCTGATTTCCTTCGTCCCACCGTAAAATCCTTTTCTATTCTGTGTCAACCCCGTTTCCTAACCTTCTCCATTACATTGGGGCTTTTATCGTCCCGCTACATTTTCATATTTCTCCACCCATTTTTTCAGCCTTCTTCGAATTTCGCTTCCTGTCTTTACCCTACATATTTAAACTACGTAGTTAGTTAGCTACTCTGTCGAAATCCTTTTCTCAATCCTTCTCCAAACCCAAAAACCCTACAATCTCCGCTCATCCTCTTACCTCAAGGACCAGGATACGAGTATGTAGTATGCTTCATATGTATTTAATTCTTCACCAACTTTCTCCGTGTCATTACTTATCCATGCGAATTTCTTTCTCCTTGGAAGGACTTATTTGACAAAGCAACAATTCTTCCCGTGTCCCGACTGCTTCGCTTATATTCTTCCAATGCCCTCCGCAACTGCATCAAGCGCTACACCTGCTCTAGTTCATTCCTTCCCACCTAACTGTTTAACGAAGAATACCGAAGGAGAAAATTGATTCTATATATTATTTAATTAAAGAGTACCACGAGTTTAATTCATATACGTCTGTTCGTGGAGCCATTCTTCATTAAGTAATAGGTTAATTTATTCCTACAACCAGGAAAAAAATAAATTTAAAAATGAAATCATCCCCGGAATAGTCCACCTACAATTAAAGGCACTCCATAAGATATATCAAAGGCATATCAGTTATATCTTGTGAATATTAATACGACACGTTTCAATTATTTCCCCCATCTAATATATAAAAAGGGAACTCCAAGACCACTATAATTTAACAAGGACGAGGAACGAAACACGTCAACTCCAAACATTTGTGAAGCGCTTTACGGCCTTCCACCGAATCTTGGATGGAGGGAGAGCTCGCACGCTTCGTCCCGAGTTTACACCTCACGATTGTTTTTTTTATCCCTTCCCCTATCCTCTACCGTCGCTGTTGATGACCGTCACGCCTTTCTTTACGCCCTCCCCCCCCCCCCGGATTGCTTCCGCCTCCTCCGCGCACCTAAAAAGCCGTCGTCGAAATGAAACACGGGAGTGGGAGCATTCTTGGGCTCATGAGTCACGTGGCCCAGTTGAGCCACCGTACTCAAAACCAAAATGAGCGAGGGCGAGATGGGGTGGGGTAAGAAGGGGCGAAGGAGGGATGGGGGTTGGGAGGGGGGAGGGAGAGAAAGCCGGGAGGGTGGGCAAGGGTGGAAGGAGGTTGGTCGGATTATGAATTATTACTCGCCGGGCAGTGTTCCCGCCTCCGCCGGGCGAACTACTCTCCCCCTCTCTGTCCCTCTCGAGGAAGGGAAAAACAATGCAGAGAAGCCAAGCGCCCCACTCTCCGAGAAAAAAAAGAAGAGTGCGGTCCGAGCGGTGTTATGGTTCCTATCGCCTTCACGCCATTTATACGCGATTACCGCCCTATACTTTCCGGATAAAGACACGACAGCGCGAGGCATTATCGGAGCGGACGCCGAAGTCCGCAGCGAAAATGTTATGCATGGTCGAACGAGTTGATCGCTGTTAAACATTCTGATATGTATTCTCGCAAAAGGTGTACGTTTATATGGCCGCAAAATTTGCACGCCTCTAATTTGCTCGAGTGAAATATTATAAATACTTTTATGGTCAAATTAAACTGTACCCATAAATGGTAAAATGATGTGCTAAAAATCATCGCTAACATTGATATACAGCTGGTCCAATAACCACAGACAATGCGGATACGGGTGCAAATTATAGCATCCGGAAAATGCGGAAGTCATATTGTTCATGGGAGCACGAATAAATCTACCAGGGGTAAGAATATCATTTATGGATGCAGTATGTTCGTCCAATTATATATATATATATATATATATATATATATACTCATATATACAGAAACAGATATAAGGAAAAGGGATAGGAACACATATAAAGGACGAACACAATAGAGGTGGGGAAGGCGGAATCGAACGGATCACAAGAGTAAAAATATTTCCTCAACCGGGACTCGAACACCGGATCTTTCCACTTGCCGGGCGGATGCTCTTAACCACTTGAGCTATCGAGGATAGTCAATTTACCCTGAGATCCGTGGGTCTAATATGTCGCCAAGCGCCCCGATTCTTTCAGCCAAGAGATGGCGTCAGGGGGCTTTTTCACCCACCAAAGGAGAAATAGACAATACACAAGGAAAGGAAAGGACAGTGGGTTAGAATTCATACAACATCATACAGGAAAGGAACAGTGCGTTTCGTGGCACGCATAGCCAGAAGAAAGAGATGAGCCACATTGGCCAAATACACATTCAAACACGAAATCCCGCCAAACGGCGAATAAATACTCATATATACAGAAACAGATATAAGGAAAAGGGATAGGAACACATATAAAGGACGAACACAATAGAGGTGGGGAAGGCGGAATCGAACGGATCACAAGAGTAAAAATATTTCCTTCCTTCCGTTGAGAAAGGTGGTTGTGCCTCCGAAATGGTCAAAGTAGTAGTGACATAAGACGAATACTTGCGTTAGGCAAAGAAGCTTTCATAAGGAGGGAAGTGTCGACAGGGGCCTTGAGTAAGGATGTTAAGTAAAGGCTCGTAAAACCTTGATATGGAGCGTGGTTGTGTGCGGCGTGGTAACATGTTCATTGAAGCACGATGATGAGGCATATATTGGAGGCTTTTGAAATCAAGGTATAGAGAAGGATGAGTTGGATGAAGTGTATACAAAGGAAAAAAAATGAAGTGTTGAGTATGGTGTGGGAGATGAGGGAATTATTGGGAGAAATCCAATAGAGACAGGAAAAATGGATGAAAAGCATTTTGATTGGCAATGGGATGTTGAAGACTGTGATATAGGGGAGAACATTCGGCAACCGAGGAAGGGGCAGGATAATTAGACGGAATGAAAGGAGGAAGGAAATATGCGGAAGAGGGGTTTATTTTAGTGTTGGGTGTCATTTTTTTGTTAGGAGAGGCGAGGGAATTATTGTACCGTTGTGAAGGTTGGGTCCATCCAAAACCTACCTAAACCAATTGATTAACAAAAATAATAATTTAAATAATTATATGAGATTAACTACTCTATTCTAACAGCTTCGTCTAACTAAAAGCTATCAGTTATAACCACTGACCATAAACTCACGCGTGATTCCTTCATACCTAAGCATGTGACGCAGATTCGTACCTATGCCTACATTGTAAAAGAAAACAAAATTGCATACACCTAAATATTCAAAGAATGCTTGAAACGAATCAAAGAATACCCTAAAATAAACAACAATGCACTTGAGTGGTGATGTAGAATATAATCCCTATCCATATTCCCTATCTACTAAAATGTCTACATTTCAAGTGCATAGTTGATAGTTCAGAAATAAAAGTGTATTGCAATGAATGCCAAGCGTTGCAATAAAGCCATCAAAAGAGTAATGAGGGATAAAATGCAGCACTAAGCAAGTAATTCAACATACAAACATTCGAAACTGCCCTTATACTGCATGAAAATTTAATGCCTGGACCTGGGCCGATTTCAATTGTTCATATGATTTGTCAGATAAACCGTGGCGTTTCTAATCACTTTAAAAAGATTCACCCCTGCTCACGATAGCGACTAACCCCGTTCTTAGCATCTCATTAGATATCTCATTGGGAAGAGATGAAAAGTGGAGAAAGGAATGCCTTACCCTCGGGGAGATCCGCATCTCGAGTCAGAAGGATCCCAAATGGGAATGGAAAAAGATGGAGGGGGGGGGGAGCCGCCGCGGGTGCTGTCCACATTTTTTCTGAAAGCAATTATTAGGCGGCGGGAAGAAGGTCGAAACCCTTAAATCCAGAAGGAATACAAGAATTCCCCATTTTATTTTACGTAAACGTCTATGTAAATTGATCTTTTACTCACCGAATGGTGTTCTCTTCACTCAAATGTGTATTTAAGAGTCATCATAATCCGGGAACACAATGTAAAAGCCTCTCAAGCGAATCGGCTATTTAAAAAAAAATCCATTCAGGGATTCACATCAAAAGTGATGAATGCCTTAACTATTCAAAGTAATGATATCCATGTAATACTGAATATTGCCAATCGTCCCAGAGTGCTTGCAATTGATGTGTACAAAGTCACAATATCATGAATAACCGTTTATGTAAAACATATTCCGTTGGAAATGGACGCCTAAGCTACACGATAGTGCCAACTCAACTACCATATTAACTATGATAATACGCAGTTACTTCCGATAATATTCTCTTCCGGGGCTCGGAAAATACCTGCATGAAAGTAAAGGGATATCAGCAACTCCAATCGGGCCCTTGTCGTCACTCTTCCAATCCTCAAGTAAGGATTCGCTCAATAATGGCGTAGAAGGGATGAAAGTCTGAGCACCCGCAGAAGTTTTATTACGTATCAAAGATTTGGGTTTCACTCCTAATCCCCAAGTGAAAAAAGGTGCGAAAAATACCAAGCACCTGAATTATGCTAACAACGGAAACTAACAACACCTCGCTCGAGCTCAGCAAAAAGTTGACAGCGCAAGACGTCAGAGAATACAAGGGATAAAAAAAAGAAGAAAGCGTGACCCACACGCTAGTCGCGTGCCGGAACGTCGACCTGGGTGTCCTCCGTCATTGGTTCTCAATTCAGAGTTCGAATGGTATACCCAAGGGGGGAGGGGTGCAGGATAGAAGGAAAGAAGGAAAAAACGGACGAAAATGCTCCCTCCTCACACAATATCTCGCCTCACTTCGACTCCGGCGTAACTTTTTTTTTCTTGAACTGTACGGACTCCAGGACAAAACACCGAGGAGATCCACTGCCGAGCGGACAATGCGGGGACGTTGTGCAACGACAAAAAAAACGCAGGTCGAGTGCATCAGGAATGGGTGGTAAAGGGGAAGCATACATTACACCGATCCCTCATCTCTGAATCAACTGAGGGGGAAATGAGTTAATTGACGCTTTGAAAAGAATTGCCACCTTTGGTCAGGACACAATATTATGTACCACCGCGTAAATAAGAACATTCTGCAGAGCCTTGGAGACCGGCTGTTGGAAGAAATTGCGGTGTTTTCTGCGTATTTTTCCGCATCTTTACATTATTTTCAAGTATACTGAGGTTATATGATAACCCATGCACAGCCTGATTGTACATATATACTTATCTTCCAATTAAATTATATCCTTGCTAGGAAAGATCTTTGGTTTGCTAAATTCCAAGAAACTGCGGGAGATGTTCCAACAGTAACTTTTCACGGATTCATCCGCAAATACTGTGCATTACAATGCGACCATTCCAGAGCGTATAAATCATTCACCTCGACCGGGATTCGAACCACGGCCCTTCCATGTCCGGCCGAGTGCTTTAACCAGTTAAGCTATCGAGGCGTCCTCGTAACTCCGAAATTGTGGGGGCTTTAAAGTAACGAGATGTTGTGACGAAATACCGCACATACAATGTCACAGATATTCGTAGTCGGGCGCGATGCGCCACAGTCCACGAGGTTTAAGCCAACTTTTAAACACTACGGGTGTTTTATCTTTGAAAAATTCCAAGAAACTGCGGGAGATGTCACAACAGTAACTTTTAACAGAGTCATCCGCTAAGCTTACATTACAATGCAATCTTTGGTTTGGTTATGCGCACTAATTATTTTAAGAATATATTGATAATAAAGATAGGTGGCATACATTATGATTCTTATGAAGGAGTGTTTATTTTACTTACAATAAAATAATCAGAAAAGATTTGCGTAATTCTTACAAGTAAAAATGAAGAGCCCATTCTTGTCCATTTTACCTGCGCGGAAAGAAATGCGAGCGACGAGAAGATTTTGATCAATCACATTCATTTTTAAAACATCTTGGAGGCCATGATACAATGTAAGTATACATTGATACAGTTTACGGTCTCGGCTATCCGATTTTCATTGCTTCAAGACCGTAGGCACGTTCATTTTATACTTATAAAAGTTTAAGGTATCAACTATCCCGTCTTCCTATCTTGGAGACCGAAGACAAAGATGATGCACAACTCCAATTAAAAAAAATATTTTTAACATAAAAAACACAACCAATTAATATTTTTATCTTTCACTTTTGCTTGACTAGTGCTCCCCAAAACAAATTTCTACACGAGGGTTTTTAAATGGTAAAATTAAAGAAATTGAACTTTGACGTGTCCTATAATTCTGCTTAATTTGTAAGAAAGATAAGTTTTGACAGGTGGGTTACCTAGACGATATACTCAGGTAATTATGGAAAAATTTCGATGCCTAAAATATTGTACGAATGATTGGCTCCATTCATAGGTAACTTATTCCGGTGCGTGTTGCTAATGATATAGAAGTCTAATCTCCAATTCTTGACATAAGCAACGCAAATTCAATTCAATGCATCCGACATGGCAATCACGAGTCGATGGCTTCATCAAAAAAATTTAACGAGTTAAAAAAAATATTCCTCTTTCTTGGAAACAGATTATGGAATAACTTCGAGGTAAATGGAAAGAGGAAAACGAGGAATGTAAATATGCATTTACTGAAATAGGCAGAGCTGACCAAGTCTACACTCGAGGTTATAACCTCTCGCAAGAATTCCCCAAAGAGTGTAACCCATAAAACTGCGGGGATATCGGAAAAATTAATTGGTACATGCATGATTATTGGATAATTAGCAAGGAAGAAGAAACCCCCCTTGGCAAACAATGCATTGAAGCAATTATCTCAATTACTAAGCGAGCCCCATTTTCCGAAGATGCCAGGTAATTTTGTGAATTTGTTCCATTATAAAAATTGAAATTCTTTGAAGCCGTTGCTTCCCCATTTTTGTGCATCGAAAATGGCAAAATATTCATTAGCGTGTGGGACCTTTGGCAATACACTAAATAAGAATTAATTTTTCGTCTTCAGCCAAATTTTCACGACTAAACAACATAATGGAATACGCCCGGGATAGTGTTGCGTACGATGCAAGTTGTTGAAGATATTCAAAGAATCATGAGAATGTAGGAACATTGAAAGGCTTGGATGACTTCTACAAGACAATACTAGAAATGCTCACATGCGACAATACTGAAGACGCCATTAGCTCACACTATGGGAATAATGAAGTATATTTAAGAGAAGACTGATTGAAAAAGAATTTTTTATTGAAAAACACGCAAAGCAATCATGACTTATTTACCGAAACTTTTCGTGATATATTACGCTCAATTCTACAATTAAGGGAGCAAAAAATACGATATACCTTAAACAAAAAATGAAATAATCTGATGCCTTCGTTATTCTTTAAGACTTACATGTTTTATGGAAGCATTATATGCTGATTTATGAAATCATTATGCATACCAAAATCTACAATTAAAAATATTAAAGCAAACATTCACAATGGAAAAATTACGACCAGTTCAACCACATCAAACTTGAAACTCGTGCAGATTTAAATTTCCAATGAATTTGGAATGATGTTAAATATTAACCATACACAGAATCAATACCACTAAGGCCGTCGAAACAATTAGTGCCAATAACTCTACCAAAAACAGATAACTTCACAATCGGACCTTATTTTTACGTGGTTCGAGGGAAATAAGTCTCCGGGCACTCGCTTGCCATAAACTTTCAGCTAACTCTATAATTGAAACATTTGGCGATACAAGTGGTTATAATTTTACTTTTGAGCTACAATCTTACTTTTTAATTAAAACGTGACTACGGGGTTTCTTCTCGAGACCTATTAGTGGAAATACCATCGTGAGAACAAAAAATGCTTTGCTAAAAATATTTTTCGAACGGAAACTAAAAAATAATTTGCAGACGATATAGGAAATGGTATTATTATTAGCACAGCCTATTGCTCTTATTTTATCCGGATGCTCCTAGAGGGGACTAAGGATTATGGCAAGCAGACTGACTGGGTTTTCAAGCGCCACTAACTTCCCGCCTCGGCCCTGTGGGCAGACAAACGCACCTTCCTGCCTGTCTTCCCCGGCAACGGCCTCCTCCTGCCCCTCCGTACCGTTGTTAGCGGCTGGCGAGGCGCCCTCCTCCGCTCCCTCCGCCATTAGCCCGTTGGTGGACACCGTCTTGGCCACGCCGTTCTCCACGCCTTCGTCTCCGCCGCCTGGCGATCCCTCCTCCGCCGTCCCCCCGGATCCCCCTAAGCACATGCAGGACGGAACCTTACGCCTCCCCCCAGTCGAAACGCCCAACTTCGGAGAGAGGGAAAAGAATTGCAGGCCGACTCCTCTCTTCCTCCCCGATGAAGAATATACCGCGCGAACGTGGGGCGAAGTGAGAATGTGCCCTCCGACCGCTAGAGGACTCTGCTCGCGGAGACGCCGGGTGTCCGTAGGATGGGGCCACGCGCTCCGGACGGCCGGGAATTATGGGTAGGAATGCGCACTCGTGCTCCGATGCCGGCAGGTTCGATCTCCAAAGGGAAAGGAAGTCCTCGAGGTGGAGGGAAACCTTGCTATGTCCTCGTGGTCACAGGGTATCGGGCACAACGAGGGTTCGGCAGGGGTCTATGAGCGCTCTCACCGGATGATATGGGTGCACGATACTCGAAATATCACTGGCGAGGGTGTACTTCACGGGGTTGCTGAGCTGCGCCTTGAGCAGTCCTGGGTCCTCACCTCTAACGAGAATTCACCGCGTTAAGCACCGTACACGAACCACTGATCTCGCGAGGTTCGGTCCCGAACGTACTCCCTTTTCCTCCACCTCCCTCGGATGAAGCGTCGCTGATCTATTTCTTCCTTTTGTGCTCGTGGCTCTGGACCTCTGTAACGTGCGTTTACGCGAACGTAAGCAAAGCGGACCTCGTGCTCTACACGTATCACTCACTCTCAGCCGCACTCCTTGCCGAGCACAGACTGACAACGGACTAAGTGTAGAGGAGGGAAAAAGGATCCGAAATTTCTGGGCGGTGGTTAGGGAGTGGGAAGAAGGAAGGGATTTCCTCTCTCTCTCCCTCTCTCTAGCTGTGGGGGGAAAAGGAAGGGAAGCAGCTCACGAACCCATTCGGGCGAACGGGAAAAATAAGGAGGTGGAGGCGGATGGGAAAAGAAAAAGGAAAGGCAAGCGGGTGTGGGTGCGGCTTTCTATTGGGGTGGGTGGGAGAGTATTTGGGAGCGGTTGTCTGAGGGGGTGGGAGATGCTGTGGGGCGGGAGGGGAAGGTGGTGTTGGTGGAAAGGATGAATACAGGAGAGAGGTGAGGGGAGGGATCGGAGAAATGGCGGGAAAGACCAGGATTGCCGCGCGAGGGAAGGGATGGGAAAAAGGTTAGTGGGGGCGTGGGACGGGGCCGAAGGTGTGGGAGTACGGTTTAGGGAGAGGTGGAGCTGGAGGCCAGGGGTTTACGGGCGCGGGACGAGAGGGCGCCGTGGTGGAAAAAGGGGATGGAGGCCTGGGTCTCCAGTGAAAAACTCCTCTGAATAGGCCGAAAGGAAATTCCAGGAATGGCTTTTAGGCTGAATCCCTGCGGAATTTACTATCGGGAGAGTGTATTCTAGTGTTCCCAAGTTCTTTATTATTTTTTAATGATCTGTTTGGAAGGGAACGCACTGGTTTTCTTGCTGAAGGGCAAAAATGCATTTAGAAGCGCCGTAGAAAGTTATTAAGTATCGCAACATTCTTACCAAATATTTCTGATCCTACTTTGTGGAAGGATTGCATAATAATTAAGTCCATTTGAAATTTAATATTTTTAAGGCATCTTGCTGGGGTATTTCTTTTCATTATAAGAATGAAATCATCTTAGTAAAGACCACAAAAACGTTCTTTCTCTCAGATCCATGCTTTGACTTGTACCTACATTAAAAATGATTTATGCACATACGTCAAACCCGGAGGGAATCAAAAAATATTTTTGTGAAATTCAATTAACTTCTGTAAAAGTATATCCATTAAATGTTTGCTCATTTACACTGATAATATTCACCAGTTTATATAGTTTCAGAGCAATCACCAAAGCGGTTAATAGCTAATATTTTTCTTCAAGTGAAATTATTTGTACGGATTGAACACTATAAATGAGTAAAATACTACAGAAAAATTCTTTATGTTTCAATTAATGATATAGTAATTTAGATACAAAAAATAATAACGGTCCAAGGGGGAGACACACCGGGGGTACGATCACTCTCCTGAATGATTTTATACATCAAAACTAGTAATAATTTCGCATGTAAATATGTACGCCCTTGTTGATTGTTCCAGCGGGATTTATTAATTTTTTTAAGAACCCTGAAAGCCACCGTTAGGGAGTGTGGCAGGGGGTGAATACACACCAAACTAATTTTGACCCGAATATGATCCTACCGTGGACGGACAATGTTATTCGGATCCCTTATCGTTCGTGGAAAAAACGCATCTTAAATCTATCTGTTCTACACTTAATATCTCTAATTTTTTTAACGTGATCTTTCCTGCAGTAGTACGATGGGGGTAGTATTACATTTTCATCATTACTGCTAAACAGACATCCTTCCAATTTAGCCAATCTCGCAAGAAATGAATGTGAGGGAAATAGGTCTGTAATTGCTCGGTTCCTCCTCATCTCCGTTTATAAATATTATTGTTACGTCAGCCGTTTTCCAATTTCTGGAAATCTTCGCGATCTGCAAGCGATTTCTTAAATATTATTAGTATCTTAATTATTTTGAACGCGAGGTCCTCAAATATATGAGCGGGTATTTCATCAGGTCCGGAGGATTTATTAGGGTTTATCTTTTTCAGCAAACATTCGATGAGATATTGGTGAAGACGCTTTGAAAGAAGGAATTTAATAAGTTAGCCTTATCGAAAATGCCGGTTACTCTTTCGCCTTAATCATTTTTGAGTGAATTAATAATTGACTAATTTCCCTGAACCTCTCTGACGTATGACCAAAATGCTTTCGGATTCTCTTTCAAACTTTTCGCTAATCTTTTCCTTTTTTATTCGCTTAACGCTTTTATAAATTCATTTTTGGCATTCACCCTAGATATCTTGTCGCTCTTACGAGTATTAAGAAACAAAGTATCAGAATATCATCACCTTATTCAAAGCACAGGCGCAGATATAATTATTGCTACAGAGAGCTGGTTATCCACTGATATTGCCGACGGTGAAATTTTCCCAAACTCCTTTACCATTTACAGAAATGACAGAACAAATAGAATCGAGGGCGGTGTCTCTTTTGCAGTTAGAAATTGTTGCGCTAGCAGGACGGAGGTCATTCCGGGTAATGGTTTTGAAAGCGTTTGGGGCTCATTTAAAAGCCCACAATCCAAGAGAATGTATGTGTGAGCATTTGCCAGTAGACAGAGACAATTCAATACTAGAATTAGATCAGCAAATCAAAAGTTTCTTATACCAACACAATGATCGCGACATTGTAATCGGTCTCTCTCTCATCTCACTCACGATCTCTCCTGGGTCAAACATATACGGGGAATATGTTGACAAGCTAGTTACATAAAATGTAAGGGAGTCTCTTTAGCAGTGATGTTGAAAATGTACGAGGGTCATCCGGAAAGTAGTACCCGTTCGTGCCGCATGAAGTGCTGACGACGCGAGTAGCCGCTGGACGAGGTCAGATAGCTTCAGTGGCTTGTCTGCCTTCTCTTAGCCAAGTTGCGTGACGCTAGCATTGCCTGTGTTGTTTCTGTGATTGTTTACAATGTTTAAAAAAATTGAGAACGCCGCCAGTTGTGAAGTGAGGGCAGTGATTAAATTCCTCAATGCAAGAAACGTTCGCCCATGTGATATTCATCGCCAATTAAAGGAGGTGTATGGAGACAATGTAATGGACGAGTCGTCTGTTCGGCGGTGGTGTCGCAACTTCAACATGGGAGGGGGAACACACACGACGATGAGCGTTCGGGGAGACCGTCTGTCATTACAGACCAACTGGTGAGCTCAGTTGACGAATTCGTGAGGAACGATCGGCGCGTCACAATTGATGACACTGTGAGCATTTTCCCAATGTTTCTCGAACAATTGTTCATGAAATTGTTAAACACCATCTGCATTATGCAAAAATTTGTGCAAGATGGGTCCCTCGCGTATCTCAATGAGCTGGCGGCGAAGGACTATGCAGCAGGAATACAGAAACTTGTCACACGTTATGACAAATGCCTTAATTTGCTTGGAGATTATGTTGAGAAGTAGTTTAAAGTATCCTCTTTCAAATAAAATTTTTTATGTTTGTTAATATTTACTTTTGTGTCTTTATTTCACGAACGGGTACTACTTTCCGGATGACCCTCGTATCATTACTCCCATCGTAATACAGTAGGCGAGATCATGTCAGTGGAATTAGAGATATTAAGTGTAGAGCGTATAGATTTAAGATGCCATTTTTTCCACGAACGATAAGGAATCCGAATGACATCGACCGACTGCGGTAGGTTCATGTTCGGGTAACCATCACTCTGTGAGGTAGTCATCCCCTACCACACACCACATCGATGGCTTTCAGGGTACATAAATATAAATAAAATATTTCTAATTTTATTGACATGATCTCTCCAACCGTAGTGCGATGAGGGTGTTCAGTGCGTGTAAAGCTGTAAGTAACCCCTTGTTTCTTACAGCATTTAAATTATAGCAATTCCATCTTCACCAATTCCCAATTATATATTTTTTCTAATAAATATTTTTCATTAATACATTTACATTTGAAAAAATACACTGAACGTTCCCGAAATTTGAGAAAGGCATGAACTGATCATAACTTCACTACTTTGATCTTCGTAATTATAAAACGGTTCTACCGTGGATCCTAAAACATCTTATTTCACCTTTTAATGGCTTTTATATAATTTTCTATGCGATAATTATTAATGTATGTATGTACTCTGCAAGCCACCGCTAGGGCGTGTGGCTAAAGTGTCTTGTAAACATGAGAAGTGCATAACGTGGAATAAAACGAACATGAGCAAAGTTCAAAATGATATACTATATTTCTGTCACCCTATTTTTACTGGGATCTAAACTCGTAACTTCGCCGTCACCGAAATTTGTGATTCTGTAAAATAAATATATTCTCACCTTACATATAATGTTCAGGTCTATATTATTTTTCTGGATTGCCTATAATTTGTCCTTTGACTATAGCCAAAAACCGTCGGGCGAATTGCTTGAAGTTTGGTGGCATCACGGACGCATGCAAATAGCCTATTTTCCCACCACAGTGAACTAATGAGGGATGAGGAAAACATTCGGAGCTATTTAGGAATGCAAAGGCGTGGAAGGAGCAGGAAGGGCACGCGATGTGGAGAGGCAGTTAGGGGAGAGGGGGGAGATGAAGGAAAGGGGGAGGGCGAGGCGAGGGGGGTCGGAGGTGTGCCACCTGGACTAGATATGAGGGGGAATGGGAGGGATAGGAAAATAAGTGCGGGGGGAATAGGAAAAATCTGACCAGCGAAGCAGTGACCACTAGAAAGTGGGACCTTATTTCCTATTTTCACTGATCCTTCCGTCGCTTTATTGCCACCCCTTGGAGCGCGGTTTCTCAGGTGAGAGGAAGGGGAGAGGAGATATGCCACTCACTAGGAAATCCCGGACCTCAGAAAGACATCGATAATAAGCAAATGTACAGCTCTGTGATGGCCAAATAGAAAAATTATAATACTTACCGACGATTTTTCTTGATCATCTTCTTGTGATGAAAACAGTGAGCATATTTCCTTTTACATCTGAACTTACTCATCACGGGTCATGAGTATTTGTGATAGCATGGAAGGTAGCTGCACCCACTCCATGCACAGGCGAAACTATTGGAAGTCCCCACGTTGTGTTTCAAGGAACGTTCCTTAAATTTGATAATAACATTATTACTACCACTTAAATTACTTTTTTCACAATTACTGCCATATGCGTTTCTACATTTACATACATCACGATAAAGGAGGTTAAAAACTACCTGGTTCAACACGAAACAATCAAAAACACGTCTCGCAGACTTCAAGAGACAAAAACAGAATCATAGTGTATTTAACAGTTTATTGAATGCCAGTATTTTAAAACTCGATGCATCGGTTTTTCTATGAATACGTACCAAAAGGTTACTTGATAAGTGATTGAAGCTAAAATATTTATCTGGTTAAAATTTTTTATTTCACTGATATAAATGTGTTTGCGTTCCCATTAAGATGGCTTTGTGATCACTTATTTAAATGTATTTGGGTACCTTGAGAGAAAGTGTTGCGAAAAGAATTAGACTAAGTCCAGAGAAAATTCACTCGATTCGTCAAAAATTGTCATGATAAAAAAACGAGAGCCTTTAGTAGGAATTAGGTTGAGAGCCGTGCTTTAGACTTTTAGAAGGTTCAGGACAAACGAGTTTAACAATGACACAAAAGGAATTATGATGGCCCCACACTACTTAGGTAGATCAGACCACAAAGATAAAATAAGGGAGATAGACTCCAGTACAGTTAGATACAAACATTTGTTCTTTCCGTGGACATTCAGGAATCATAATAGTAAGGAATCAAAATCATTATAGAAACAGTAAAGACATTCTAGTTAGGACAAGATCAAACGATGCGTAGGCATTAGGTATATCCGTAGGTGCATGTGCATGTTAGTTGATAGCATATGCATTTGCATAAATGAAAGGTAAAAAGGTTTTTGCATTAACATGCGTGGTCTGTTCAATAAATACGCGAACTGAGGCCATTTAAACACTTTATTTTGCTAACTTTAGTCTACATCAATTTTTCCCCTTCAAAGTATTCTCCATTCGTTGCTATGCACTTATTCCATCTTCTTTTCCACTGTTTAAATCACCCCTATAAGTCCTCAGCAGTTAGGGTTTTTAGTTTTTTCGTCGTTTCTTGCTTTACTGCGTCCACATCTCCCCAGTGATGTCCCCTCATCACATTTTTGCTCCATGGGGATAGGAAAAAGTCACGGGGGGCAAGATCTGGCGAATAAGGAGGATGATCAAGGATGGTGATTGAATATTTTGCCAGAAACTCGCGATTAATCAGTGCTGAATGTGCAGATGCATTGTCATGTTGAAGGATCCATCCATCGCCTTGAGTTAAAATTTGGTCGCACACGACACCCGCAATCTCTTAAATGCTTGAGAATGGTAAGGCATAACTCAGTATTTACTGTTTGTCCTTCAGGAGGAAATTCATGATGAACAACACCTTTTGATTGATTGACCACGACTTTGATTTCCGATCGGCTTTTTCTGGATATTTTGGTTCGAGGTTAATCTTTTGCTTTCCACTCCTTGCTCTGCGATTTTTGTTCAATGTCATACTCGTAAAACCACAATTCGTCTCCAGTGATTACCCTATTGAGAAATCCAGCATCGTTTTCAAGTGAATTTTTTCAGCCAGTAACACATTCAACTCTTTTCAATTTTCCATCTGTCATCAGCAGCAGCTAGGCCACGATTTTGCGCACAATTTTTTAAAACCCAAATTTTCGGGTTAAATGGTATGCATTGTTGATTTTCCTAAATTCAGTTCATCAGCTATCATTCAGACAGTTTTTCGACAATCGGTAAGGACAAGGGACCGCTCACGATAAATGCTGTCGTCAACACAGGTGGTTGAAGGTCGTCCCGGCCTTGCATCGTCTTGTCGCCCATCTTTAAAACGCTTAATCCTCTTGAAAACGGATGTTTTCTTCAGAGCATTGTCACCGCAAACAGCTGTCAACTTTTCAGTAATTTCTTGATAAATTTTACCGCACTTAACCAAAAAACTTGATGTTGATTCGTTGCTCTGTGATTTTGTCAATTCCCATTTTCGACAAACAGTGAAAACAAAGACAACAGAAACTAACATAACTGGCACCATACGCACACGATCCGCCAAGCACAGACGGCTCATTGGGTCTCAGGCAACTAGCGCCGCCAGTGGGTGGGGCTATCTATAGTCCGGGTCATGGCCGCCAAATTGCACAAGTGCGCGTATTTATTGAATATACCTCGTAAAAGACTCTGTGGGCATAGGTTGACATGAATTTGTTTGGTTTTGCATGTGGTTTTATTCTCTTTCACGGGTGGTGACCTGACACCCTCCGCCATACGCCCCAGGAGCGGCTTGCGGAGGATGATGTGGAGGTGGATGTATTTCATAATTTTTATCGATATGCGTAAATATTTTATGATTATATCGCTAAAATAACCTAAATTTTATTCCTTCTCATTAATTTGCTTACGACTCAATGAAAAGGACAGAATGAGAAAAGGTCCGCTATTGCATCCAAAGACACCACGTCACGAGGATTTATGACAACACTGTGGGTGTTTCTAATAATTAATGTATGGCAAAAGTCCCCTCCGATGAAAATTATACTCTTTTTTTTTCAGAAAAAATCCAACCTTTACATCACAAGCCGACCCAAGGGCGTGTGGTGGGGGATAACTGAAGGCTAAAACAACTCAATATGCACATTAAATATTAAAGTTATTGAGCATGGTTTCAACAGAATGAATTTTTATCAAATTAATGACACAATTCATTGAACTATTGGCAGTATACTAAGCTGATTGCGGATATTGATATTTTTACCCTTTCATTATAATAGAAATAAAACCTTTTCACAAATGAAGACAAACTATCTTATATATTTTTGCTGTCTGGAAGAGTGTGAGTTCCTAGATGATAATTGCTTCTATGATAGAACCGGTTGATTTGTTCATAGAATGAACATACATATATACTTCTTTGCTTTTTTCCGTATATGATACAACAGACTTTCCAATTCCAAATAATGACCCAACTACGACCCAGCAAAGCTAATTAGTTGAGACTTAAACACCGATATAAAAAACTTCGCCACCGGTATTGTTGGGTCTATCTCGTCGGTAGATGTTGGGTGTAAAGATCTCTACGGATATGTCCTTGGGAAAAATATTCATGAAATTTACGGAATAGCTAATAAAAAGTTGGGATGCATAAAATGGATACTTGGGAATCGTAATTAAAGGGTCAAGGAGCTTTGTTATTTCACGTTAAGTAGGTCCCATCTTGAGTATGCTGCAAGTGTTTGGGATCCTCATGAAGGAAGCCTAATTTTGGAACTAGATCGAGTGCGACGAAGAGCAGCTAGGTTTGTGAAAAGTTCGTATGAACAATGTAGCAGTATCATGACACTATTGGAGGAATAAGGATGGGAGCCACTAGTTGATAGTATGTTTAAATGCAGATTAAATGAGCTGCGTAAATTTGAGGCAGGTTACTCAAAGGAGGATACTAAAGACATTTTATAGTCCCCGGCTTACTGCGGTAGATTATGTCGCTTACGTAAAATCAGGGAGATAGATAGTAGAAAGAATAGACTTAAATTGTAGTTTTTTCCTCGTACCATTAGAGATCAAAATAGACAGCAATCGCATTGGAGATAATAAGGATTGGCAGTGTACATATTTTTTGCATTTCCTCCTTTTTTATATTTAAGAGACCCATTTTTTAAAGTTCTACGGTATGATTCGAATATACGTACTCTGTAATTGAAGATCGTTGCATGTAAGTACTTCCTGCGTATGATCAAACTAATATTTGTGAAGAGATGACATGATTAGTATTGAGCATGCATGTTAGGTGAACTAACACCCCCCGCCACACGCCCTTGTGGCGGCTTCGGGGTGTTTTGTAGATGTAGATCTCATAGCCCGTAGGTGGAACAAAGACTCATCGATATAACCAGATGAATACCCGAGACGCACCGATGCATCCGCAGCTGATGAGATACTTTAGGCCCAGGGTAATTTTAAACCAAGAAAAACACGTCATGTGCTGTCATTTCATTCATGGGAGCGCGGTCAGGTAATTATCCCTCAACGGCCTTGGCAGGATAAGACTAAAAATAAAACACGCCGGGGCACGCATACGGCGGATCTCAAAGCTAACTTTCACTCGAGTCGAGTTCAGTTGAGCCGTGAACCTTTCGAAAAACGTCAACCCAGGTACGTAAACGTATTCGGGGGACGCGAGAAATGAAGAGCGCACGGCTACCTCCCCATGGCGGGCACGGGCAGAGTGCACCCGCCCCTGCATACCTACACAACGTTTTCGACTCTCCCTTCCCCACCTAGACTCCCCTCCAGGGGCGTGCACGAAAGCCCATCTTTGCCAAAAGTCCTAGGCGAGCCCTCCGCCCGCGGACGGGGGGGGGGGGGGCTTGTTACCTTCGGGGTCCCGCCCGGACCTCACATAAAAGAGGAAGTCCCGTTATTTGGAGTAGGTAGGAAAGCTCGAAAGGGCTGTAGTAACAACCCACGCGTCCAAATCTCGAGGGTGGCACTTCAGGAGCAGAGGTTTTCGTCGGTAGAGGTAGGGAGACCTGCAACAGACGAACGTTTAATGTCTATATCTAATTCATTCTTTCCCCGAACAATCAGAAATCATAATATAAAGAAACCGAAGTCACTTTAGAAATATTAAAAACATTGACTTTACAAGTCGGAACAAAATTAAACATTGCAAAGATGTTAGGTATACTTGTAGGCGCATGTGTATGTTAGTTGGTAGTTTGAGTGTTTGCATGTGTGTGGGGTGTAAGTGTTCCTGCATGAATGTATGCCCTGTATTTTTTTTGGCTGTATGAATTTGTGGTTTTTGCATGCGGCTTTTTTCTTTTCTAAATTACGGGTGGTGTCCTAACACCCCCTGCTACACGCCCTTGCGGCGGCTTGTGGGGTGTTAAGTAGATGTAGATGTAGGTATAATGCGGCGCTGCATTTTGTAAAAAGAGCATCAGGAGCCGTAAACAGATATTTGTCATTTGCCTTCTTTTCTATTGTTTTTGATTACGCCTGCCGTTCATTTCATGCCGAGCCATTCCTGCATATATACTGAACCACATGAGCCGTCGCAGAGGCGTGCTCACTCGTAAATCAGATTAAAATCAAATGCAAAACTAATAAAATTATGCCAACCCAATGCATATCCACAGAGACATATTATCATAGTTCTTATTTTAACTTATACGCATTAAAATACATACGTATGCACCAGCGAATATGCCTGATTTTTTACGCAGTGTTTAACTTTGTTCACTTTCTCTCAAGGATCCCAAACACTTGCAGCGTATTCAAAATGTGGCCTAACTAGAGCGAAATAGCACTTCTATTTAACTTTCTCATTACATTTCCCCACCACCAGTTTAAGCTGAGTTTCTTCAAGGCGGATCCGTATATTCTACGGATATGTGCAACCCATGAAAGGCGTGGCGTTAGAAATACCCACAAAGATTTATCTTGATCTTCCCTAGTTAGCAATGACCCCTCTATTTCATAATCTATGTCCTGATCATGACTTACTTTGTTCCAAAATTTCAAAAATGCATATTTGCATATGTTAATTACTAATTATCGAGTGCTTTCTGAGTGAGTAACGGACTACATGGCCAGGCACAGCGTGGCAAACCTGCCTCAGCCACCCAACAACTCTGACGTTGCCCCACCAGCATTTTTACTCTTCCCCCGCCTCAACTCCGTGCGGAGAGGACGCCACCACGGCCCGGTGGAAGCGTTACAACATGTAGTGATGAGGTAGCTTTGAAGCATTCCGGGCGCCACCTTCCAGAAAGCGTACGAGGTATAAAAACCCGCTGGCTGCGGTGTGGGGACGCACAAGGATGCTACTTCGAAGACCTTTGAGTGAATGTATCAATTTAGGCAATATTAAAAAAAATTAACTCAGCCCTACTACTTTTGGGACCGACCTTGTATGCCACCTTGTCGCCTGCTACTAATCTGAGGTTGCTACTAACGTATGAGCCTATGTCATTAATGTATGATAGGAATATAAGCGGCCCTATTACGTTTCCCTGGGGGACGCCTTAAGCAATATCTACCTCCATTGAGAACAACCAATCGATATCTGCAATTTACTTGCAATATGACAAGAAGTCTCTCATCCAATTTATTATTTTATCATTGATACAATAGCGTTTAATTTAATGTAACAATTCACTGTGATAGATTTTATCGAGACCTTTCTGGACATCCAAAAATATTGAAACGATTGCGTGTTGTTTTCTCTCAACCTAAGTATACCGTGAATAAAAAGGTCCAATCGGGTTTCACAAGATCTACTCTTCCTAAATCCTTGCTAGTTGTGGCTCAGTATCTCCCTGCTATCGAGAAATCTGATAATTTTACTTACAACAATGTGTTCTAGTATTTCTTATGAGATCGATTTTAAATACATGGGTCGGTAAATGGTTGGTTTTTCCTCTTCCGCCGCCTTTATAGGCTAGCTTCCAATCGTGAAGTATTGAGCCGTCCTCTATCGATTTAAGAAAAATACATTTTAAAAACTCCGCTAATCTTCAGCCGATTCCTTCAATATCTCTCTAAACTTGAATGTTGAATTTGCCTTTCATTATAATTTGGGATTTAAAAATAGCGCTGAACGTCCTCGGAAAACTGATCTGTCTAAAATTTACTCAAGAGATTCAGTCTAAAAAAAGTAACCTTCTGTTTTTTGATGGGAGCCAACCCCAAATGTCAAACATTTTGTCATACTGCCGTCTGTGTCATCGCCCTCTGGCACAAACACGAAACGTATGTCTATAGGTACCATTTAGATGCGACGGGGCTAATAGCATGGCGGTAAAGAACAGAGTAAGTTGTGAAAACATTGACTTGAAGCATGTCGTAGCTGCCCATGTTGAGGCAAAAGAAGGCCTGATGAAGATAAAAGTTTGCTCTGCGATGAAGATGAAAGAGTGTTATTTAGTTTTGCATATGATTTTATTCTGTTTTACGGGTAGTGGCCTAATTCCCGCCACAGGCTCTTGCGGCGGCTTGCGGGATATTATGTAAGTGTAGGTGAAATAACAATAAACCGAGCCGGGAAACAAAATAGGCAAAAGAAGCTTGGTGGTAAAACTCAATGCGAGGAAATGGTATTTACAAGGAAAGGGTGAAATGGGTTTTGGTTAAAAATTGTGAAAGCAATATCGGAAAAAAGGAGGTAAAATCCACGCATGGCATCCAAGAAACGAATGAAAATTTTTAACAGATTATAAATAAATTCAATAGAAACGGAAATGAAACACTGAGGATCTGTATGGCAGAGATATTAGGGCAGCAAACTTAGACAGGGAAAGAGAATAAGAAGTAGATAAGAATAGCTATATTTCAGGCACATGCTGATTGCGTGATAGTAAGGGCAATGGGAGAAATTAAATTAAATAATACGGGGAAAAACTACGTAGGAAAAATGCATACAGAGCGTTTTGTATGTCTACAGTATGATAAATACTGAAAAAGGGGAGAACGTAAGACAAGTAAGGAAGGGATAGACAAAGAATATGCATTTTGGATGGAAAGAGGGGAGGAAGGAAGAATGCGGAATTGAAGAATGGTTTATTTTAGTGAAGAGGGTGTCAGTACTTCTCTTGTTAGGAGAAGCTTGGAAGTGAACTGGTGATCAATCTTTATTATCCAACATTTAAGTTAAATGGTATACTACCCGAAAAATTGATACTGTGGGTGGCAAATAATAACGCTTACGAATTCTGAATTGTCCAATTTTAAAGAGTAAGTAACAATGAATAAATATTGGATTTACGAATAGTAAATGGGATGTGTAAGAATCAATGATACACACTATAATTTCAAAAATTATTATAATGTAAATGCTACCACACGCGCTACCACTGTAAACAACCGCTGAAGGACACACGTCCAGATGAAGGTTTTCCTTCATTTTGCTAAGATGAAAATACTACTGAACTTTTCACGTTAAATTCACTGGAGATGATGCACGCTGAGAGAAAGTTTTGACTGAGAACGGATTCGGATGGAAAATGAGCATATAATTGCATTAATTGAAGTAGCATTGCGAAAAAGTTTTTCAGTACCCACTATCATCGAATGGGTGTATCTACATGTTACAAGGAAACCGCTACCAAGATTTCAATATCATAATGCTTTCAATTATCCCATGATTCCGTATTTATCCTGGGTTATGTTCATTAATTGAAATTAGTAGAAAATTAGTCTATCGTTCCTTCCACTTTTGTCATGCATTAAACGAGAGTTTAGGACAGTAGATTCCCAGAAATTATTAATATACAAACAAAAAAGTAAGATTTTGAATTCTGGCCACTCTCCTGATTGCCTACGACCCTAAATTTAATGATAATCAAACGTTTTTGACCCTGAGTATTTGATTGGCCTCAAAGAAAAATACATAAATCTATATGAATAAAACGCCATTTGAGTTTGAATTATTCACGATAACTTCAGCTCCCCGGTGTCACCAGACAATTCCCTCAAAATAATGAATTTTCAAAGGCTTTCCAAATTCTAAATCACATCGGCATGGGTAATATTAAAAAAATTAATACTTATTTTGAACTAAGTCTTTCGCCAATATGAATATAAATTCGCACATTATTTGAGGTTTTTGGTGAATATTTTTTCCCTTCCTCTCTCTTGTCCCTTACCCATCCCATTTGGTGCTTGTACCCCCTGCCACACACCTTTTGCAGGACCACGAGGTATTTATGTAGATGAAATGAAGTTCGAAAACTATGAACTGATAATACTGATACCATTTGGCAACTTCTGCACCCACACGAACCTCATCAGTCAAAAAATAATTTTTTCAGCGTACAAATTTATCACTTCAGGAATACAGATGAATAATTTAAATTTCCCCCTGAAAGACAAAAAAGGGGATAACCATTTCTCAAATTTTAAAATGAGAGGACATTGATGCGTACACGAATGATCTTACTCCAGCCTAATTTACCAATCGGAGGTTACAGAAATAGAATTATCGTAATGTTGGTTGGGGAATCAAACTGTCTTACAAGTATTTCCAATCAAATGGACTTCTTAACGCCCTACGTCAATAGTAGACTGCATCCACGCTAGTTTTATCCTCCGAAACCACTGTTGATCGCAAATTTCCCACCGATGATACTCGTACATATGGCCACAACCGCCGGTCGCATCTCCTAATTCTTCCTCCGAAAGTATTGAAGTGAGCGGACCGGGTTCCCCTCACTCCACACCAACTTTTGCGACGGGTCTTGGACACGTTGCCCTCCGTTTATCTGCAGGTTCGCAATCGTGGCGCAGCACTTTTCAAACGTCTAAAGCGAACGTTTGGATCTTTGGATATACTTTCTCCTTCGGGTAGGAAAACTGCGAGAGGGGATTCGGCTACCTCGCCCCTCGATTTCATCACTCGACTGGGAATCCACCATCTTCCCCTCATTCCCCCTCCACCAATCAATAACACGCTTCCCCTCTTTATCCAACACTCATCCATTTATCTCCCACGCCACCCAATCCCCTCGTTCAAACGACAACCCAGGCGTTTACACCCTTCTAAGGCCCGAAAGAGATTTTGCCACAGGGCGAGATGCAATGGAACCAGCCAGGTAAGCTTGATTTCCGAAATTTAATTTCTACACCAAAAGAGCAATTTAATTTCGTAACCCACGATGAAAGGAGTATTTTACACGGTGTAACTAACTCTATGCACATAGCAATAAGAGTGAGAATTACTAATCTTGCATTCTTGCTGACTTGAATGACTCACCGAAATTATGTTTTTTTCTAATAAAATTTCCTCCTTAAGTACGTAGTATTCAGTTTGGTTCTTGTTAGTCGTACGTGACTGCCTAATTATGGATGAAATCACTAATCAACATATTACCCTCAACTGCTTACACCGTTTGAGGCAGGCTCTGGATCGACAAGGGCTGAACAACGATGCAACGATATTATACTAAAAAAACACTACCTGATATCTGACATTTAAATAAACCCAATTACATCCCGCATACTTCCTTCTTATCTTCATTCCATTGAACATACCTATCACATTCCCACACCTTCCACGTTTGCCTAACATTTTCCCCTCTGTCATAGTCTTCAACATTCCATCGCCAAAAAAGGACTGCTTATATGCGTATTTCCGGCCTTCTCTGGATTTATCCGAAGAATCCCCTGCCTCACCATGCCTACCACTTCTCATTTGTTTTCTTTTCTGTCCACTTCACCTTCTCCATCCTTCTCCATATCCACATTTCAAAAGCCTCCAACCTAGACCTGGCATCTTGCTTCAATGACCATTTACCCACGCCGTAAAAAGCCTCGCTCCATATAAATGCTTTAACGAGCCTTTTCATATAATTCTTGCGCAATGTTCCAGTCCTCGATTCGCTCCTCCAAGTAATGGATTCTTTGACTAACTTAATTCTTCTTATATTCTTATACTTCCACCATTTTGGTCCAAAACACTTCTGAGATATGCAAACTATTCCACCTGTTCTAGTTCATAAACTCCTATTTTAATACACATATTTAACTTAACTTTTCTCTTTCTCGAATACAGCACAACCTATATTTCGATGACATTAATTCTCATCCTATACCTATCGCACTGAATTTCTAATGCGCTCAGAAATGCCTCCAACCCCTAGGGTCCCTGGCAAATAAAGCTTGATCATCTGCAACCCTAACTTATTTAATCAATACCCCACCGAATGTCATTCTTGTCGTGTTCTTCCCATACCCCGGTACGAATTTCCTCCACACATGCGTTAAAAAGTACAAGAGGTAGTGGACACTGCTATCTTACTCCTCCATCTAACAGAGCCCATCTCGACTCTCCATCCACCACTCGCACCTTCAGCAGTCTGAGACATATAAAGGTTGAAGATGAGTCGACTATCGCTTCAAACTACTCTTATTTTCTGTGATGAACTCGTCCATTCTACCCAATTACTCTCTCAAACACCTTCACGAAGCCTGGAAAGTGAAGCATTTTGATCGAATTCTATGTTCCTCTCAATTAGGCCCAATAATACTGCTATGACCTCACGCGAACCTCTCACATGTCTGGACCTAATATTATCACCCCTTAAGTAATCATTTACCATCCGCTCCATCCTCTTATTGATGATCTTGAGCACCACTTCAGCTGCGTGCAAAATCAATCTTATTGGTCCAATCCTCACATTGGCCTTTCCCTTTTTTGGGATGGCACTAACACTGATCTCACGATATCCCACAGCCATATTCCTCCTTCATACATGATACGTATTTATACGCACTGCTCTTCCTCATATATACACTTCCTCCCACGTTTTTCCAAACCCTAAACTAATCCTTGACATGGATATCATCACAGCCATGGTTTTATTTAATTTAATTACCCTTGATGCCCTTTCTATCTGTTCCTCAAGTACACCTGGGCCTATGCTACCTTCATCTACGTCATATCACTATTAATCTGGTTCGCTTAATATTTTTCTGACATATCTTTTATTGTTTTCACGAATTTTCCCTTCTTGGTTCCTGCCAGTGCGTTGACCTTCTTGTACATCGTACCAAGGTCAGCCTCGCTATGTAAACTTTCCATATCCTCTACACATGCCCTCTCTATCTCTCCATCAAGTATGAACCTACACTATCTTTATATACATGTATGTCATTTAATCTTTCTATACCTAATCTTACTAGCGTAATATTTTTGCCATATAGTTCCTCTCTATAATCTTCCCGTCTCTCTCGAATCTTTCCTAGTTAAATGTTTAATTTTCCTGACACATCTGTGATTGTTTGTGGGAGTTCTCCCTTCTTACTTCCTGACCACGCTTTCAACTTCCTGTACAGCGCATCGATTTCCCTCTTCCTTCATAAGTTTTCCATATCCTCGCACTGCGTCTTACATCACGCTTCTATCTTCATGTTGGTTTCCCGCTTCATTTTATTATTTATCCCTTTCCCCTTATTGCTACCTAGCTCTGTATTTACATCCTCCTATTTCCTTATCTTGTGTATCTTTCTAGTCATTTCCACTATAATTCACAGTTTTTTGACCCAACACTATTCATTGTTCCTATTGTTTCGATTACAGCTCTCGATATTCCTTATCATACACTCGAATTTTTCTTCCATTCTTCCATGCTCAATATGCTTATATAATATATTTTAATTCCTTAACCTGGTTGGATAGAGGAGCACTATATTCATGAGAAAACTGGCCTTATCGGAAATATCAAACAGTGCAGGACAAGACATCTCAGACGTGCGACCTGCAAAATGTATTGATTGGACGAATGGCAGTTAAGAGCACAACTTTTAAGTATTTCTTGATAACTTTTTTGGCTTTTTATAAATTATACATAGGTTAACGCGGTGGAAGCAAAGCATCATCAAAAGTAGCCGAGGCAGTAAAATACTGAGAACTTAGATAGGAAGTTCTCCCGTGTTTTCTTCCGCATCCGAAGTGACAATTGTTACGCAGGGATTCATGGCGGCTTCTTCGGGTTATAAATGCAGCCTTTTTGCTGTATTTTTGAAAGTTGAATGCAGGCCTACAACATTGCATTGTAAATTTTTATGTCATTCACAAGGTCTTATCCGGTGAAGTTTAAGATTTTCAAACTGAACTGAACAAAAGGCCTCGAAATATTCAAGACCTTAAAGCACACGGCCAAAAATGTTGGAGCAGTCTCAAATAACAATCTTTCAGCCATTCAAACTCTTTCCTTATTCCTTACAGAGATGGAAAAATAAATTGTGGGTTGCTTTATAAGTGCTTAGGGAAAAGGCATACACAAAGGGTAAACTAACGTGGCAGATAAGAGGTGTGTGCAATTAAATATATTCACGACCACAGCCTTACTGCAGTACCGGCAAGGTTCTTTCATACAGGTACCTGTACCATACCTGTACATCGCTAAATAAAATTGTTATAGGAACATTATGAAGTTGATATTTAATTGATATACATTTTCATGCATACTCCATGTATTGCAGTATGTTTAACACTTAGTTTATTCAGGGAAATAAGGACCCCAGCCGACGGTGGTTTACTCTCTAGAGACTAAGGCACAATATCGGAAGGGTGCAAGGAATTCCGATTAGCACTAATCATATGCAAATGCGCATTTTAGAAATTTTGGAACAAATGAAGTGATGAAAAGGACATAAATTATAAAATAGAGCGTTGAGTGCTAACTACGGCAGATCAAGATAAATATTTGGGGGTAGTTCTAACACCACGCCTTTCATGGTGAGCACATATCAGGGAAATATGCGGATATCCGCCTTAAAGTTATTCGGCTTCATTAAATTGGTGGTGGGGAAATTAAATCAGAAAGTAAAAGAGAGGTGTTATTTTGCTCTAGTTAGAGCTCATTTGGAATACACCGCAAGTAATTGGGATCCTTAGAAAACAGGGTCACTAAAAGAATTACAAAAAAATCCGCCAGATTCGTTTAAAATTGTTACGATTAGAATAAGAGGCCTTTTACAGCAATTAGGCTGGGAGCCGCTTGAAATGCGAGGAGAGCAAGCGATACTTTTAACAACATTCAGAATAGAAGTTTAACAATGACACAAAGGGAATTATTATGGCCCCACACAATTTGGGTAGGCAAGACCGCAAAGCTAAGATGTGAGAGATACACTCCAGTTCAGATAGATACAAATATGTATTCTTTCCTCAAATATCAGGAATTATAATAGTAAAAAATCAAAGTCATGATAGAAATAGTAAAGACATTCGATTAACAAGTCAGGACAAGATTAAACGCATCGTTAACATAAAGTACATTCGTAGGTGTATGTTCATGCGTATGCTAGTTGATTGAATATGTTTTTGCAAGTTTGTGAGTTTAAATGGTTTTTGCATGAATACATTCGTCTCTGTGGGTGTGAATTGGAATACATTTGTTAGTTTTGCATGTAATTTTATTCTGTTCCACGGGTGGTGACCTAACACCCTCGCAACACGCCTTTGCAGTGGCTTGCGGGGTATCATGTAGATGTACGTAGTTTTAAATTTTCTACTGCCATTTATACTTGGACAAAAACCTAGCTTCTTATTAGATGCGTATACCTGTATGTACTATGTTCATTTTTGTAAACATTAGGCATTTTATTTTTCATTGAAAAGTTTAAAATATTTAATGATTTTTCATCCTAATTATTCACAAAATTATTGTAATTTATCACTTTAATAATAATTTTAAATAAAGAAAATATTTTATATTGATTTAACCGGTATATTAGACTTGTGGAATCTTAAAATTGCCATTAATGATACACAAGATATACTCGTGCGGGTAGAGGAATAGCTATATGAAAAAATGCTGTTAATGAAGTTTTAAGAGAATTGATACAAAAAATGTTAGCTTTCAAACTTGATGACAAATTGAAATGGGTCCATCTAGGGATTCGATTTTGATTAATGCCACCTTAATCCAAGGGTGCTGCCTAGAATGGCACCCTAACAACGCATGATACATGATATTTTTTCGGAGAACAACATTATACGTGAGAATTAAATGCCTATTAACATTTACTTTAGAGTAAATGTAAATTTCAATTGTTTCCGGTTTTATTTGGTGGAATTATTTTATTGCGAAGGTAAATAATTCTTTGTAATAATTTCGTGTAAAACTGAGTAGTTTCAGGCGTGATGAGGAGGAATTCGAACAAAGTGAAGAACAGATTGTAACAATTTTCCACTAGATATCTAGTGGAAATTATTATTTCCTTTTCTTTATTCCTCATAAAATATTTATTTCATGAATTTAATTTAGCTACCACTATTGAAGCCAAACCTGACCGACACGTAGGTCGTATTTTTGCAGGATAGCTAAGTATTATTTCCTTTCACAATGAGGGTAATATGAAAAAATATTTGGTGTCAAGTCAAAACCCAGAATTTTCAATAAAAACCTTGTAAAGTTTTGCGAAATTAAAATATGTCCACTTGTAGGCTAACGAATTTTCATTCTCATTCTTCGACATGCCAACCTAGGCTCAAATAATTAACTAAAGAGCCTGGTTAAAGCATATTTTTTGGGTGCCCCTTTGACATTAATCTATATTTTCGGAAAGATTCTCTAACTCTGGTCACCTGGAACCAGATCTAGCATTCTGCAAAAGATGAACCAAATCATTCTTATAATCCCCACCTTAAACTTAGGGTGTTACGAACAATGGTCAAAGCACGCACAAAGAATTTCACAAAAAAATTATGAAGGGGACAATCGAACTTTAAGCAGAGGACACTATTATAGTTCAATCCAGTGGCTATTTCCTATTATTTGGCGGAGGAAAATAATAAAAAGCAACTCGGACGGTAAGTCCAGTAAGAAAGAAATGCTAGGACCACAACTGGGGTGTGCGGGAGTATAAAAAAACTCGGGAGTTCTACAGAGTGGCGACATGGGGCCTAACCACTTTAATATTCCTTCGGCCCATAGGGATTAATGAAGGGTCCGTCTCACATGCTGAAGCCGGACAGCCGGATAGGCGAATAAGGAGGGAGGGGGCTTGGGGTGAGGGAATTATTGTCCGGACCTTTCGGTCCCCACAGTGTGCCAGGTGATCTGCGAATCTCAGCAGCGTAGAATGGAAGACTGAATGGACCAGACGGTAGGATTTGAGTCCAGGGAGCCTGATTGGACGGATAGATAGAGGGCTCGTGCCTTGGTTCTTCACGGGTGATGGAGTACGTGACGAACAAGGTGCGTGCCCTTTTTTTCTCCACAAGGATAAATGTATAAAGCCGCGCGTGTCCGACCCCACGCCATCGCTGAGCTGCTATAAAAGGACGCCCAGAAGCCTCTCACAATGCCAATCACAATGAATAAAAGCATTGTGAAGTGTCATTTATTTTCCGTCTCAGTGTTTACCTATTGTGATGGCTATTATTTTTCTGAGAAGGAACGGTGTTCGTGATAACCGTAAGCTATTTTCCTAGATTCTCATATTTAGTAAATATCGGAGAGTGATCATATGAAAATGAAATGAAGTCTGAATTGAGATCTTTTGAGTATCCTTAAAACTTGGTACTTTTCAATACTACCCTCTAATAAATTCTTAATTAGACCGCCTCATAAAATCAGAAATGTTCCAATAAATTCACTTCATGGATCGTATAGTTCTAGTCAGTGACTATCTTTAGGCATACTCAGAATATAATTATACCGGTTTGATGATAATTAAAATATGTATTAAATATTTTCAAGCTGAAACCGCAGCGAAAAAACTAAAAAATGGCAGCAAATAAAGTCAAACATAGTTTAATTAAGCGTGGACGTATTGAGAGGTAGTGCGACTTTACCACCCCACTGTTAAAAATGTTAGGGATTTACATGTACACACCTATATATATATACAAGGTCACAATCCTGTTTTCTCAATAACCTATATTGATGAATATACATAATAATAATTTGTTAATTTCATATAAACATTCATTCCAAAGAAACTGCGGGAGATGCCGCAACAGTAACTTTTAACGGAGTCATCCGCTAATGTGCATTTCAATGCAACAATTTCAGAGTGTAAAAATCTTTCGCCTTGACTGGGATTCGAAGCCCCAAAATTAAAAGCCCCAAAATTTCAGAGTTTAAGAGGACGCCTCGGTAGCTTAAGTGGCTAAAGCACTCGACCGGATATTGAGGGATCTGGGTTCGAATCCCAGTCAAGGCGAATGATTTTTACACTCTGAAATTGTTGCATTGAAAACATTCATTCTTTTACAGTGGTTGATTATTTGAAGTCAGAGAGGGGATCGAGATGATGCGGGGGCTAACGTACTGGCTTCCCACCCAGAGGGCGCGGGTTCAAATCCCGGCGGTGTTGAATATTTTTCAGAGGTATCTCGATCCCTACTTGAGGTGCTTTGTGGAGGGCACTTTGAGTGAGTACGCCGTCCGTCGGATGGGACGTTAAACCGCGGACCCCTTGGTGCCTTTCGTAAAGAGTAGGCTAATGCCGACGCCGGGTTTCTCTCCACCCTTCATCCTTTCCTGTCCACCCCCTATGGCGCAAATGACCTAAGTTGTCGGTCGCTTCCCCTAAAAACTACTACTACTTGAAGTCAGAGTGACTTGTTTTAAAAGCCCATATTAACCTGAGAGATCTGGTGCTTTCCCGGCGTTTGAGTTGGGTGAATTCTTCTCGGGTCTTCCACCGGGTCAATGTCTCCATAGCTGCAGGGCAGCTATGGAGACATTGACCCGGTGGAAGACCAGAGAAGAATTCACCCATATTAACCTGCACTTGACAATTTCATATGCCTTCAAAGAATGGATTCATGGTCGCAACATCAAAACACTAATGGATAAACAAGAAGGCATCTAAATGATGTAGCAATATTAGATTTGAAAGTCCGAGGTAATATCCACTTAAAATTTAAGCACTCGTGCAACACCAATGAATTATCCATATTACTAAAAAAGAAAGAAATATATATATACATATATATATATATATATATATATATATATATATATATATATATATATATATATATATATATATATATATATATATATATATATATATATATATATACACACACACGAGGGTCATCCGGAAAGTAGTACCCGTTCGTGAAATAAAGACACAAAAGTAAATATTAACAAACATAAAAAATTTTATTTGAAAGAGGATACTTTAAACTACTTCTCAACATAATCTCCAAGCAAATTAAGGCATTTGTCATAACGTGTGACAAGTTTCTGTATTCCTGCTGCATAGTCCTTCGCCGCCAGCTCATTGAGATACGCGAGGGACCCATCTTGCACAAATTTTTGCATAATGCAGATGGTGTTTAACAATTTCATGAACAATTGTTCGAGAAACATTGGGAAAATGCTCACAGATGTCATCAATTGTGACGCGCCGATCGTTCCTCACGAATTCGTCAACTGAGCTCACCAGTTGGTCTGTAATGACAGACGGTCTCCCCGAACGCTCATCGTCGTGTGTGTTCCCCCTCCCATGTTGAAGTTGCGACACCACCGCCGAACAGACGACTCGTCCATTACATTGTCTCCATACACCTCCTTTAATTGGCGATGAATATCACATGGGCGAACGTTTCTTGCATTGAGGAATTTAATCACTGCCCTCACTTCACAACTGGCGGCGTTCTCAATTTTTTTAAACATTGTAAACAATCACAGAAACAACACAGGCAATGCTAGCGTCACGCAACTTGGCTCAGAGAAGGCAGACAAGCCACTGAAGCTATCTGACCTCGTCCAGCGGCTACTCGCGTCGTCAGCACTTCATGCGGCACGAACGGGTACTACTTTCCGGATGACCCTCGTATATGTATGTGTGTGTGTGTGTGTGTGTGTGTGTTGGTAGCGGTAGTCCAGGGGTGGGGCTTTGGACTACTGCCCGAAGGGCCCGGGTTCGATTCCCGGGCAAGCCTCTCCGGGTACCTGCAGCTCCACCCAAGTTATGTGATTTTTCGGGTACCAGATCTTCCTGGGAAACCATAACCGGCACAAGGAAAGGCACTGGCCCCCCTACCCTGATGTGTGAATTTCACACGCCGTATAGGGCTTAGTACTGGGTGAGCCATCACCTACCAAGCCGACCTGAGGGTTGATTATTGGATTTATGTGTTTTAAGGTTTTTACAAATTCATTTTCTCATTTCCTTATGGCCACTCTTGTACACTTGAGTTGTCCGAAGAGTCCCCAGGAAAAAATAGAACACCGTATTGTTTTGGTATATTCTTTTATAATTCAACATAATCTCCTCACAGCTAGATACTTTTCTCAGCGTTTCTCTAACTTTCATGAGACGTCCCAAAAGTAGGATTTCGGGAGGCCATCAAAGCGGGCATCTGTATTGGCCTGTAACTCCTCGTTCGATGTGTTTACCGAGGAGCTATTTTTTCAAGTTTGGAAATAAAAACGTCACTGGTGGCCAAATCTGGTGAATACGGTAGATGTTGTCATAATTCGAACTTTAATGTGCGGTGTGCACCCGTGCATTATCTTGATGGAGGAATATTTTTTCCTTTGCCAAATGAAATTTTTTTCAAAGAAAAAACCATTTTCTTTGAAAATGGTTTTTCATAATTTCTTCGCTCAGGCGGTGTGATAACGACGCATAATACTCTCTATTTATCATTCATCCTTTTTGCAAGTAACAGATGCAGATGATTTCGCGTAAATCCCAAAAATCCCATATTTTGTCCATAATAATATATAGAAACTCGCCAGGACTACGACAGAAGACTGCCAAACCAGCCTTCAAATCGACCACATGCAAACTCGGCACCCATCTTTCCGAGATATTTGTAAACCAAATTTTGTACTTCCAAAATTGAAAATACTGAACGTGCCTCGTGATGCACTTGAACATGGACTCAACTATTTCTCTTACTTTGATTCTTCGATCGATCATCACGAAATCGTGAATTTTTTCAATTATTTCGGAAGAAGTCACTTCCAGTTGACGTCCCGAACGTTCTTCATCATTTGGGGATGTTCGACCACGCTTAAACTCATTTACCCTATTGTAAACGGTCGCAAACAATGGAGCAGATGTTTCAATCAACTCGGCTTTGATCTTAAGTTAAAGTCAGGTTAAGCCTTTTAAATAGAAAAGCTCAATCACCGCACGAAACTAATCAATCAATTATGAACAAGAAACTCCGTGATGGATATAGCTGAAACTTCGAAAATTCATAAAACATTCCCAATAACTTTCAGAAGTTTCAGAGAAGAAGTAGAGTACAATAATTACCACGCTATTTTTTAGAATCATCCACTCATTGTCACAGCGCGCCCGAGCTAACAACCACCAACTAAAAATTCGAGCTACAAATCTGAACATTTACCGTTATCAAGTAAACGCAATGAGCACTTTCATATTTCTCTCTCATTCACAACCAAGTGAAGGGATTGGTGTGTGAGTGAGGGCCTTTCAAAGGGGGAAAGGAGAGATTGGCGGGGGGTGGGTTTCGCAAAGCTCACTTCCGGCCATCACGTGGGCCATCCATCCTCCCCATTCCCGGGACCCGTACATCCGCCAGCCTTTCCATCATCCGCGCTGCCAAATCACGACCTCCCATTGGCTGGTGCGAGTGCTGGAGTCAGCGGGGAAGGGGAATAAGAGGATGGATGCTTGGGATCCACGCCTCCTCACACTCCTCCCACTTTACCGTATTGCGTGGACTACCAAGGGAAATTAAAAAGATCCCACACCGGATTAATCTGGGGCTACGGGCGAACGCGAGTCCTTGAAGAAGACTTTTCTCTTACCAATGATTTAGTACGAAGTCAGACCTTGTCTGACTCCGTACTCCATTCGACTCGACTGAGTGAACGAGAAGAAGAAAGCATTTGATGAAAATTTGCATGAACAACGTAAATTCTGATGTTCATCACGTGAAAGGTTGTCCATGGAAAGCGGGAACTGAAAACTTTAGAATCAAGCCGTTCATGTAATATGTTGCATGTTCGTACACTTCCATGGCTTCCATGTAATATTACATTCACACATTTAGTATTCTCGTTAACATATTCAGCAGTTGGCCATCCATCTACGAGCGGAATGTGCAGTAAAAAATGTCTTGCGAAGACACTGCGTGAAATACCGAACGAATAACTAATGCGACCGCGATTCAATCCGGATCAATGTGAAGAGGAATATTTTTGTATGAATTTCTTCTATTCTTGGCACTTGTGCGCGAAATTTTTGCATACCAGATTACTTTCAATCACATTAAAGATCTAAGAACTACGCTTCTTAAAGAAGCATAATTTTGCTGACAATGAATGCAGCAACTACCAAAAAACACTATAAAACTACTAAAATTAGAAGATACAATACACTTAGTTTGAACTCTCCAAAAACTACACTTTGATATAATTAAGAGCAATGCATTGTCCTTCTTTAGTTTATGTTAGACTCCTACTTTTCGGCATTGCTTTAAATGATTTCATTCTGATACTTAAATGAAACGCTCTCAAAAAGTACTTCAAACTTTGATTCACTTTTCCGAGGGATCATACATGAATTCGGTCGGTTCACTTTCATTTCCAATTGATCTCTGCTCGTTGTCGTCAACTCCTAATTTGTGTTCTTACATAAGACATTTACTTGGAGGCTTGTGTCAATCCCAGAAAATTATTCCTTCAGGATCTGTGCTACAGAGCACAAAATACAAACTACAAAACTGAAATATAAACAACTTTTGTGGAACCCCTTTACTAATGATTTGTTCAGCTCTACTACATGACTGAAATCTTTTGTATCGTCCAAATGCCAGTCTCTTCTTATTTCATAGCATGTCTAGTATTTTTCCATACACAATATTTCCATGGGCAATTCTTCGTCATCTCACTAGAACTCAATATCTACTTCACTCAATTGAACTGGATCGAAAATTCTAAATAAAAACTTGCTAATATATAGAGTCATAATTGGGACAAACTTATATAAAATGTGCCAAATTTTTCCAACAGTTAGAAATTCCAAACTACGGAAGCTCTCATTAGGATATTCGATCAACGAAAACTTGTCTGCGTGATTTGCGCGTACTTGAAACATATTGAGACATTTATTTGAGTGAGGGCTCGAAATTCTTACAGTCAACCTGACTTACAGGAGAATTTTCTGCACGGCTGTGTTTCTCACCATGTGAACTTTTTTTCTGAATTTCTTGTGGGTGCCGCTTTAAGATATTTATGAATAATTTCTACATCTAAATCTACATATTACCCCGCAAGCTGTCGCAAGGATGTGTGGCAGGGGGTGGTTGGTCGGCAGCCATTCTACATATATTGCCTTTAATTCCTCATTCAACAGGCACCCCGCGATCCACTAAAAACCGCGTGGTAAGGGGGCGACCGAACATCAATCATGCAACATGCCTACATATATTAAATGGTTAGTAGCTATTCCTATGCCTTCACAAAGAGGACAAGAAAATACGTTAAAAGAGGGCAGGCACACATGCAATTCAGACAATTGTTACCGGTTAGTATTCTACGCATTCCGGACGGACAATTCACAAATTTGACCAAGAGGATATCAATTATCATAACTACTATAGACCTCAGTCGTTCCCACTACTTATTTTACGGTCAAGAAAGAGCTCTCTAACAGAATTGCTAACGCAACCGAAATATAGTGGCGTTCAACTCCAAAAATTGCCAACATCTCTCTCATATGGCTAGCATGCAGAAGATGTTTGGTATCCTAACCAAACGAGATTTTCACTTGATACCATCGCTATGGCAGTTACAATTACCGAGCACTTCGTAAATTATTTAGCCATAATTAAGCACATTGGCCATTTCCACCGAGCCAATGGAGCACAGCTTTTGATTATTTTAAAATGTATAATTCAATGAAAAGAATACAAAGTAAACTCATATTTTGGAATTATTGACAAAATTCTAGAAAATGTTACAACCCAAAGAATTGCTCTCGTACATAATAACATTAATCCATATTTTTACTATAGCAGGCCATTCACTTCCTCACATTTGTACTCTGAGTATTACAAACACCTAATTATTTCAAGAAATGCACCATATGACAATAATGAACAACCCTTTGCCTGGTACGAGGGTCGCCATCTTGAAAACTATAGTCATAAAAGAGGTTGGTACACCCAATATGTATCGGAAAAGACAGGTTTGATGGTGAAAAACTAACGAATGAACTATTTACTATTACGAAAACGTCCTTTACAAATTAAAAATAAAGCCATAGAGTAAAGGAAGAATATTAAATAATATATTTCAACAGTAATAAATCTCTGTAAACCATAATCAGATTCGTCAATTGAGTTGCAATAAAATATAACAATCAAAGACCAAGATACAAGTTGGGACATCCTTAAATATGTTAGGTTATTGGGTTTGGTTTGCAAAAGGAAACGGAAAATAGTTATAAATGATTTTCCAAGTAACGAATTTTGCTTTGGAAACAAAACTAACCAATTTTACAGGTAACTCATAAACTTATTATTGACGAAAATTAAATAGGAAAGAGTATACATCTGCATCCATAAAATATCCCGCAAGCTACCGCAAAGGTTAGTGGCGGGGGGTGCTAGGACACCAGCCATGCATGCACAGTCCCAATCATGTCACTTCTACACAAATATTAGTTTGCCATGCACTCGAAATAAGTTAATCCCACGAAAGAAGGTAATTAGCGCAACAATATTTAATAACAGGATACGTAAATTCAAATCACATGGTAGATCTGTTCAAAAGATGGGCCTATCAAATAACAAAAATACATGCAGGAAGGAGCATGCAGGATATCGACAAAATACAATAGGTGTTTTGCTTTTGAGAAAAGCAAGTTGTGTTTCCGCACCCTGTATATACAATACAAATTCTAATGATCTCCTACGCGATTTTTATCACATATAATTTGATCTCTAATGACACGAGTAATAAACATTTTAAATTTATCCGTTCTACTATCAATCGCCCTGATTTTACGCTGCTGATCAGTTCACAAGTCGGCCTAATATTATTTAACCGTTTAAGTTCTCCGTTTATGGATGAATTCGGGAAAAAATTCAAGGAAAGGACGTTTATAGTAAATGATTAAAGTAAAAGAACGGCAGAAGAGCCATAAATATTTCAAGGCAAATAAAAGAAGGGAGAAAAGAAACGCAGTCCGTTGGTGCAACCAAAAAAAAGAGTATCTACAAACAATTAAGAGTTATCTCCGATACTTAGCATAGGAATTTCTTCAAGCTCAGTGCTAATGGGATGAACTATAGTTCGTCATTACTTATTCGATAAAGAGCTCTTTCGTTTTCTACGGTCGCATTTTAGAAAGGAGATCGTCTCTCAGGCGAGGAATGAGTCTATTTCTATCTTCTGAAAAGCCCGGTGAGGTTTCTAGAGTCAGGGTGGGGAGGCAAGGGTTGGACGATCACCGAGGAAGTGGTTTGTTCAAGTACCCTAAGGAATGCGATTAGCTCCAAACATAGAAACCCCTTCCCCCATCTCACCCTTTAGAAAAGGGGTTCTGCCGTTTGCCTGCTAGCGAATGGAGAATGGGGGAGAACGTGAAAGCCGAATTTCTAGATTAGGAGGGGAGCTAAGGAGGAGATTGCATTGGTATGGGAATTCAGGCGGACGACCTCATGGAAGCGTCTATTGGAGAAAATTGAAGACCATCGCACGCTTGGCTGCACACAAAATTCCCAAAGCAGTGATTGCAGTCATCGATCCTTTTGATTCCGATCAAGCTGGCTGGATTCAAACAAAACCTTTTTGTACTCCTTTGATGTGAGAGAGATTTCGTGAAACTTGTAAAACATCACTCGACTTGATCCCTCCAAATATCGTTATAACATATTTTTCAGGAAGCTCTTATCAAAACACAATTAAATGATGCAGAGATATAATTCGAGGAAAAAATAATACTGATAAATGTAAAATATGACTAATATACGACAAATTTTTCATGTGATAACTCCCAGAATGATAAAAAAGGTTATTTTTTGCAGATATTTCAAAGAAAAAAACCGAGTTTTCGATTTGTACAGTCAATACGTACGCTTGAGTCAATACTATGTGTAAACGATTACTGACTGCGTTATATGCGAATCTTACCCTTTTTAATGGGATTCCTTATTTTTCTTCTTAGTGTAGTCAGTGGAGTGGTTACTAACAGTATAATATTCGTAATTTATGCAACGGATGTTGCACGGAGGGGTACGGTAGCACCCCTTCCACGCGCACTTTCGGTGGGTCGCCAGGTACCGTGTGCATGAGAAATTAAGTGGTATATGTGGAATGGCTGGTGACCTAACACCCCCGCCATACGTCCTATCGACGACTTGCGGTATAGTGAATGGATGTTGATGAAAGGATCTGTGAAACAGTGATCATGATCCCATGCGCCATTTGAGCGTCAATCGAGTCAGTAATGTCCTAAAGAATGTTGTGCTGGGTTTTAAACTGCGAATAAATCCAAATTTGCTATAATAATAAATGAAAAATAAACGAGAGAATGTAAAAATTGAGCAAAATAATTATTACCACCCGGAAACTTCATTGTCATGGATTTACATTATGGGATACGCTGAACCTTTAATGGTCATTACCAGGCTGTGCTTCAACCTGAAGAGATCCGAGTCGTTGAAGGAGCGGTTATAAAATGAAGGCTGGCCTACGCCGTGGATTTCGTTAAGGCAGGAAACCTTCCGCATCACTTCGTCACGATAGCCTTGGAATGAATTTATTACATCCATATAAGCTGCGACATTCCACACCCATGGAACCATGACGATACTCGATTTTACGGTGCAATAATTCAGAGTATTCTTCCATGGATTCGTGGTATACCCTTGAGCAGTTCACATAACCATCAGATTTGACCTCTCCGGTGAAGAAATGCGCTGGACAGAGGGCATTCTAAGAACGAAGGCCTACTCACCCAAGGTCCTCCCACCTGCTAAACCCGCTCTCCCTCTCTCTAGCGCGGCATTTCCGGATTCGTTGTGGTATTCGGCCAGCTATCCGCCTTTCTAGGCGTCCGCTAACTGATTTCCCTATGAGCATTCATTCCACCAGGTATTATTCTCACTTCCTCATCCTTCCTCTCGATATCTTGGCTCGGGTTATGCCACACTGGAATTATTGAGAAGTTTTATTCATACGTTTTTCCTTCAACCGAGAAGGACATTAAAAGTTCCTAAAAAGTATTCTCTTTTAATGTATGTTTTAAGTAATATCTTCACTCAATAACGTTCCAGGATTTACAAGGGCTTGAATAGAGAGAGAGAGAGAGATAAAAATTAAACCTGAAGTTTTCTATATTTGTTATACGATGGGTTCCTTAATACGTTTATTTTTATCTATTCATATCCGTTAGGCGATGATAAGTCAGCAATTCAATGGATAATGCTTCTCATGAAATGTCGAAATTCCTTCGCCTATCAAATTTCAGGATTTTCTTCAAAGATTTTAGATTAGAGTAGAAGACCATTGCAGAAAAAACTACGGATTAAGGTTGAGTGGAATCTACTTGTACATGCAGATGGGGGCAAAGACTTCTGAAAATTCTTTTACGACTGTCAAACAATACCATTAAGAAAACGGCTTCCCCCGTTAAAGCCATTCCGGCCACATTTAATAATAGGTTAATAAGAGAGCTTTTCGGATTAAAAATACAGGACAAATATCTTTGCTAATAAAAAAATATTTTTGCCATTACATTTCTATATTAAACCATCATATTTAGATGCAAACATTCAGCAACAAAACAAAAATGAAATGGGGGATTTCACTCTTTTGTGGTTAACTACTCTAGCAACATAATCACAGTTTCTAAATTCTAAATTGTCTATATTTTTGACATGTGGAATATATATAAAAACTGATATCACATCCCCTTTCATTGGAAACACCTTGACTCTTAGGAAATTCAGGACTCAATAAATGTAACAACAATTCCATCGCCATAATATGTATCCCTGCCAAGAATCCCGGAGAGCGGTAAGAAATGGTGGTTTCCTGGAGTCAATTCCGCGCATAATTTCATGAATCACGACAGTTTCACTGGTTTGGTGTAAAAGACTGCTGATTCAATCAGATACCTCAATGATGTTGCTAAAGGCTTCGACGAATTTAGTTTTGAGTCATACGAATGGCCACATCAAAAAATTAAAAATACCTGTATATAATCATTTACAATATCAAATGGATTGTGAAAGACAACCCATTTCTACACGATGAAATGAAAGGCGGTCGAATTCACGAAAAGATTTATTGATTGCATTAGGAAAGATGGTGGAACGCCGAGCGATAATTTGAGTTTTTATCGGATAATAATACGGACATGAAGAAGGACAGACGAATGTCAGCGTGCAGGGTTGTCCTGGGTGTACGAGACCTGAAATTCATCGTATTTCACTTGAAAAGCCGACTGGAATGTCAAAAAAACTCTTGTTATTATACGGGTAATATATAACTGCACAGTGAGGCGCCAAAGAGGATATTCTTTATCTTTCATGCTCGATAGTTGGAAAACCAAGAATTTTTTATCTATATTCTTTAGACTACATCCGAAGCTAATCATGATTCCTAAAATCCTATCTTGCAATCGTTTATTTTGTATAAGTTTATAAGTTTATTCTTAGCCTCCCGTTGTCAATATTTCAACTCAACATGCTCTGAAGTTGTTTTTGTTATCAGACTGCCGTGATTAGCATACACTAAGAGTTTGGAGTCCGCGAAACTAGTGCTAATTAATTTTTTCGTCCACTCCTAATGAAACTGCTTCACTCGTGATTCATTCTTCACTTAACTGTTTCTTTGGTGGTCTGTTCTTAATCCCTGATATAGATAAACATCTAAATTACATATTGATAGAATTTAGCTCTTTGGGCTAGTAGTATTGAATAAATGAAAAACTCCAATAGCCGTAAACAATTTACCTTACAAAACAAAGTACAAATGAGATTAGTTGGCTAACTCCACAAGTCAAAGGATGGGGTAAAGGGTAAATAAGGAAAGGGATAAGAAAGGTGAATTGTAGCCCTCCTCAGCGTACTGAAGGTGAATCGTCAAGACAACACAAGTTGAAGTGAGGAGTTTCCGCCCACTTCAACTTGTCTTGCCGTGACGATTCACCCCTGAAGAGGGCTACTTTGTAGCCGAAATACGCGTATTCTAATTCACCTTTCTTATCCCTTTCCTTATATACCCTTTACCCCATCCTTTGACTTGTGGCGTTAGCCAACTAATCTCATTTGTACTTTGTTTTGAAAGGTAAACTGTTTACGGCAATTGGAGTTTATTCAATCTAAATTACGTATTTTTGAGAAAAGGAATCAGTTATGAAATTTTTTCGGTGTGCCGAAAGCCTCATTTGAAGGTCTATTTATTAAAATCCATTCTGCCTAAAGTTGATTAATCAGGCATTCGAGTTTCCAAAAATTTGCCCCAAGCTAGATGTTCGCCTTGTGTAGATATAGATAACATGCGCGTAGATATTTGTCAAGCATCACAAATTTTCCTCGGGATGCACCGCTAATTCTATTTTAAATGTATGCCATACTCGCAACTCGTCATTATTGCATATTTCAAAGATGTTTCACAAAATTTATCAACAATACAATTTTGTATTCAAAGATGTCATTTAGAAACAGGATTATCTATTATTTCTTTACCATACGTTGTTCGTCGATTCCAGGAATGTATTGGACAGTCCGCGAAATAAAATATGCATCGCAGTGAATCTCTAACATTTTCCTCACAATCTAGGATCCATTTCAATACTAGATTTATTTTTTCTCTCCATATAGTCTGCAGTTCATATTTTCCAAAATGGCTAATCATTTTTATCACCATCCCTCGCTTACCCAACAGTCTCCGTTCTATCACAGCCTTCAACGTTCAATCACTTCAAAATATCTCCATCATCCAACTCTCCTGAGCTCTCCTAAATCCGCTGAAAGATTTCGCCTCTTTCCCGACGTGATTCATTCGTCACTCTCTAACACTTCGTAAGTCCTCATTTCTATTTCCGGGCTATTTCCTATTTCCATTGTTCTTCGCATATCTTCTTCACACCACAGAAATCAACGACCAACGTTCATCCTCTTTCCTCCACATCAAAGTGTATACTAATTTTGTTCACATTTTTATATAATGACCCAATCACCAGCACCCGAAGTGCAAATACTTCTTTTGCTAACTAAGCTATTCATTTTATTCCTTTTTATCAGACCATCTTTTATCCCAAAAACTCTTTTAAATATTTAACCGTTTCTAATATATGCCCTTATTTTTCAATGACCTTTTATTTTTGAAACTTTAATCATTACTTCCATTTCGAATTATCAATTCTTTTCTCAAAATTCTCATATTGGTGTTATAAAGCGTTCAATAATGACTGCAACCTCTCAGTATACTGGCAAATTAAAGCTTTAGCATCCGTAAATCTGGCTTAATTAATATTTCATCCGATACATCACTACACCCAACCCTTCTCATACCTTCACTTCTTTTTTCTTGTGGTACATACCAGCTAGTACATGCAAGGACAAATCTCCGCAAACAGCTTTTCTCTCACTCCGCTACACGTCTGGTTACACTGAGGACATTAAGTTGGCAACGTTCGAAATAATGAGTGGTGAATTAGGAAAGTAGATGTAATTTTGATTACAACACTGCACACTATTTTCATCAAATTTGGTCTATTTTAATACTGATAATTTTATACGACATTATTTTATTAGGTTTAGAAGAGATAGGCTGCTGCACATTTATAAATGAATTACCCCGATTTTCTCCTTCTTTTAAATATTCTCCGGTCGTGTTGCACCTGATTGCTGTTGTCTAAAGCCACTTTTGTCATTTTAAATACTATCCGATCTCCAAGGTTCAGCTGAAACGGTTAATTTAGGAGATAAATGAGAGACTAACGGCAAAACTGAAATGGTTAATGCCAGTATCTTCATCGGATTGGAAATGTGAATAATCCGATGGACGCCAGTAGTGGTACTTACCCAAAAGAGACGCACACTTTCGATTAGATTCTCTTCGAGATAGACAATGTGCTACTGTTGTAAATGGTTCACTAAAGCCGATCTCGCAACTAAATTGTCCTCGGCTAAAATTACACAGGCTAAATAGTGGCTGGAATCAAATATAGATTTTGTATGGTACGAGAAAATACATATGTTCTGGAGTAAAAAAACTAGAAAATAAGAATGCGCTCATATTTAATACTAGATGTTTAGTCTCTTCCATTTGTTTTGTATCATAAAATTAAAACGTATGGATACGTAGGTTAATGTTTCAATGTTAGCAAATCATACTATATATCTACTTCTAATGGCACTAGAGAGAGTGATAATCTGCAGAAAAGTTAGGTTGCAGAAAATAATCATTTTCTTCGACCAAGGGCATTAGCATGCAGTTATCGAAAAGTGTTATTCAAATAATGAGCCCCATAAGCAGTGTATTCGAGGGCTATCAGGAAATAATCCAGCTATGCAATAATTTGAGAAAAATAGCCTTCCCACGTAGAACAATGAGGCCTTACTTCGCTCCGAGGTACTCCCTTTGGGATCTCACGCACTTATCCCAGCGTCTCTTCCACTTTTAAAAACAATAGGCAAAGTCATTTTTCAGAATGGTCACCGGCTACCTCATCTCATTCTCTTTTTTCTCGTCAACTTTAAGATCTTCGTACTGCAGTTGTAGGGGACTGGCTCCCAGCCGCAAACGATGACCCAGGTTTACTAAAAGAGGTCATAACTGGAGATGAGTCATGGATCTATGGTTTTGACCCTGCAACAAAAGCCCAGTCTTTCCAAAAGTCAGTTGACGAGATAAAGGAGGATGCAACAAGACAGCTGATGACCATTCGTAAAAAGACTTAGCCGATCGTTTTGAAAAGTGGAAGATACGCTGGGATACGTGTGCGAGGCCCCAAGGGAAGTACTTCAAGGGGACTAAGGCCCTTAATGTTCTACGTAGGTTTTTTCTCTCAAAATATTGCATTACTGGATCCTTTCCGGACAGACCTCGAATGATGGCTATTTTGGATCACATTATTTCGCATTGCCTGACATTTAATGAAATATTATTTAGTTCATGGCCAGGTAAAGTCTCGTAATAGGTCATAGCACTGCCCAAATCATACAGCGAATACATTTTCAACGCAAATAGCTTGAGTTCGACCTCCACTGATGCAATGGCATCGATTCTAGCCGAAGAGTCACCCATCTCATCTAGCATCTATGCGGGTGGGAGGAATTTACACCATCATCCCCAATGTCCTCGAACCAAAGCTTCCCGCTACTCCCCCTGTACACCCCTATTCCCCCGAAAAGTTCTATTTCCTCCGTTCGCCCGCAAGGGTGTGAACTTGTCGGGTGGGGGTGAGGGAGGTGGTGTGTGGGGGAAGATAAGAGGCGTGGTGAGGCTGGGGGGAGGGGTAAGAGAGAGAGATCTCCCCTCGTTCGAGTGCTGCCATCTGGGCGCGGAGGGTGGCGGGAGTGGGAGGGGAGTGAGGATGGAATGCGGGAGACGGCAGCTCGGGGAGGAATGCGAGCGTCGGGAGAGCCACCTCCCATCCCCCAAGAGACGGCGACGGCGGAGGGGGGTGGAGGGAGGGTGTCGGGGCGCCCCGCTGACGGCGGGCCCGCGAGGGAGGAAGGGAGGGAAGGGATCGGGAAGTCGGCACCGAGGATGCCGGGAGGGGCGGAGAGGGGGGGTTAGTAATACAGAGGAAGATGGCTCCACTGCACCACCACTCAACACAGACCGGATTCCAAATGACCTTTTTCATTTTTATTTTTTTACTCCATGCCCTCCGTATAATAAAAGGTTCACCCGGCTCCCGGAAGTGACGTCGTAATCGTCGTCGCTTTGCCGCCATGGTGCTCGCTTTAAAGGCTTTAAAACGCAGCCGGGGGGATTGAGGGGGAGGATCAGACTTGAGGCCGCGCGCGATGGCTCTCGAAAACATTCACGTTCCTCCGGTAAAAATATACAACTCGCATCGCGTCCGTGAAATAGATGTTTCTGCCCTGCCGGGAAATAAGAATAATGCATTCCTTGCGCATTTCGTCTATTCATTTGTTTGGAAGCATTCAAAGAATTCCGTCTGATGCATTATCACAATGGGAAAATGGAGAAAAATGCCTGGACCTATTTTTAGAAAAATATCTATTTGAATGGGTCTTTTTTACCCTTCGCATATCCCAAGAAGTACGTAATTGTATGGATATTTTTATGAGAGTAATCATTTGCGTAAATAAGAACATTTATCAATTATGTTTATACTTATTTAAATATCTATTCACCAGGGCAGATATTTATGGCAATATAGAAAGATTATAAAAGTCCTTGCTATGAACTTGATAATTACTAGGCAATAAGAAGAGTTTCATAGCAGAGAAAGCATGCACAATTGGAACTTAGAACAGCAATATTTCTTCATGAAGTCTGTCCTTCAAATGTCAATCATTCAAAATAATCTCATACGAGTCTCCGGAGAAATAAATAAACTAATTTTAGGCATTGATAGAGACAATTTTTATTTGAAGCCAAAAACGAAATAACTGTGCCTCCAATTATTCGAAGGCGATCCCATCAGAGGCAAAATTTTGACCGTGTTGACGTTCGACCATTATTTGACTAACTTTTTCCCAGTGGCAAATCTTGGGAACAAAGGATTCCATTCGAGATAACTTGCCTCATTAAATGTGCCTGAAAAGTTACTTTAACAGGTGTTAGTATCTTTTGAGAGAGGAATTCATCACACACGCTATGAATTTTTATGAAAAAACTTAGTAGACGTTTAAAGTCAAACATTGCTGGTAGACCAGATCTCCGTCTGGTAAATATCGTTGACAGTACAATGGCATCAAGGGGTAACAAATTCGGTAATTGAAAATGAGATCGCTTCGGACTATCGGAAGACATGAAAATCTGAATTTGTACCATAAATCTAAGAAACGGGTCTCCGTATTTTTAAAATTGGTGAAGACAAATAGCACGAAGACCTACAGTGATGGTGTGTGTAGAGTTTAGAATGCAGGGATGAATCCACATTATGGATCTGGGAATATAGATGCAGAAATAGATATTATGCAGAGAATCAGAGCTAAAATGTAAGTGTAGAGCTTCCTGTGGCAGGAAACGGATCGCCATAGCAAAACTTAACTGCAACAAGCTCACCGATATCATCGTAATACTAGGGTATATTGATAACACAGACTAGGAAGGCAAGTAAGCAGAGGATGTCTATGGGTATATTGAGAAATCAATACAAATGTCAACGGAGAAAACGAAAATCATCTTAGGTGAAGGGCCACCTTCACTTAAGGTGATATCACCGTCCGAAAACACCATTAAGAATGCTCTATAGTACTTGCAATATGAATAGAGGAAACGGAGCATAGGAGGAGGAATGGGCATGGAATACTTAATGCGACGTAAACTAATGATGATAAGCACTCTGTTTAAACAATCACCACCATAGAAAATATCTCTGAAAAATGCCAGGTTTCATATTAGATCTCAATTTTACTACGATTTACAGATGCAGATACTAAGAAACTTAAGGAATGAATGAATAATGTATGAGATGGCCGATGTTTACATTCATTTTTTATTTATCTACATAGTACCCTGCAAGCCACCGCTAGGGTGTATGGCAGAGGTGATTATACGCCAAAATATTTTGACCCAAAGTACATGTACTTTTCCTCCCTAGCGCGGTTGGACAACGTTATTCTGATCTCTTATCGCCCGTAGGAAAAAATGTCGTCTTAAATCTATCTGTTCTAAACTTAATATCCATAAGTTTATTACATGAGATCTTCTACAGTAGTACGATGGGCCAATAATGTATTTTCAATATCTTCTCTAAGTACACCTTCCAAATTATACTAGGGATGTTGTTAATGGTAACCATAACTTAGTAATGATGGAATGTCGATTAAATCTCAACATGCTATCAGAGAAACCAAGAACTGAAGGTTAGAGTTAAATAAAAAGGGACTGAAAGAAAACAGACGTGTAAGTGCGGGGCACGATGGGGGAAGAGAGGAGACTGAAGAATTATAACCAAAAGAATCAGGAAAGCAAAGTATTTTGATCGGTGATAAAATGCTGAAGACTGTGATCGAGGGGAGGGTGTTAGGAAAGCGACGTAGGGGGAGGGAAAGGATAGTAATTTCAGTCGAAATGAGGGGAGGAAGGAAGTATTCGGAATTGAAGAACAGTTTAATGTTCGTAGTGTGGGGTGTCAGGTTGTATCTGTTTAATGTAGTGTGAGGAAGCAGGTTGTGCTGGTTGGGCCCCATTTAGAATATGCTGCTAGTATACGGGATCCCTCTGATACGTTTATTTGCCAACGATGCAGCGATTTACCGTGTTCCTGAGGACACAGCAGCGTAATCAGACGACCTTAATGCTATACAACGCTGGTGCGACACTTGTCAATTAGAATTAAACTTAAAAAAGTGCGTAGTCATAAATTTTGGAAAAAGAGCGATTCCTTCCCGAACGTCTACTGCATTGGGAACACCGAAATGGAATGTGTAGACTCAATTAAATACCTAGGCGTTACCCTCACTCACGATCTCTCCTGGACGAAACACATGCAAGTGGATAAGCTACCAAAAAAGTATGATTTTTTAGAAGAGTACAAGCAAATGAGATGAATAGGTCAAAGTGAAATGTTATATTTCGCTTGTTAGACCTCATTAAGAATATGCAGTAAGTATATGGGATCCTCACGAAGTTGGTTTGATTTGCCGAATTGGATCGCGTAAAGCGTAGAGGAGCTAGATTTGAGAAACGTTGCTATACTTAGCCGCGTATTCAAAATATTGGAAGAGCTAGGCTGGGAATCACTCACGGAGCGAAGGTTAAAGTACAAATGAAATCTCTAGCATCCATTGGAAGGACATCTCTGTCGCAGTGAAGTTGAAAATGCATTATTTCTCCCATTGTTCTACGGTAGAAGAGATCATGTCAACAAAATTAGAGAGATTAAGTGAAGAACAGGTAGATTTAAGATGTCATTTTTTCCACGAAAGATAAGGGATCATAATAACATTGTCCGACCGCGGTAGGGGTAAAAATATTCGGATCAGAATTGGTCTGGTGTGTATTTACCCCCTGCCACGGACCCTAGAAGTGGCCTGCAGGACACTAAAATATCTAAAAAAAATATCTTTTCATTTTGGACGAACGTGGGAACATCCAAAACCTACTTTAAACGGTAAACTACCAATAATAGCAATACACGTTACCGTTAACTAATTTCTTAAGCTACATTTAGGAGTTTTAATTGAACATAGATTGGGCCCTATTGTTATCGCTGAAGGAAGAAGGTAGAGAGCCAGCATTTAAATGTATTGAAGTGGCATCAATACTGATTAACCTTTCCCTGCCTCTCTTTTCAGGGCACTCGTCATAATCGCCCATCAAAGCAGCAGCGACATCTAAAGAAGAATTTCGTTAAGAGAAACTTAGAGTGCAGAGAGGCAAAGAATCCAAAAACACAGGATCGAATTGACGACGGGAACATTCGGTAAGGTTGTTAAGAAAAGACTCGTTTAAGCTTTGATAGGGAGCGAGGTTTTATGCGGCGCAGAAACATGATCGCTGTAGCAACACAATAGACGTAGATTGGAGGCTTTTGAAATGTAATTGGGGAGAAGGATGGAAATGGTGAAATGGACAGAAGGGAAAACAAACGAGGAAGTGCTAGACACGGTGGGGAAAGAGGTGGGATTGTTGGGAGAGATCCAACGGAGGCCGGACAGGAGGTGGCAGAGAGCATTTTGATTGACGATGTGATGTTGATTTCTCTCCTTCAACTCTAATACTTTTATTTATTTTGATTGCTCTCCCATGATTCGAGAATCAGCCGGCGATATCATCGCACCAAACAGCAGACAATTCCACCTCGATACTTCACCGGATGGAGTCGGTAGTACGAGTAGGTGGAGTGGAGTTATGGAGGTGGTACGAGACGGGAAAACCGACTGTTGATGCTGCTGTCTTAAGAGACGGGAAAAGCCACTTGTCTGAACTGGACAGCCAAGACTTGTACGTGACAAGTAGTCCTTTACTCGGGCCGATTTTCCTGACTGGTTTCTTGTTGATGTAACAAACATAATATGAACGAAAATCAAGACCAGCTCTGTAGAGCAAGTCGGGATAAAACCAAATTCCGCTCGTGCGAATCTCCACCATCATTTCAATAGCATGTATTAAGAGAATTGAAGGATAATATGAACAATGAAACTGATACTGATTTTACACGGTAATGAGGATTTTTAAAGACGGCACATGCCTTACATTCATCCTTGAACTTGGTTTGCAGTTACTACAGAAAGAAAATCAATGAGAGGATAAAGAAAACGTGAGTGTCATGAGATTAAAATACTAAGAGTGTTTCGTTTGGGAGCAATCTAAATAAATCTAATAAGTAAGTACTTTACGTCTCTTTTAATCGGAAAATACTATATTCAAGGGGAGATGTGGTCACGGGTTCATGCACTGACGGGTTGAGATACAAAAGGGTCTTAAAGGAATGACAGGTTTGACCTATAACTCCCTGCCATCACGTTTTACATGGGTTCTCGCTGTGCATCACAGCTAATGATCCGAAGTAACAAATAAGGTGAAGGATAAATGTTGGGGAGGAATTTTTTCTGGAACTTTACGGAGTATGAGGAAACTTGAAGTGCCTCTCATCCAGGCAGGTAAACATCTCAAACTTCAGTCCAATATTTATCCGGTTTACACAGAAGATTACTCTCCACTCGCCGTCATCCCGGTACCTCCAAGGGACCCCGTGCTCCCCCACCAATGCCTCCCTTTTAACTACTCGACGAAGACGCCATCACGGCCGATATAAGGGTGGGCGGGCGATCATTCATCTCTCCACCCTTCCCATCGCCCTCTCCCCCCTCCTGTTTGGAAAGTCTTCTGTTTCGAGTACCCGGCATCGCCCCCTCGGCCCCAGGGGCGGCACAATGCGGTGTCAATCACAAGAGACGGGAAGAGGCGAAGTGAGAGTTTTTCAGGGAGAGGGCGGGTCGATGGGAGGGAGGGGGGTAGAGTGTTGGAAACGGAGCAGGGTGACCAGATTATCCGGAGGCGGGCGGCGGGGTGAAGGAAAGGGGGATGGGGGCGGATTCGATGTCCGAACATGGTGGATGAGAGGCCCAGCATCTAATAGCAGGCATGACGAGGCTCGGATCGGTGTAATTGAGGAGAAGGCATTTTCGTTCAATGTACATCCACCGAATGCTTAAGTGGTTTTCTTGCGGAGTACTCGTTAATGGAGGGATTCCTGTATAGTTTTGACGATGGTGGAAACATAGGCACGTGCAAATAGGACATCTGAGGGCGTTTCTCTTTTATATTGTTATATATATTTCAAATATTTGCTGTAACATATATTGATCGCATTAATTAATTCTTTCTTTTAATAACTTCGGTTGGAATAATCAGCATAATTTTCAAGCACAATTCAAGGAAATATTGTGACAATGTTAACTTGAAATCAGAGTTCAAGTTAGCCCAATATTAAATTAACTCCCCGAAGGCAATTACAACAAAAGTAATCGTGATACCAATAATTTGTTTTTATTTATTTTAACTTATTAAAACAATCCGATCTCATCGGAATTGGTGAATTTCGAGGTTTTTATAATAATGAATGGGTTACACTATGATAATTGCTCTTTGGCAATTTTGCCGTTTGCATTTCACACCATGAGCATTAAACAACATTACAGTTGAACAACTAACTGCGGTAACTCGCGAAGCAACTGACTACTGGAAAGCTTGAATTCCTTCGTTAACGCCCCTTGTGAATTTTGTTAATGTGCATCATTTAATCCGGGTTTCCAAGATGTTTGATGTACGTCAGCGTTGGCAATAAACTTTGGAAGTTTCCTCAAAGTTTAATAAGAGATAAGTAAAGTGCTAATATTTTTTAATTAACGGCCTTTAAATAATAACACCACTACTCAACGCTACTTGAGTTTATACCTAACTAATCACTTGGGTAATTACGAAACTATTTAAAGATAATCAAATAAAATTTCCGTTGAAGATATGTTCCAACGAGTAACTCAGATATTTTGATCAGTTAAACCTATACTCGTATTATTTAAGGGCGCAACGAAAATTCACGTTATTAGACTCTGACTGGAGTATACTGGAACCTAAAAGTTTAAAGTGCCTCTTCAGAAAATTCAAAATTTAATTGCTCACTGTTGTCTCACGAAAATATTTTCGTATTGCATACCTAATGTAATAGTGGGGATATTGATACTCAAAAAAACAAGAGAGGGATTCCAGTACTGAAAGATTTAACTTCTCAATTTTAATCGAACCATTCGTAAAAATAACTAAGATGTGAATAGAAAAATAAATTTTATTTTACCCTCTCGTTTCACTATCCAAAAAATGAAACCAAATTCCCCAAGTGAAAAGGTCGTTGGCACAGCATGATGTTTTATTCTTGTTTCCCGTCAATTTCACTGGTTATCCCACCTTTCAAAGTTATCTTCATGACTTGTAGAAATCTCTCGTTGTAAAGATTAAAATCAAATGATTGAAAAAGAGTGGAATAAATCCAACCCGCAACATTCAAACACATAAGTTTAGAAAGGCTCAATTTCAGGTCTTCTAACTGCTCCTGAAAAGTATTTTTTATTGACGTCACCCATATTTGTACGATGGTCTAGACGTCAACGATTACCATTCTCTCCTAATAATAATTCACCTACAAGATTCGTTGAAAAGACTCAAAGTATCCAAATTACCAATCGCAGTTTTCACCCGGGCTTTGAATCCGAAGAATGCGAACTACAAAATCTAATTGATTGTCTCCTAAGATTTACTTGTAGCTCTTCAATGTTCTACATCAATCGCTTCAATAAGTGGTTCGATCTGCACACAGAAATGTAACACAATCACTAAGATATTCCTGGTAAAATTTTCAGTGGTATGCCAAAGTGTGTGTTCCAATTCAGCAGGAACAGACCCCACGAAGTTATGTCTGAAACAATTTCGAGTTACTTACGTTTCTTAAAAAGGTATTCTTTCAGCCCAAGGATTTCATCATTTTGTTGAAAAATGAGAGCCCTGTGCCAATCATACTAGAGCGACTAATTAAACTTAGCAAAAAAATAATGAAGTAATATCTATGCTAATATTGAGTTACGCTACATCATGGCGTTGGTTAAAGCCTATTTGAAAGAGCTAACCGTGGCAATCAACTTGAAGGCTGGTCGGATAAATGATAGGGTAGACCTCACCACGTTTTTGAACCTACGACGTGTGAAACCAACCTACTCAGAATGAGCCTGGTTTTTCCTTTCCCTGAGCCGCCTGGGTTTCACTGAGGTCAGGGGTGGACGCAAGTGGGCGTCTCCCCGTCCAAATTCTCTTTAGGAAAACCAAATGGATTCGGTGAGCTGACCATCATGCTGATAACCGACTAGTTTTCAAGCTTTAAAAACAATACCTTTAATGAATCAAGCATCTGCTCTTAGCGCATAGCGGTATATATTGTTTCAAAAACCCCGTTTCTTGAAATAAATGGCGATTTATCATTAGTAGCTAAGGGAATAAGACATTTTATAATATTACGCTCAGGTACCAGGTGAGAGGTTTACAGCATACAGCGGAGAAAAAATTATCATACAAAAAAAATAGTGGAAACAAAGCTGATTCAGCCCAAGCAAATAAAAATGATGGTTGTTCATTTATACGAAGGTCATCTTTTGGACAAATTATCACTGAAAACAGAAATATTTCTTGTGCACGTGGAGTTTGGAGAGAAGTCAATGGAAGGGAAATAACAGCGTCACTTTCAGGTTCTCTCGTTCGTATTTCGGACTCAAATATTCAATAGTAAATGAACCCTCACTCCAAATAACCAGGGGGTTAACCTCAAAATGACTGCATACCTTTATTCTTATAGAAATGTCAATATCAAAGGAAAAGCGAGAATAAACAGAATAGAAACGACGAAGGATTTCTATCAGAATAAGAAAACTAGATCATAGCGGCAAATACTAATATTTCATACAAGGCAGGGATTCATAAGACACGTAGGTAGGTATGGTTGGAGTAACCAGGTATGATTTTCTGATGATTTGATACGGGAGAAATAGCAGGAACAAAGAGAAGAAGAGCATGGATTTAGAATTTTTCGAGAAACAGTAAAATGAAGTGATACAAATGAGGAAATTTAAGCAGAAATGCGCTGTCACACACATAGATTCCGCGACGGAAAATACGAGAGATGGGATAAATTTCCGCAAGAGTACTAGACTATGAATGAAGAGCTTTCTGCGATTCCACGAGCGAATCGATACAGTATCGTAAAAAAAACAACTAAGTTCATGGGCACAAGGTGGTGGCACATGGTGACCCTAAGGACACAAGAGAAAAATGCAAAACGCGAACAACTAATAGCTGTAATGTAAGTTGTAAGTAAGCCGAAGGAAAGCCTTCAAAATGGAGCTCTTAATTTTGAAAAAAGTATGAAAATAACTGAAGGGAGAAGATAAAAAAAATCGAGGACTGTGGAGATTTCAGTAATGTAAAAGGATTAAAAAATGAACTGGAAGGCAAGAAAAGAAAAAAAATAGGGAAGCTTGGATGAAGAATTAAGCAGAACCTAATCAACTCAATTGGGTTCAAAAGCGGTCCATACTTATGTTTTAATAGATTTTTTCTTTGCTTCCAGCCTTGTTCTACAGGACGTAGTACCTGCCACTACAAAATTCGTATTAATGGGCACTGAAGATGAATTTAATTTCCCCGGGAAAAAATAAAAAATAATAATTTTATGGATTAGGAGACGTCTGACACGACTGACACGAGTGCTTCTCACGAGTTCGACAAGGGGGCACGTGCGGGTTACGCCACAGAGGCGGGGAATCGGAATAGGGGGGAGCAGCGGCGGGGTAGAGAGGCGGGGGGCGCTCGCACAGGCGGCCCCGCATCTGAGTTGTGGGCCTTGACGGTCGGATTGACGGTGGGGCCCTGTGAGGGTTTGTGTACAAGTCGTTTGTGACTGACGCTTCCTTTCGGGTCCTTTGATGATGGCTGGCGTCTGCGGGGGATGGACGAATCGTTCCGAGCAGCACCCAAGGCACAAGGGGAGTCGCTGATCGACACTCTGGATGATTCAACGACACGGTCATGACCTCCCCAGAAAAAAAAACGCCAAGAACCGAGCCGGAAGCTCTTACCTGCACTCATATTTTGGCCAAACAAATTCCAGCTAACCGCATGATGATAGATGGGTGTAATTAAATTCAACGATGAGTATCTAGTAATCAGATTTCGAAAATCTTCCACCCGCTTAATTGAAGTTTTAAGTTATGATATGACAACTTTTTAAAGGAATCGTAAATATTAAAGGTAGAGACTTTGGGAAAAGTTCAGAACAAACGAGTTTAACAAAGAGCTTAAAGAAATTATCATGGCCCCCTACTACTTAGGTAGATCAGACCACAAAGATAAAATGAAGAAGATAGATTCCAGTACAGATAGATACAAACACTCATTCTGTCCGCGGACAACCAGGAATCATAATAGTAACATACCAATTTCTTATATAAATATTAAAGACATTTGATTTACAAGTCAGGATATGCTTAAACGTTGCGTAGACATATGGTATATTCGTAGATGCATAGGTGTGTTAATTGATAGTATATGAATCTGCATGTGTGTGAGTTGTAAAGGTTTTTGCATGAATACATGCGATTTTGTGTACATAGATTGTCATGAATTTTCGGGTTTTGCATGCGGTTTTATTCTTAATTACGGGTGGTGGCCTAACACCCCCCCGCCACACTCCATTGCGGCGGCTTGCGGGGTACTATATACATGTAGATAGACACCATAAAAAAGACAAAATTCGTGGCCCTGCTTACAACTAAAAGTTATTTAAAAAAAACCAAGCGATCACAACGCATCTGTCAACGTCATGAGAGAGTTGAAGACCTCTGTAATTTTACGTTAGTTGGTCCCCAACTAGAGTATGCTTTGAGTGTATGGCATTCTCAGTGCGCTTAGTTTTAGAACTTGATCAAGGTCAAAGCCGAGTAGCTAGGTTTTTGGAAAGTATTATGAAGAACGTATCAGTTTTATGGCTCCATTTGAATAATTAGGATGGGAGGCAATAGTTAACCGTAGATCGAAATACAGGTTAAATTTACTACGTCAATTTGAGGCAAGTTACTAATCTGAGGCTGTTAAAGATATATTACAGATCCCGACCTCCTGTGGCAGAGCAGGCCTTGCACGTAAAATTAGGGAGATAGTAGGACGGATATATTTAAAATGTCGTTCTTCCTCGTACCATTAGATACCAAAATAGAAATAACCGCAGGCGTGAAGGAGATAATTAGTTTTGGTAATACATATATTGTCGATATCCTACATGTTTTTAAATAAACCCTTTTTTATAACATTTTCTCATGACTTGGATACTGTCCTGTTACTGAATTAGCGTTATGCGATTCCTTCACACTCCTAACTTACTGAGACACGTATTTACGCACTATGTTGAATTCCTGGAAAACAATCTCCAGGAATATAATACTAGTTACCACGTAAATATCCCCACTGAATCCTATTACTAATTAATTTGTTCATTTCAAAGGCGGCCATTTGTAGCGTTTTCGTTTTGCGTCAGAATGTGTCACATTAACAGCACTTAAATTATCAACCCATTTTGGCGGCGCTAGACCAACAAGCCCTCACAATTTCTACACATAACTTAATGAACAAGAGTGACCTTATCTCATTTCGACTCACAATTAGTTAAGAAATGAAACGATACACGAAATGAGCGTTCCAAAGAAAGTGATCATGGACATAATTTAAGTAACAGTCGCGTGAGTTGTAAAAATCACTAAAGTTAAACTATATTCTATTCAAAATCTGGTCTCGATTGGAATACGCACAATGAACCACCAAAACGCCGAGAATTGCCGCGGCGTTAGTCTTTAATAATGCTTAAACTTTGGTCAAGATGCCACTTAAGTAATCCATTTGATAGCAAGGGAAGAAGATTAGTCATTACCTTTTAGCAGATGACTATTGACATTATTTGCCGTTTTGCTACAACAAAGACGTTTACAATTTCGTTGGATCTCTTTGGAGATGAGGATTATCTCTTAGATTAGTTGTAACCAATAGCGTAATAAATGAATATCTGAAGAAAAGAATCTGTTGTAAAACCACCGCAGCTAATCGTCGTGACAAATTCAAACGAAACTGCACTAAATATCAACTGTTGGCTTTATAACAATGGCCCATTACGAACGCTCTCGAGTCCATGCTAATTTGGCCACCTACCGCGGAAAACCAAGGGAGGTCGCTGGAGAGCGAGAGTTTGAAAGAAAACCGCTACTTCCTTTCCATTGAACCAGAGCCAGAGGCGGGAGGCCTCTTTCCCTTTCAGCAAGCAACAGGTGGGCGTTGCAAAGTACTCCGTTAGCCACATACCATGCGCTCCTAACGTTAATAATGATCTTTAAACGTGAATCCACAGAAAAACACACAATTTACAGAGAATTTCCTGTATACAGGGCAATAATACACACAATGGCAAAAAGGACATGGAGGGACAGATCCTTCTTACTAATGGTCACTTCTTTTTCGATAAACGATTCGAAGTTCCCGGCTCTCTCGACAGATGAATTGTTCTATGTTGTCCTAATGTCTAATTATGGCACATTAAGTGTTAAAATTGGGCGTGCTACAGGGCTGTCCAGAAAGTAACCTCCGTTTGCGTGTAGCGAGCGAAGTATTGGGGGGAGCAGAATGTTTTCTATATTGACACACACACTAGGACAATACGTCTCGAGCTGCAGTGTTTGAAAGGCTGCGCCGCTTGTCGTTTGTTCACAGTGGCGGCTCAAAAAGAAAACAACAATTGGAAATCCTGCCAAATGTAAAATCCATTTAGTTATAAGGTTTTTACTACTAGTTAAGGCACTAAACTTGAAAGCTGCTAACATTCATCGGGAAATGTGTGCTTTGCACCGACTAAGTGGAGAATGACAGAATCTTTCGTCAGTGGGGTTGTAAGTTTAAGAGCAAACGAACAAATGTCCATGATCTCCAGGAACTGGCCATCCGTCAGTTCATCTGTCAAAAGGCTAGGTCGAGCACTATGGTCCTCGTCGTGAACATTGGTGCGGCCATTTTTGAACTGAATGCACCACTGCTTCACTCTACCTTTACTCATTATTCCGTCTCGGTACACTTCACATAGTTGCCTATGGATTTCAATTGGCTTGCGATTTTTGCAAGTGTAAACCTACTCACAGATTACACTTCACAACTCGCGGGATTTTCTATTCCAGCGTACAGTTTAAAAGTTCGCAGGGAGCAAAGTAGAAGAAAAGTCTGCACACTGCCACAGTAGGATGCGTGCTGAATGTAGGAACGCTTAGGCACCATGAGAGTGGCTCTACCCACCACCACGCTAGGCCGAAACGTAAGTTATTTTCTCGATAGCCCTCGTACTTTATCTAAGTATTTTCAGCTTTAATCGGTGGAGGTGAGTGCCAGTCAGGCCAACTTAAGACTAGAATTCACGATAACATTTGATATACGAAGCAAGGTCGTTACAAGTGACATCGAAAACAACATCATTATTAACAAAACTCAAAATGTAGAATTAGGCAGAAAAATGTGGCGAATGGAACTTATTTCATATTCTCCATGACTAAGTAAATGTGCATTGTCCATCAAATCAGCCTTTTTTCCAAATTTACGCGCATTTAAAGTATCTGATTGCGATATTTCATCCATAAAATGTGATTTAGTATTTTCCTAGAGTGGTATTTCGATAAACATCCACATCTTATCTTCACAATACGCTGCAAGCCACCGCAAGAGGGGGGTAGGGCACCAGCCATACATGTAGAAATATTAGTTCATACACGCATTGAATGTACTAGGTGATATCCGAAAACATTCGTACACATATACTCATGTATGCCAATATACGTCATGCAATAATGGGCTAAATCATGATATGTTTATTTTTAAGTAAATATATTCGTGTGATTGGGTCCGATTCCGTTCCGATAGCACATTGTGCTCGTGAAGAATGAGTACTTGAATTATCGGTGACGGTGTCTTATCTGTCTTATTTTATCTCAGTGGTCGAACTACTAATATACTTATGGGGCATATTAATTCCATCGGTGTTGCAGGGAAACTCAGGAGTCTTACACCTTTATAAAAGTCTTGCCTGCACTCTTCGAGAATCATGAGGCTCCCAACCTAATTCCTCCAACACACCAGTCACGCTTACTCTCTCATCGCAGAAATGTTTATAACAAATCTGGTGGATTTTCTCTTAACCTTTTCCGATTCCTGAATTTAAGTTTTATCACATGGATCACTGTCCCGTCAACTAGCTATTATGCTTGCTATAATTTTATCTCACCATTCATAAAAAGAGGAGCCGCTGCACAAGGAAGTAAATGAGTTGGCCATATAATCGAAACGATTGGACATACACAGAGAAAAAACTCATCGAATATGTTTTCAATTCTCAAGGTAAATAGAAGCCTCAAAGATATGTAATGATAAAAACACAAAGATTACAAAAAAAAAATGACGCTTAGTAGCGAGCTCCTGATCGCCGGCAATCAAAATGGCATTTGAACATGAACCCAATGAACAGAAGTTGAAAATGCACAAATTATATTTATGTAATTGTGCACGCAAATTTGATGATTTTGGAGGAGAAGCACTCGAAAAAGCGCAGTCATAAACCCATGAACCCATCAAAGAATTGAATAAAACCACCAAAATACTACTGAATTAATGTTCGAGAAAAAACACTACGCGGGTACTACAATGTGACTACTACCGCAGTGCGATGCAAGTGTAGAATAGATGGATTTAAGATGTAATTTTTACCAAGAACGATCAGGGATCAGAATAACATTGTCCGACCGCGGTAGGGTTTACTCGGGTCAAAATTAGTCAGGTGTGCATTCACCCCTACCACATACCCTAGCGGTGCATTGCGGGATACTAAAATATCTAAAATAAACAAAATGCATTGGGGTTGGAAAAATTCAGCCAGCGTGCACTGCAGTGCATAAGATTGCAATTATTTTTGTTCAGTTTTGTAGGAGCTGGGATAAGGATCTTTATCAGATCGTTACAGTTTAAACACAGTACACAGTAAAATGTTGGTAACTAATTGGACTCCTTTATACCAATGCTTTAAGTCACGGGACCCGCGAGGGTAATAAAAAAGCGACGTCAATGAACAGGCCTCGAAAATCAGTAATTATCCTGGCACATTGTTTTGTTGTGCCTCGCTCGTAATTCTAATAATTCGTGGCACTAGTCAATGTAAGCAAAACGGACGATAATGACAGCTAATTGTTTTGGGAATTCCTGCTTTGGTTACCTAGACTACAATAAGAACCCTACGAACTCCTCTATCTTGGGCAATTTTTCGGGAAAAAGGCTACTGCCATACTCGTATTTATAGATTCATCAATTGCTGATCCCTTTCCAGGTGGCAAGAACGAACGACACTTTGCGTTTTTTTAAAGAACCCCCAAAACATAAATATCCGGAAGTTTTTAGTGACCATTTCCCTGAAAGCTGAATGAAATAAATACAAAAGAATTACATCGCGACTGACCAATTACTTCACTGATTTTAAGCTATTTCAGGAAATCTACTAAATTTCACCAATCATTTCGATTGTGTCCATTCCTTATATCATGTCCTTTCAACTCTGTCACATACGTATGAATTTTTTCATGGATGCTCTTCGTGAAATTCCTGATATTTCTTTTATTCAGTCTCTCTCCGACCACATACATTCGCTCATACTTTCTCCATCTACCCTCTCCTTTAAAACAATTTACTCTAAGATCTGGACGAACCGACTTTCACTTAGTCTCCAGCTAACTAACACAGCATACTTGTCGAGTTGCAGTGCATTCAACATGTCCTTTCATGACCCCCTTTTTCCCCTCACCCCGTCTTTCCCATTTTCACCACAAATAATTAAGTTCACCATTCCCACCGCATGTATTACGTAAACGAAATTAATGCCTTTGGGATGGAGATAAAACTATTTTCCCATTCGGTGTGGCTTAATCAAAGAAATAAATAAAATCAAATATTGACAAACCTAAGCAGCATCTCGATCCGATATTGTGGGGAAGAGCATACAGCTACGCACTGTCACTTTTTCTACCTTAGATACCCTTATATATGTTTTGACGCACTCCAGAAGCAGCCAATAATTTTTCTGTCGGCATTTGCACGAACTTTTATTGCCTTCATTCACCCCGTCACGTTTATCAAATCTTCTACCATGATACGTATCATACACATCCTCAACTCGCATAATTATTTCGACGTTTATACTCGCCATTCAATTATTGTTCCCGTTCTCTTTAGAAATCATTTCTTATAAGGAAAATGGGAGGTGTACGCATAAACGCTGCTATAAAGGCTAACGCGATGTAAAGATGAGCAACAAGTTTTCGCATTCGTCTCCCATTACGTCGCGCTACTACGTGGGAGCGACCTGAAAACCTGGAAGCCATATTTTTTCCAAATATCATTCGATGGTTAAGCATTCCTTCATTTTTATCACACTAAACGGACTCACCTGATGGAATTACGACCTAATACTAACTTGTCAGGACAGATACAGCACTAGTTCATACTACACACCAACCACCCTATATGAATGCTGTCGTGAAAGAAGCCTCGGCCTAAAAAGAAGTGTTGTCTCAGGCGTAACTTTATGGAATTTGCGTAACATATTGAAATGAAATTAAATAATTTACTTTGTAATTCCACAAACTTTATTTAAAAAAAATTGGTTTAGATATGCAGACGATGTTTTCAGTGCGTGGCCAGGTTCCGATAGGCAACTAGATCAGTTTCTAGCACATTTAAAGTCTGTCAATTCTGATGTACAATTCGCGTGTGAAAAAGAGGAAAAAGGTTCCTTGAATGTCCTCGACCTATCCATTTGTTTAGACAAAGACGGGTTACAGTATTCCATTTTTAGGAAGGAAATGTATGCGGGCCAATGAATTAATTCCTCTTCAAGGAATGCTTTGCCCAAAAGCTTTCAGCATTTCATACAATGATCCACCGTTTAACCGCTATCCCTATGCCAAAATTCAATGGAAATAAGGAACTTAATGCAATTAAAACGTTAGTAGTAAACAATGGCTATTCAGAAGATCTAATTAATAAACTTTCCCGGAATAAACTTACAAAAATAGCCTTAAGCCACACTTCACCAACTCCGAACATTTATCCCACTGCCAAATGGCGAAGAACACGCTGTTTAGGGACTATTTCTCATAAATTAATTCAGTTTTCCCAAAGAAAAAAATAAATGTGCCTTTTACAGTGGTTCATGCCTTAAGATCCTGATCACTCACACTAAAGCCTAAGTCCCCAAAAACAAGAGGAGTGGAGTGTATGAGTTAAAGTGCTCAGAATGTAACAAAAAGTATTTTGGGCAAACAGGACGGATATTTAAAGAAAGAATTAAAGAACACCGAACATGTGTAAAAAATAAGAACATAAAATCACTCTACGCAAAACACCTCATCGAAAGTGACCATAAAAGTGACTTGGTGACTTAAATTATTCATTTTTAAAATAAAGGTCAAAGGCTCGTTGTTTAGAAGCAGCTGGTAATTTTGTAATGCGTCCGTTGCAAAGTTGAACTTGTCAACGAAATTTTTATCCCTCCCACTCCCCACTCCTAGACCTACCACTCTTCCAAGTAAACGATTGACACCGAAAGATGTAATTCTCTTTTCTTCCCAGCTACATTGTAACCTTTTACCCCTCCACCCTCCCTCTCTGACCACCCTCCCTTGATCAGAAGGTATATGGAATAAGTTTGCTTCAAGGAGGACCACCTGATGATGACGTTCATCGCCGAAACCTGGGTCGTGTGTTTTTAAATGAAGTATGTGGAATTACAAAGCCAATTATTTCATTTCATTTCAATAAGCCTCTACCTGATTTTGATGCTATAGGAGATCATCTTTCATCTTTTTGCTATGAGGAAATAAGTAAGAAATTGCTTCCGTTACTATTTCTATTATATATATATATATATATATATATATATATATATATATATATATATATATATATATATATATATATATATATATACTATTTCTTTAATTCCCAGGAAAAACGTTGGAGGGCACTTTTCAACGTTAGAACTCATAAAACGAGTGTTTTTTTTATATTGAAGCAAATACACGCGTATTTAATAAAGAAAGAAATAACGGCATTCAATATGATCGTGAGATATACGAGTGTGTCTCGTTTATAGCGGTGTCTTTATCGCATTCGTTGCAGTGCGATAGAGACACCGTTGTCAATAGTTAGTATTAGAACTTCACGTCCTTTAATTGCAATGACAATTACGAAGCTTGAAGGGAGTTTAAAGGGAAAAGAAAGCTGGTAGATTACAAGACGCACACGTCACGGAAGCGGCACGCGGTCCCACTGTCGTCGCAGCAGGGCGCTACGCCACAAATGTTTGGCGACCAACGAACGCAAAACGGCCCGGAGACCCATTCGGTCAAGGTACTACGGATTGTAACAAAGCATTGTCTGTAGGCAGGCGATCGAGCCGGTGGCGGTCGCATCTGCGGCCAGGGGTGAGGGACCTCCTCTGGCGAATAGGTCCACCATTTTGTGTGCAGTCTGTCATGAGAAGGGAGGATGCGAGGCGGTCGGCGGATGGAGATTTTTGGCGAGGGCCGACACGAGGGAGGGGTCGGGAGGAGGGGGCGCACAAAGGCACCGGTCAGTGAGAGGGAGCGCGCGCGTCGGGGGGGCACGACGGCGGGAGGGAGGGGGGGGGCGCACACTCGGGGCGGGGAGAGGGCGGCGAGGAGGCGGGTGGGGAGGCAGGCTGGCCGCACTCCTCCCTAGGGAGGAGCGGGGAGGCGATAGGTGTGTTTTTTCGACGAGGGCGGGGAGGGAGAGTGAAAGTGGGAGGGGTGAGTGGAGGGCTTCGGGAAGGGTGTGCGTGGCAGGGAGGGGGAGAAAATGGGGGCGAGGGGGTTTTATTTGGAGAGAAATAAAGGAACTGGGATTCGCACGAGTCTTCCCGACAGCGACTCAATCGAAAAAGGTCCAGCACTGCATCATAACGCCGTGGTGGTTCACGTGTTCTCCAAATATGTGAACGAGAATTCAATTTTATTTTCAGCCCGAACCCTTTGATTTAAATTAATAGAGAATCCTTCGATTTTATTGGTGAAATATTTGTAAGAGTTTTCCGCCATTTAATGTCTTGTCTGAGGGGTTAAGAATGGTACCATTGGATCTAGCCCGCTTTGGTAGACATAAACGTAACGTAACTGTCGGAATACAGATCAAAATGTAAATAGATCAAGATAAACTTTCATACCCGAGAAAATTTTCCTTAACTCCTGAAAAATCGACAAAAAGCGACGAATATTGTTAGCATTGTGTCACAAAAGGTTTTATGAGAATATCAATCGGCAAGTACTCGTCAACTTTGTGGCATAATATGTAAATTATATTTTTTATTTAAAACCTAAACTGCAATGCATTTCAAAATATATTTGAATATATGAAAAAAAAACGTGTAAAATAATAATGGAAAGTCTATCATTAGGGTTACTCATTCAACATATATTTCGGAAAATTAATCAATTCTTTCTTCTCTTCCCTTAAATTATTTGCGGTAGGTATTTCCAAAGTTCTTCATGGCCATTTCCCAAATGCTCTTCGATTTCAGACCACTGTGAAGCCTAGAAAAGTGTTCATAAATGGAAGCCGCATTAATTACTCCGAGCATGGTTGATACTGAGGTCAGCAGTTTAACAATAAGGGAAGAGGAGGTGCGTAGAAGGTTAAGATATGCTTAACTTTGCCTTAACTATACCGAAAGCAAAATATGTCGCATAAGTCCATCCCTCCTGTAGAGTCCTTGGAAATTCTTCTCCTTAATATCACTCATATTGGGTCATAAATGCAACTGAAACTTCTTAACTCACCTTATATCCAATTACAAGCACCAATTTTTAAGCAGCCATAAACCTAGAAAGAATTTTTCATTCCCTCTCATCAATTTCATCTATATATTTTTTTAGGCAGCCTATTTCTATTGTTCGATTCTCAAACGAAGTCATATTATTTCAATTTACGCTTAAGATAACCAATTGGACAGCATTTAACGTAATCTTCGTTCGCCTAGGATTAGTATGACAGAACGTTTCACTTAATTCTTCCGTCGGCAATTCTCTTCGTGACTATACTTTTCAAGTTACGTACGTCACTGAATGGTTTCGGTCGTGTGCAATTAGTTCTTTTCACTCTATTTCCTTTAAATGACTGACTTCAGGAAGCTAATAGTTTGAAGTATTATTCATCTATCATAAACGCAAATCAACTAATCATTTTTGCTTTCAAATTCCTCTGTAAAGAACCTCATAATTTTATCTATGTACATAAAACTCACTCCTTCGGAACTTTGTGGCAACCCATTGAAATTAATTGCTTAATGGGAAACTTTTACATATCATAGTCATAAAGTAACACGACCAGGATTTCAATGAATTAGCATCACCAACAGGACCTGGCGGTAATGAATTGGCACCCAGGTTTTGTGACTCTCACTGGGGCTTGTACAAGTTTCCCATCTATCAATAAAGTATTCCTAAGTACGCACTATTCTTGCTGCTAAAAACCAACATTTTTAGCCTCCTGTCCTGATATTGGTTTCACGCAGTCTTCTTTTAAGTTATCTTATCGTTTTTCTCCTTCACATTTCCATAGTTTTGTCGTTTTTACATCATTCATTCCATCTGCCGCCATCTCGAATGCATCTTTCCCTTTTCGGTTATATTAATATACTACTTTCCATTACTCGTACATCTTCTTAGTTAGTTCCTCGTTCAGTCAGCTCGAAATCGACATAAATACCCCGCGATCCACCAAAAACGTATTTGGCAGGGGTTGCAAGCATTGGGTGGGACGAGTAGTGATAAGGGATGATATGGTAGAGGAAGGGAAAATTATTAGGTAAAAATCTATCAAATAACGTGCAAATTTGTATACATTAATATCATCATTACCCTCCACTAGCACCATATTTATACTGGTTCCAATTTAAATTTAAATGCAAGTGATATCCTGTCTCAAGTAGCAAAATTTCTCCCCATAAAATTATTTATTACCCAAGCTTATATTTTTGTTTACTTACACTCTTTAACCTCAAACCATTGCGCTACCTTTATTTTTATCCGACTTCAGGATGCTGCACAATGTTCAGTTGGATGGCGAAAAAATATTAAAATAAATTATTGGGTAAGGTGAGCCTTGACAAAATGTCCAGAAGAGTGAATTGGTATGGAAAGGTGGCGGGCGAGGCCACTTTGGAGGGAGACGCCGCAAACCCCGAAATCCTCATCCCCACTAACCTCCCCCACCCCCGTTGCTGTATTCTAAACCACCGAGGTCCATTTGAAAGGCCGGACGGCAGCTGACCCCCGCGGGAGAGGAGAGAAGCCTGCTGTCCTCCGATCTCTCCCCTTTCTGAAAAACCCCCACTGCCCCCTCCTCTCTCTCTCAAAAACTTCACCTCCACCTCCCCTTCCTCTCTCTCTCCATTCTCCTCGGCTCCGGACAGCGGGCTCAATGACCAGCTTCCTCCCTCCGGACCATTTTCATGGCCCACATGCACCCGCCTCCTCCGACTGTGAGCACAGGGCAGCCAAAGGAAAAAAAACAGATATATGTATGTATGACGGAGCACTTTCGACTCGGGGGCACGCGACGTGGCAAGACATCCCAAGTCTGGCGCACGCCTTCGAGGTTGGAAGTCTGTTGTGGGGCATGAACGACACACTATCAACTCATGCAAAAAGTGACAAAACAAACACTTTCCATCGATAAACAAATCGATTAGGTCGACAGTATTTTAGCCAACTAAAGACGGCTTGGAATTATACTGCTTTCCATTTGAAATTACTCAAAAAGATGTCTCAGAGAAGATCCGGCAAATTCGCCAAAAATTATTACGATAAGAAGACGAGTGTGACGAGCCTTTTAAAGGAATCGGGCTGAGAGCCGCTCGAGAGGCGAAGAGAACGAGCGAGACTTAGAATTTTAGAAATGTTCAGAACTGGAATGAGTTCAACTATGATACAAAAGGAATTATTATGGTTCCACGCTATTAGGGTAGATAATACCACAAATACAAGGGAGATAGACTTCAGTAAAAATTGATGAAAATATTCTTTCTTTTCCCGGATAATCAGGAATCATGTTAGTAAGATAGCGAAGTCATAATAGATATATTAAAGATATTCGAATTAAGAGCGAGGACAAGAATAAACGCCGCGTAGACATCTACAAGTATTAAAGTCGTAGGAGCATGTGCTTGTGTATGTTAGCTGCTGGTACATGTATCTGAATGTAAGTTTAAATGAGTTTTGCATGATTATATACGTCTGCGTGGGCGTGCATTGGCATGCTTTTATTTGATTTGCATGCGGTTTCATTCAGTTTTACGGTTGGTGTCCTCACACCCGCACGCCACTTGCCCTTGCGGGTTATTGTGTAGACAAGATAGTAAAATATTGTGCATAAACGATATGAATAAGACATAAATAGGTATTTGCGCACAGCTAGGTCCTTTTCATCGGTAAACTGTACTTAGTGTAACTAGAAAAATTACCCAATGCGTATAGATTTAGATGAAATTAGGCATATTTGTTCCTTTTTTCCGCCAATTAACATGCGTACATGACGAAAAAACGGTGTATTACCGGGCTAGTTTGATCAGTAATTCTTGGTTTCGGAATGACCTAAACAACGAAACCTTACGGCAAAAGCAATATGTCGCATTAATTACAATTTTTACGTAAAAATCAGACTAAAAGTAATTAAGCATCCTTCTAATCGTAAAAATAATGTTTTTTAAACAGGTGCCCAATACCGAGAGCAAAATTCATTAAGATTCATTCCTAACCATTTTCTACCGTATTTCAAACATTCGCTTGATATCAACGGTGACAACACATCTTTAAATACGTGCAGAAGTTCAAAGTTCTGGATATTCCAAAACATCGGGGAATTTATTATCCGCTGGGAAATAACATGGGTATAACACTTCTAGGTAGAAGTGAACAATTAAATAATCAAAAACACTCGATGGTTCAAAACTAGAGCTTCAGGCGCCTTAAATGTGGTATTTCTGAAATAACCTTTGTAAATAAAGGTAGAGAGACAAAATTTTTGAAAAATTAAGAGGAGAATATGAGAAATTCCGTCGTAAAACGAATAACTCTAAATGAATGCCATCACACCATTCAAATTTCCAAATGTTTGTTAATTATGGGACAGTTGTGTTAGCGTTTTTTGGGAAATGTCCTGTAGATCTTTTGTTTATACGAGGGTTGCTATTTATATTTTCAGCCTAGAAATGAAAAGACAGTACTTCATTGTTGTAAATGGCTTTATTATTTTTCGAAGATTTCTCCATGATAGTCAATATACTTTTGTATGCGCTCGGACCAATTTTCGTGACACTTTTTAAACTACGATTGAGGTACCTCCCAAACATGGTTTTTGAATGCATCAACGGCTTCTTCATGCGCCGAAATTTGTTGGCCACGCAATTTTTTCTTGATAAAAGGGAATAAAAAGAAGCCATTTGGGGCTAAATCAGGGCTGTACGGAGGATGACCCATCAATTCGACGTTTTGGCCAGTCAAATAGGTAGTTGTTTCAGCCGATCTGTGAGAGTTTGCGTTGTCATGATTGAAGAATGACCCTTCGTTGTCGTTTCTTTTTCCGTATTTCACTAAGAACTTCTGGCAAAAAAATGCTTGTGTACCATTCCGAATTCACGGTTCTATGTTGCTCTAATGGTACGGTTGCCACATGTCCAGTTATTCCGAAGAAACAGGCGATCATTTGCTTCGATGTACTTGGTCCACGAATCACTTTTTTCGTATTTGGCTCGTTTTGGAAGACCCATGCAGGAATGCTGTTTTATTTCGGGCTCATGTGCATAGATCCAAGATTCTTCACCTATGTACATGTTATACGTACACAGCTTTTGATGCATTGCGATTTTATTTCTTGAGCATTTCTTTGCACCAATTGACACGAGCATCTTTTTGAGATTTTGTCAAATTATGCGGGATCCAATGAGAATAAATTTTTTTCACAGCTAAATTTTCATGCAATATCTTATTGATGTTCGTCATACTAATCCCCAAGGATGCTCCAATCTCACGATAAGTCACATGACGATCTTCCTTTACTAGTTCTTGCACAGCATCAGTGCTTTCTGACACAATAACTGATTTTGAACTACGTCACTGAGCGAACGGCGGCCACGATGGAATTCGTTATACCAGCGTTTCACAGTGGCAAAGGATGGTGCTTCATCCCCAAGGGTGGAAGTAAGTTGATTGATGCACTCCTATCTTGATAGTCCACGTCGAAAGTCATAAAAAATCATCGCACGAAAGTGTTCACGAGTTTACTCCAATTTTTCGCCGAGATAAAATTTTTGAGCCACTGTTAACAACACAAGTTATGATCAAACGACAAAATGTACAGAAGGAAGTTAGCGTTAAAAGGGTCAAACCTTCAGATGAAAACGTCAGATGGCGCCTAAAGCACTTTGTGTTGTCAAGGCTCAAAATATAAATAGCAACCTTCGTACTTCATAAGTTTCATGACACAGATAGCATCCATTTGATCTTAGCCCACTGAAGAACTCATTTGACTAAGGAAATTAGATCAAGATCTACCCTCTTTCTACCCTCAAAAACTGCTAATTGCTTTTTACAGAAAAAAAACAATTATTATAAAAACGCCAATGCTTACTGATTAATATAATTATCAATACTGATTAATACTGACATTTAATATGGTTGTACCATTTTTCAAAATGAATAAAGTATTATTATTATCAAAACCCTTTGGCAATTATTCTAAGGGTTACTCACATATTTTAAATCATGCGGTGGTCCTTTTTCGCATCTAAGAAACATCATCTGATACACTAATAATACATATTCACCTTCTGTCCCTGAAATAGAATTAAATTGTGAAATGTGGCCACTTACGTCGGGGGCAGGTTCTTGAAATACTGAGCAAGAAAGAGCAAAGCAGAGTGATGTTTAAGGGAGCATTGGAATCCTTAGACTTATTCAAGTGGTAGTTGATATCTTGAAACATGATGGTCATTCTCTGTCATCCACACAATTCGCTTCAAGCCACTAAAAGCAAAAGAAGAACAATTTATCCGTGGTTTAAAAGCTAGGCATACCTAATTAAATGAATATGTCTTTGTTTTGTGGTCGGATCATTAGTTTTTGCGCACATAAAAATTTATATTTCAAAAGCTAAATTAATTCAAGATAGCGTTCAAATAAAAGTTACCACGACGAGAAATTGAAAACCACTCAGGCCATTCGCTCTTCATAGCTAAAAGCTAAATCATTCGGAATTGCAGCTAACTCATACATTCAATGATGTCACCTGTCACCACACTTATCCAACGATCTATATTTGACAGATTGCGGTCAATAAAACCTTTAAAATGTTTCAAGATACTTTAAGAGGATTTGTAAACTGAGTTTTAGCTTCTAGAAACGGGCTCTGCTTAAGATTTTGCATATATTACCTAAGTGAACATTGCGAAAACAATCTTTAAAGGTAGCCTTTGCGCTCAGGAAACTTTTCCTTTGACGTTTTGAATAGGGAAAAACAAATTTAAAGATGATTATGAACAGCTTCCTGTAATTACATGTGATGGTTTGAATTGTAGGTAACTACTACCAGCTCACATCTTCGTTGGTAGATTTCTAAGAATAGCGGAAAACTTCGTGCATAAACGAAAGAGGGGTTGAATTTCGTCTTTTTCAACTTTCTCCGTTCCAAAGGACGGAAAGAGAAATATGTATTCCCTTTGCGCACCTTAATTTCTACACACACGCAAGTTCTTATATATACTATGTCTCAGACGAAGGGAGATAAATCTTAACAAAAATATTTTGTCCTGTCTTGAAACCATACAACGTAACAAATAATGTTAAGTGCAAATATTGTCTCGATATTCAAACGATGTGCTAATAAGCCTAGTCTCTCTTTAAAACGGGAGTTTCGAAGGAATGCAAACGGGGAAGGGCATAAAATATTAAAAGCAAACCCGGCTCCATCCATGGGCTCGGAAGTATAAGTAAGAGCAATATGCTGCTCTTAACATACATGATAACCAAAAATACAAAACATTTCATCCAAAAAAAACCATCATTCCCTTCATTATAACAGAAACCATGAATGATTTCAGGACGACCTGACATTTGTTCGTTAAAAATGTAAAAATAATCAATGGAAAAGCATTGTATTTACGAGACCTGCAAAATTTTCCATGAAACATGAGGAGCTAAGGCTTCCTATAACCCTTAGAACTACTATTGGAGGATATAATGACTCCTCTCAGGGTCAACAATGACAGATAGATCGGAGGAGGGTAGAACCCATACGAAGAGTTCAGTTCTCGCAGAGCCTGTGACTTCTTGATGCGAATGCCAATCCGCTAAAACACAGTAAGGGAGGCATAAAAGTGAAAGTGATAGGTTTGGCTAAATATTGAGAAGACAGAGAGTAACCAACTAAATTTTTCTAAGCTAATATATTGGCTATTAATAACATAATGTAACCTAAAAACTACGAGGCCCATAGAAGCTTACGGAAGTATGTCTGGAATATGAGAAGCCAGAAGAGAATGGCAACAGATAGAATAGTCTTAGCGAACGAAGGACAATTTTCAAGACAGGAAGGGTTTTAAATGGTTGGAGGACGTAAATTAAGAGTCAACTGGAAAAAATATCTACAGTAATTTTTTGTGTAGGGAGTGAAAGCCGATTTGGAGTAACCGTTGTTCTGAACAGGATATTTGAGAAGCAAATATGGAATAAAACGAAAAAATTATTTTATAAGAGGTAAAGAAAACAGCAGAGGCACATTTTGCAGGAAACCATGGGTATGCCGGTAATTAGTCATAGGAAGGTAGAATTAGATCGAGTTCCTCATCAAATAGAGTAAATAAAAACCATGGCGTCCACATTAGTTTCCTAGATACAGGGTTAATACTGATCCCATTTGCAATTGATATCGCAAGCGTATATACATATATACGTGAAAATACGATTGGCTCAGGTATATTTCTCCCAAGTGAATTGAACGTAGTAAACTTGGAAAGGACATCAATTTGTACAGCTTCCCGGGTCCGGATATAAATAATAGTTTAACACCTCATTAATTACCCTTTTATAGCATAAGAGATAACTGAGTAGCTACAAACTATCATTTTAGGTCAACACCTACAATACAGGGTCTACTAGATCACTACGTGCTATCCAATAAGTCCAATATGGGGTCTACTATAGCTACATGGTACCCTGGAAGCCACCGCTAGGTTATGCGGTAAGTGGTGATCACACAATTGGCTACTTTTAAGACAATATACTTTTCTCCCGAGCGCGGTCGGATAACGTTATTCTGATCCCTGATCGTTCTCGAGAAAAATGACATCTTAAATATATCTCAACACTCAATCTCTTGCATTTAATATGCATGCTAATATGCTCCTACGATGGGGCTAATAATAACAATTACAATATCATCGTTAAAGATACCTCTTGCCAATTTATTCAAGAGATTCAATCTGTAATTTAACCTTCGCTCCGCGAGTCATTGCCAGCCTAGCTCCTGTGATATTTTGGATACGCGACTAAGTTTATCATAACAACGTTTTAAAAATCTAGTTCCTCTACACGCTGCACGCGATTAAATTCGGCAATCAATCAATCTTCACGAGGATCCCGTATACCTGCAGCCTATTCTAAATGAGGTCTAACTGGCGAAAGATAACATTTCACTCGTAACATCTCCCCAATACTCTTCAAATAAATCTCAATTTTTTGTTAGCTTGCCCATATATTCTCGGTATATGTTTCACCAAAGGAGAGGTCATGAGTAAGGCTACCGCTTAAGTATTCAATCCAATCTTAAATTTCCGTTTCAGTATTTCTGTTGCGGGCGTTCGGGAGGGACGCAAATTCCAAGAATTCATCAATACGCACTTTTTTAAGTTTACTTATAATTGCCAAGTATCACACTAGCGTTGTAAAGCATTATTTATTGTTATATTACGAGGGTCAATATTGGATAAATGCCAACGAATCATAAGAAAACGAAAGATTTTGATTGAGGTTGATTATACGAGGCATAGATTCAAGTATGTACCTACATTTAACAAAAAGTAAATTTGCGGTGACTACAACAAGTCAGTTAAACTATTAGCCAAGTGATCATAGATAGTCAAAATTGAACGTTCTAAGTGGGGACTTTAACTACACAAAAGACGAAATAGGAAAGATTTTGTTATTGAAAGCAAAATGTCGAAGTTATTCATTTAAATAAAACTATAAGTCGCATTGTGACATTGATTTGAAATGTTTCTTCCTTTTGTCTATTTACTTTTGGAAATAAATCTTTCATGTTAACCATGGAGACATAGTCCACATAACCTGGAAAAAACAAGGCTCCAATTAGATTATTATGGGGGAAAATTCTTTAAATATTATTAAATGTAAATTGGAGTATGAATTTCAACATGTACACATGTTTTTGGGCAATATTTAAGTAGAAAATGGGCAGAGCAATAGCAATGCTCATGAATGAGTAAGTTTTCTCCTGACAAATGTGCTACGTGCACTATAATGTACTTTCTCTCCTAATTATTTCCCACTTAACCCACCACCTCTGCATACCATGTAATTTTCAATAACCTCACGATATACTTATTATCAATTGTGAAATTAGGCTTAGTAATTTCATTATCTACATTAATACGAAGATTCATAGAGTTATGTTAGATAGTGAAGAATTTAAAAAGGATGAGATTATGAGAGGGACTCCAAGTAAAGCCATGAAGAAAGAATTATTGAAGAATGAAAGAGGGAGCAGCATTAAATAGTTGAGAAATTTGACAGTTGAATTTAAGGATCAGCATTACTGAAGGTTTTTGAAATATGAAAAAGGAAAATATTTGAGATAAGAGAGATAGAAAGAATACTGGGGAAGTGATGGGTACAGTTGAAGAACACATATTCATTGGCAAAATATCAAAATGGCAGGATGTAATATAAGCAAAAAATCTTAGATGGCTTTTATGAAGGGGATTAATTCAGTATCAGAACTGGAAGAAGGAAAGTGCATGACTAAATTTTCAAGATGAGCTTTGGAAGTCCATGACAACATGCAATAGTTTTCATGGCCCACACTAAACTGATATCAAATAGCTAAACTACAAAGAGAAATATATGTAATATATTTTCCCATCCCACCAGCCAAATATTTATGCTTATTCATAAGTAGCCTAACTTACATTATAGGTTTAAAAAATATTCTTTAAGAGCAGAATTGGAGTAGTTGCATCATTTAAACAAATGTCATGCTCATTCTAAGCTAGCTCTCCCTTTCAAAAATCTTTTAAATGAAAGCTTCTTGTTTTTATTAGTTGGATTTGAGATATTTTAGAACAAAATTTTCCATTAGCTTCATCAAAATGTGAATTAACACAGCAATTCTAACAAAATGCTTTCATGATATATATATCCTTACTCAAAGAACCGCCAATACCAATAGAATTTTTCAAATATAAGCAAACCCTCTTAAATTTAGAGACATAAATGGTGAAACTATAAATGTTTTATGGATACTGGTGAAAAATAAAAATGGATAAAACCTAACACCACTCCATAAACAATTTTGTATGACAATGTTTGGGAAAATACAAAAGTAAGAGAATAATTTAGAGGAAGTGTGTAATTCTGACAGAAATATTGGTATTCAGTGGTACTGACCATGACCGAGTAAATTGCAATGCCCAATATAAAAATTGGGCACTCTATTTCAATGAGTCTCAGAGAATTGTTATAGGAGTAATGATTGATACAAATTCTCTCTAATGGTCTCAAAATTACATAGCTATCATGATGCCATTCATCTCATTTATAAACCTGCAAGGAAAATTATCAATCCAGGGTTTTCCTTAGTTTCACAAAATCTTATGCTCTCTTATGTTTGTCAACAAATTTATGATGAGAAATTAATGTCAGCTTTGCAAATAATATAATGAACTATAGCCAAAGTGAGAGAACTATATACATAGAGGAACAGAAAATGTAACTACATGGAGTTTAGAAATACATGGAGGACCATAAGAACTAATATAAACATGCATAGTTATTTTATAATGAAATGTTAACAAATGTTAACTTTAAAACACATTTGTTCAATAAAATATATATAATTAGGTGTACAAGTGTTGATATGTAATGAAAATGAGGTTTGGACATTAGTATTAATATCATTAAACTGACATGGATTGAAATACATGTCCCATTTTGACCACTCATGTTTAGAATGATTAAAAATGGCATTAAATAAACCGAGTGTACCTACCCAATTTCCTATTAATCTTCTCCCCTCACTTTTTATTGGTATATGCATGTATATTGTATATAAAATGGTTTTTCTACCTTGCACTAACATGGCACTCAGTAAATTGAAATGAACTTTGTATAATGAATCTTTGTATGGAGGTAAAGTGCTCTAATTTATATCACCATCAGGTAAACTCACCTGACTGTGAAATTGTAGTATTAGAATATGTGTGAAGTATTTCAAGAATACATACTCAGTTGCAAGTCTTATTTCACATTTAATGTCTTAGTTAATGATACAAAATGTTGGGAACAATAGTTAGATGATAAAGAATTGACTCATAAGAAGAAATCTGAAAAAATGGTAAGTGATATGGAAACTAGTAGCTATCAGGTACGAACAATGGACCACTTTCATAAGTAGCAGAATTGAGTAGTAGTATTTAGGTTTTGTATTAACATTGATGGCAGAGGTCATTTGGTACTGACCTAACCTAACCAAGGAAAAATATTTAAAAAATGATGCTAATACTAGTCTAAACTAATCTTTAAAAATGAAAATATAATTCTACGTCTATAACTATGGTAATTGTCAAGCAACTTCAGGTGGGCAGGAGGTGATTACACACCAGACTACATTTGATACTAAATACTTTGCTCCCCCCCACCCTAGTGCGATTGGACAACGTTATTGTGATCCCTTATTGTTTGTAGGAAAATGACATCTCAAATCGGTTTTGCACTTAATTTCTCCAATTTTATTCACGTGATCTACCCTGCCATAGTCTATTGCAAAATTAAAAATTACAGGGCATTATGTAGGCCTGTTAATTTAACAATGATATTATTTTGCTTAGATGACCAGGGTCATCACCTAGAGTGTATTCTAAGACCCCCCTCGGGTCTAGCCACCTGCACATACCTGTATGAGGTATCTAGGACACTTTGTCTGGAGATGTTAGATACTGAGAGGGCAGTCACACACATCACAGGGAGTTGGTGTTTTCCCTTCACTGAAGAGGTCCAAATGGGTCAGGGAAGACTACCCTATTCTCATGATGAATTGTGATAGCATTATCTCTCTGAGCACTCCTGATAGAAGATACTCATTCATGCACATATTTTGATGAAATAAGGATATAAGAATAGCAGTTAACAACTATATTGAAATGTTACATAAAACTTAGTAAGATACAATCAAATCTAATTCAATTCCTACTAGTTGATAATTTTTAGTTTTTCCGAATGGTTAACCCCATAACCTATACATAAGCAGCATTACTCGTCCCTCTTACTCATTAAAAATTCACAGGTTACAGAAATATAATTACACAATTTAGGAAGCTAGAAGTTACCAAAAATCATTGGCCCAATTTCTGTGGCCCGTTGATTAATGCTATTGTTTTAAAAATGTGTGTGGATCCTTTGGCATTTCATAACAAAGGAAACAACTATGTCTGTGCCACTGTACCAAAGAGTAGAATTCTTTGGTGTACACAGAAAAACTATTAAGCATAGCTTTTAATATGTATTCCAAGGGGAGGGAAACAATCTCAAATTTTATGCTTTACTTTGTAGTCTCCTTTGGGCCAATATGTTCTATTTTCCAATTCTGTCTCAAAAGATTAATTCTATTCGAGTATGTATTATAAATTGAGAAAATGGAATATAGGAACCATTCAATGGTGAATAATATTTACTTACTTAACAAAAAACTTCCAAAGTGATAGCCAATAATTTGAAATATTCACCATTAACCTTGAGAGATATTACTACTGCACTCCATGGGCTCTATTATACTATGCCCACTCTCTTCTAAGCATTAAGATCTCAAAAATGTCTTTGGATGTGAAAGATAAAGATCCATGAAGTGACTACAATAGAGGAACAGAAATGTTCCATGTTTACGACCCTGAAACCTTCAAAAATGTGACTGAAAATATCTTTCTCAATCTATAACTTATGTCAATGGTGAAAAAGTTTGCTTTCACTCAGTGCATATTTTAAAAGGTTACTGAAAGCAAAACGAAGGATGTTGTCACCTGATGCACATCAAATGCTTATCATCAGTAATATTATTTTTTACATAAGTTCCTATCTATAACCCAGCAGAAAATAAAAGTGAAATGGTGCTATTATCAGCACATTAAATGTCAATTGCTGATTTGATAGTTTATCAAGGCAATTCCTCCAGATACACTGAGCTAATTGGTGTCTACTCAAAATGCTGCCATAACAGTCTATAGCACCATTCCATCTCCTTCAATGGGTTAATATATAAAAAGCTGATAAATTATTTGTAAACGTACCTTGATACTGTTATAATATGCTGGTCTAGGTGGTTCACAATAACTTGGTTAGAAATACTTTCTTTTATTTTCAGTGCCATTGTGCCAGTCTTCCATAAATCATTGGTCCCTACAATTATTCATTCATTCTTCATGCTCTTCAGAGTTTATTCAGGATATAAAACAGCTTTTTTAACAATCATTAAGAGGTTAATCACTTTCTTTTTCATCTTCTTTGGAGCTATAGGGCTAAATGTCAAACAAATTTCAATTAATTACATTATTTTTCCCTTATTGAAATAGTTAAATTTCATAATATTCATCATTTGATCAAAAACCGGAGAAGATGAAAAGACATTACTGCTTTTATACTTAGCAATCTCAAACCCTTGGACATTTACAAAGATCTGCATCCATTGATGTCCAGATCCATGGCAGTAAATTGACTAGAGTAAATGAACAATTAGGAATTTAATGTGAATAATTTGAGGGAGGACAGTGGCTTTTTGTTGACATTGGGAGAACAGTGGGTGACAAAATCTGCAAAATTTTATAATGGATCTAATGCCTCAAGCTATCTGATTTTGTGGGAATCTACATAATTTGAACGACCAGAAGTCACTGTAATAGACACCATAATGTGTACTTGGATTTAAACCTTCATTATTCGTGCAAATAATTATAAAACAAAGAGAAGTTCAAATAAGTTGACTTTTCTTGTTCAGGCACTCCTTTGATCTTCATTTTCATCCATACGAAATACATTCTGAGGAATTTTATGAAAGCAAAATGTACTTCCACAACTGGAAAATTGATTCCTATACAATACAAATGACTTAATGCCATTACAGTTATAACCAACATTAACCTCAATGATGTGGTTTAATTTGAAAAATGTTGATACTGCTATGATTCAATCATTTGTGCTGGCATTGACCAAGAGGTACCAACTCTACTACCATGGATCAACCATTTTTGAAATAGCTTACACAGAAATAAGATATAGATTGTAAATAACAAAGGGGAACATTTTAGCCAACCAAATATTCTAGTGATTAGGAGAAAAACTGAAGTACCTTAACTGTTTTTCACTGAATTTACTTAATTTAAAAATATAGACATGGTATTAATTTAAACAATACACTATTCCTGGTGTGGAATTAAGTGATAAGGGAGGCAAAAAAAGAGACATGATTATCATGGCATTTCTCAGTGCACTAATTAAAAGTTAGTTTTATGGCATTACATTGCAATAGCACTTCCTTGACTAATGAATGACTTTACAACATGATAAGGATATATATGAACATTAACTTAGGAGACAAATATACGCACTTCTATTTCATGTTAGTCTTCATGAAATGAACAGAATAAACAAGTTTATTTCGAAGACAACATCACAAAAAGGAAGCCTTGGAATGGCATGAAGATGAAAGTGATGAACGAATTAAGCATTCTCATTGAAAGTGACAAAAGTGAGATCTGACCTGGTAGTACCTGAACTGTAAAATATTGCATTTCTAGAGAGGGTAGAAGTTTAAGGCAGAATATTCACACTTGAAGATACTATGCAAAAAAGACCACTAAATAGTGACTTGATATGTTTGATTACTACTACTCACGGAATAATAACATCTTTGATGTGATTAGCTTTTCTATACAAACACAGGAATGATATGAGTCACCCTGGGTATACTAGCAATATATAGTCAGTCACCTTTAATGATGAAACTGAAATCACCGAATAATATTATTTCCAATCTGGGTGACATGTTTTGGGCATAATTTTTCAGTAGGAGAATAGTTACAACTTTTCAAAGACGAAGATTTCCAGCCCCGTACGCTCCGTAAAACGGTTAAATAACACTCCATATCCATATCAGGTGCACTTTTTTCTGCAATGAAATTTTATCTTAAAATGAAAATGAGGACGGTGAACAATTTTGATCAATGTTGAACTAAACGCTTGAAAATCTACTGCAAGTCATAAAATACTTAGCGAATTAATTATGCCATAAGACTTCTGAATGAACAACTAAACGTCAGAACACAGACTTTAAGTAGTTACTCGAGTAACTCTACACATTGAAATACAATACTTAAGCTAGAAAAACCATAAAATAGGTTTCCCACGGTTTAGCATGATAACGATTACTTGCTAACCCGTAAAAGACAGAGAGTTTCCTCGGATCGCAGACTGGCTTACAACGAAAGATAAAACTTCATTGATGAATTGGTCGGTCAACAGAACACATTTCAGAACAATCATTTTTAACGATTACAAATATTTAACAAAGTTCACAGTGCCTATAATCGACAATAAACATACAAGAATGAATGATTTCCTCGTAACTCTTTAAAATTTCGCCAAACCCGAAAATTTTATAATACTATTTTTAACTGCAAGACATTATCAGTCACCCGGTATCTTACAGCGTAGAATGGAATGTTACAATTTACCTTAAAAATTCACTTAGGAAAGATATATTCTTTCACTGTATCTCTATATTCAGGATTTGAAAGCGTAAGATTTTAGCTTGAAATGGTTCAAGTCTTGCATTAGTTTGAACAATACTCCTGACACTATCCTAGTTTCATAATTGATGTTGACAAATGAAGCCATCGTTTCCAAGGTAACCTTGTTTCCTAGAAGTTGTATTTTATCACACTAGAGGCGCTGCGTCACACCATTGGCAAAGGTGCTTGAAGATGGAACTACTGGCAAAAAGGTCAAGGATAAGGGAGGGAAGTTTGGTTTGATGATAAATAAATAATAAAACCATTTCACAATGAAAAGCATTTATTGCTTCGTGGGAATGTATGATTTATGATTATGCAATACCATAATAAAGAAATATATGCCTTACTCATAAAGTCATCAGCTTCCTTTATCTCTGAAATAGGATATCAAGAACAGTCAAAACCCAGATTTACAAATTCTCAAATGTGTTTGATCAAAATTTTACCAGTAATGCATGGATGGTCACTATACAATCAATCAAGAATAGGATGCAATTTTGATTTAATTTTACACCCAATTCATAAGTGAAGTAGGCCAGTCTAACTAACAGGGCATTAAAGCAAATATATATATTTACACATTTTGCATACACATGAAGTCAAACTGACAATAAGGCAAGAGATAGACTTTCCATTAATTACAGATTTCATTTCCCATTACGGTTTCAGTCATGGAACTCAGAGGCTTTGCAAAATAGCTTCATTTGGAGAGACAGAGTTCTGTGATTAGGTAAATATATTGCTCTCGTTCAGGGACATTAACAATAGGAAATTAAACATGATTTGGTGCAGTTCACATTAAATAGCACACAAAATATGTTAACCTTTGAAGCATCGCATTCACAATGCTTCAAATAACTGAAAGACAGCCCCATTTGTGACAATATAAATATTATTAAAACTCCTACATTACATTTGTATGCTCTGTCTCTCGAATGACCACCAAACAAACCATTTGAGACTTAATCTTCCCAAAGCACTCACTTGCCTCCACAAAAAATATGAAAATAACAATAAGTTAATAAACACAGAGATAACAAGGTATTTTCTTGGAGGGGAGTACATAGGAAAGATTTTAAAATTGACACCAAAATTGTATCGACTTTCTCGAAGGAGAAATTTTCCATTTTTTGAGTTTGTTGTGATGGAGGAAGTGGTAGGAGATAAATATTTACAACACGAGCGACGCGAAAGCGACACCTGGTCGCTAAGCAACAATAAATAATGCAAAGCCGATAAACAAAATTGGATATGGACAACAAACAGTAGTGATTGTATTAAGTATTACTTTTCTTACTAATTACTAACACTATCTAAAAAATAAATATATTTATATGTATATATATAATGTCCATGTGAAATCACAAAAATTGTACACTTAGAACGAGGATGAATCAAATCGTTATTATTATGAATCACACAGCAACGACCAATTCCACAAAACGAGGTGAAGGCACAAAGCTCTCTCATTTTTCTATTTCTTAAAGTTAACAATTCATTCGTTGATAGTTTATTTTAAATATGCGTACGCGAGTTTTCTTTTTTGAACCTTTTTAAAAATTGTTTTCTTACTCTTCTCACAACGTTAAAATTGGAAATGCATTCACAGCGTAAACAGATACCAAAAAATGATGTTCTTATTATTTTTTTGTGTCTATTGGCTTATTGTTGGAAGAATTGAATGAAGAGGGTGAAGGAAGTGGCCCTGAAAAAATACTTATTTATTTTTTCTTTAAAAATGAGATCATTGTTCTCTGTTGCAAGGTATATCATAATATATATTTATGTCTGTTGTATATAGGAACCCCATAGTTTGAATGAATACAAAAAATAAAAGGAATTGCTGAATGCAATGTGTACACAGTACATACTAAACCAACCAAATCTGCAAAACCCACACCACCCTCATGTCTCAAACTCCTTCCAACATTTACTCCTCTGAGAACCATCGCTACTTACAATATATTGCTAATTAGTCAAAGTATATGAGTTTGCCGTTCTGTGTAATGAGAAGCATTCAATAAATCTATTGAGCTGTGGTCAGTTGAAAAAATCTCACATATTTTGCACAGTTTTGATTCATTTTGTCCTTTTGATGGTTGCTGAGAAAAAAATAACACTATTGAGCTTGAAGTTGGAAGGGCTTTCGACCTTTTGGATGGACTGCGGGGGCTTGTGGGATTGGAAAATGCAATGTGCTCTGTCGTAAAAATGGCTCACACTATTTTTTTATGCGCTGCCTGTAAATGGGCTGGGAACTGCTGAGTCGGAGTTTGAACCCAGGAGGAATATCATTATTTCACAAGGATTGTCGAGGGATCTTTGGCGGTAAAATATAGTGGGATGTCATCAGGTAAACCGGTTTTTGTTTGTATCTTTGTATGCTTTCACTTATATTGATGGGTGCGAATATCGGAGTAAAACGGTAGAATATATATGCATGTCACATTATTATTATTATTATTATCACAATAAAATACCGAAAAAAGGGGGATCGTGGATCATCATCAATGCCTGAGATTTATTTCATTTTTAAGTCCTGTTAAAGAAGACTCAATTTAATTGTTTTTTGTTTTCCTTAAATATACAATATAGCTTTGAAAAATAAAACGCTCTTTGATGAACACTCGAGAAGAAAATTAATGCATAAAACAGCTCATTCCCACTCACATGCACTCGCACACGATTTCTCTTAGTCTACGTTAGCACAAGGTGAATTTTATTACTTGATTTTTTTAGACCATTAAAAACTCATCTCTCCCTACTGTAATGGAGTTATTATTTCTCAGAGGTTTTTTTTTGCGTTTTCAACTTGAAAGCGTTCGTACGAGACAACAACCCCTCCCTCCCTTCTCCTTCCCGCTTCCGCCGGCCCAAAAAAATACGTCCAATTGTTCTTTTTTTTTAAACTATCATGTCTTCGATTCCGGTGGACTAGCTTCCTCTTTTTTTTCCAAACGAATTCAGGAAATGTGTCCGTATCCGCTACGAAAAAAATAACGTTTACAAATCGTTCGCGACCAATAGAAACAAATCACGATGCGGCAAATTCTCAATCCTCTCGCACTCCCAATTTTTTGTGAAACTAATTATGAGGGGAAGTACCTCGTCGACGGCAGATAGACGGACGGCCCTTCCCCGAGATTTCTTCGACGTTCTCGTCCATTTATTTATTAATTAATTATTCCGTTTATCTTTTATTTCTTCAAAATTATCGGCGAATGGGAATCGCGAGGTTATCCACTTACGCTTCTGCTTCGGACAGTTCCTGGCGCACTCAAACAACACTTCTCTATCCTTTCAAAAAAGGAAATAAATTGTTTCCAAGTTAAGCCCGACCAAAAAAAATCCGTAATTGCTTTTTTTTTAAACTCTGTGCAAGTATTATTTTCAGCGCACTACTCAAAATGCTTTCTGTTTGAATTATATACGCGCCTAAAATTTTAGATAGAGATAGAGAGAGAGAGAGAGTTAGAGAGGGGAGAGTAATGTAATATTATGAATATATAGAGAGAGAAAATCTTCCTATGTGTAAAACAGCGGTGACCGCCACGTACATTCACATAAAAGATGGCAGTGATGACGACTGTTTCTTTTATAAATATCAATTACACTCCCAAGATGGACTATAGACAAAAATTTTGCCGACTGCAGACGAAAAAAATTACAATACACACACATATATATAGATGACGACACGAGGTGCAAGAAGCACAACGACAGACAGAGACATGGAGCAAGTATGGCGGTGATGGTGCATTCTATAATACATTCAATAATATATTTATATCCTTATATATGCTATGTATATATATATAATGCTTTCATGTACTTTCAATTACAGGGGCGGCAGTTAAATGAATGAGGTATACATGCTCTCCTCACAATTCAGGATGGTACTCGTAGTTTTCATTTGAATAATGTTACTTACTGCTTTCTCTGCTCTTACATTTAGAAAAATGTGACCGGGAGCCTCATGCTTTGTTTGAAAAAAAAAATTATTTGCCCTTTCCCATCCATCACGCTTACGTTTTATTACTTATTTTTTTCTCAAAATGACCTGAAGAAACGCCCCCCCTTTTTATTGCCAGGGGTGGCCGTGACGAAGCGTGCTCAAACACTAGCACCGCTCAGACACGCACATAGAGGCAAACAAAATAAATAACTCTAAAAAACGTATGTACAAAACCTGATTGGAGTCTTTGTGTGTAATGCAAAAATCGCCAGAGAAAAATAAAAACTCAAAGAGTGTGTGTTCATTTGTGATGTCCGCTTTGTATCCGGAGGGTCTATTTGCAATCCTCTGCCCGGGGAAACCTCGTCCGGGATAACACATCATTTTTCACTCCCCTTATATATTTCCAAAAGTGACGCACGACGTTTCGCCCAATAGTATGTGCGCGAAGTTTCCCATGCAGTGTCACGGCGAGGTTTCGACCCTTAGAGTGGAATAGACCCTTCAAGTTTAGGAAAATAAAAATGTATTGGCCCTAAGTTTTCATTTATATATATATATATATATATTTATTTATTTTTCCCTAGGAGAAAACTACTTCCTATAATGCCTGACACCTCCTCCATTTTGTGGTGGACAGTGAAACCTGAGACCAGTTCCAATAAAAATGTGTCCAGAGCACGTCGTCCCTACAGCGGAACTCCCAAAAAATATCATTTACCAAACGATAATTTAAAAATGCATGGATCACGCTCAATGTAGTATTTTTTTTACACGTGGTAGAGAGAGATATTGAGATAGAGAGAGGGAGATTAATATTAATATTAATTAGTGCCGAACGACACTTGGCGCTTAGGCTTTTCAAAAAATTGCACGGTGCACCACATGTTCAAATCTCCTTTTTTTGCAATTTGGCCAATCTTTCCATTTTTTTGCAAGACTACCGGAATAGACAGCGTCCACTGCAGTCTTCACTACCTCCTAAAAAAGTTTGAAAATCCACTTTGTTTGTATCTCACTGGTGCAAAATATTTACAAAAAAAGAGGCAGGTTCATAAATATATATATATTATGTTATGAATATATTACGTTGCTGCAAATAATTACATAGTGTCCAAGGTCACCGACTCACTAAAAAGTTCTTTATACACGCTCAATTTTACACACAAAAAAAACTGCCTCCATGCATTCTTTCATTGTCCGAGATTTTTTTCTGTAAAAATCTCGTTTCTCGGAAAACATTTCACGAGTCTTTGCTGTGGGCTCTAGGCAGACTCACTTGAGTATCAAAGGTCACACTATGGGTGTCCATCTCTTACATTGAAATCTACCTATTAATGCATTTACATGCACAGTATGTGGGTGCCTCAACGAAAAACTGAAGCTGAGATCCTCCAGCCCAAATAAAGGGTTTCACAAAATTTCCCGGCGAGCGATCCTCTTTCCTCCTCCTCCTCACCCGTTCAACTCATCCTCTGGCGTCTTTGACACGGGCGGAACCCAAAACGATTGCAAAAAAATATCAATCCTTTGGAAAACTCTCACTCCAGAGGTGGGGGGGGATACCCGGTCCAGCGTAGGGTTTTTTGTTTCAATGGCGATGAGGGAGGGTAACGGGCGGTCGACGGGTGACATTCCCGTTCGCCTTCCTCCAATCACGCCCCCCCTCCCCCCCACTTTTTCCTTTCACAAAGGACAGGGGGGGGGGAGGATTTCTGACCCGAAACAATTATCAGTCCACACCTGGCAAATAGCGACATCAACGAGCATTCGAAAAAAAGACACCTCACTTGTCACTGCTTCGGCCTTGGGCCGTCGCGGCCGCGTTGCCGTAGCAGCCGACGGCCCCCCCGCCGATGGTGGCGGTGGCGGCGGCAGTGGTGCGAACGATGGGGAGTCCCACTCCTCCCAGGCGGGCCAGCGCCCTCTCGAGGTGATTGTCGCGCGACGCCAAGGCTGCCGAGGAGGACGCCTTCCTGGGGCGCCACCTCTCCTGCAGCCTCCGGCACCACGAGTTGGAGAAGATGGAGGCCGCCATGCGGATGCCGGGGCTCCTGAAAGCCCTGGGGGGCGAGGAGGGCATCCCACCGCCGCCGCCCACCCGGCTCCTCCCCAGCAGGTTTAGTCCGAGCGGAAGCCGCTCGATCGGACCTCAGGTGCACTCGATGACGTGCGGCTGCGAGGTCTCGATAACGGAGGGCCTGGAGGGCTGAGGCTGGTCCGGGGGTCCCCGGCCGGGCCCGTGGCACGAGGTGGGCGAGGAGGCGGTGGAGGAGGAGGACGACGAGGAGGAGGAGGGGAGGTGCTGGAGGTGTGGGTGGTGGAGGTGCAGGTGGTGATGCCTCGGGTGGTGGTGGTGATGGTGCGGGTTGCCCTCAAAGGAATCCCGGGAGTCACCGCCCTCCGCTAGCTCCTTCTCCAAGCTCCCTGTGGCGGAAAGAAAGTGGATCGTGTGGTCAAGGTCGCTTAAACCGCTCACGCTCCCTCGCGAGACATTCACCGTGATTTGATTTGCAGAGTTTCTCCTCTATGCTTAATATTAAAACCTTTAACTACCAGTGCAAAATGAGTTCTAGTCTTCCATATGAAAGACGTACCTCAGGACATAGGAAACAGAAGTCTATATATCCTGACGATACTTCACTAAATACATTATCACACAAGTCATAATTGGACTGGATGTATTTAACACGCATTAAAATTTGGGGACACAGTATTTCAGTGGATAAAAAGTTTGGCTACTGAACTGGCTACTGACGATACTTCACTAAATACATTATCACACAAGTCATAATTGGACTGGATGTATTTAACATGCATTAAAATTTGGGGACACAGTATTTCAGTGGATAAAAAGTTTGGCTACTGAAGGGCTTGGGTTCGATTCGTAGGGACTTATCGGGGGAGACTCAGCTTCACCCAAGCGGTGTGATATTTCGGGAACTGGATCTTCCTCACTCTCGATTCGTTGCGATTAGTCTAATTATTCTACTTATATACATAGAAAGACAAGTTAGGTCCGTTCTATTTCTATAGAAAATGTTCTTATGTGATTTTATCACACCAGCTTAGTATTCGTCGTATTAGAAAAGGGGTGAATGTACAAAAGTTTATTTGCTCACGTTTGTAAATGAAATCATAATACCGCAGGCAAACAATAATGCCTTGGATTGTGTAAAATGTAAGACACTAACCTCCACTGACATCAGACGACGCGTACTCGTAATACAGATGGCTGTTTGGCGAACCAGAGGCCGCCGCTGCGGCGGCTGCAGCCAGTGCCAATTCCTCCTCCAAGTTGTTTGGCTTACAGCTAGTTGTCTTCCAGTGTGTTCTGAATTCATTAAGATTGATTGCCGTCAAAATAAAATCAACCAAATGCCCTTAAAAATTACATATTTAGGATTTCCATAATTGAGGGAGATTCAAGATTCCAGTCAATTTGGTATTTATTATAAGTAAAATGGGAATCTAAAAGCACCATTATTAAATCGTATTTAACTTGAAAAAAATATCTTATTTCCAGCTTACCACTTATTTTATTCAGAGAACTCTCAACTAAGCTAAAATGAAAGAAAATATTGAGTGGCCACACTAGATGCTACCCATTTTTGCCTGAGCATTCTAGTAAAATAATTTTCAAGATATAATAGGAATGAAACTCCCGGATTGAGAGCACGTTGGACATTTTTCATTGCTAAACATAAAATATTTACATCTCAGGGTAAGCTCTAGATACTGTTTTATCTAACTGAAATAGATGGCATGCTTAGTAATTCAATTTATGACCAATAGTTATTATACATTTTGCTGTTCACAGAGAGATTTTTCAAAGAAATGAACCTTAACATCAATCGAAAGACAACATATAAACAATATCCTATTAAACACACACAGGTTAAATAAAAAGTTGAATTGAGTATTTGAATCTTTAAAATATTTCAGTCAAATAAAGGGCATTTGATAACTATTTCTCGTATTTGTTTACGTTTTTTCACATTGAAAAATTAGCGAAAAAGATCGCTTTTGCCAAAGGGGATAGAGTTTTATCAAAGTGGGGACTAAGTGATACCAATTGTTCTATAGGAATTCAGAGAACATTACCACATTATTTTTAAGAAAGGGAAGAGTGTGAGTGATGGAAGTTATGAAACATCAATGCTGCCCGATCGAGCGACAGTGATCGATATTGACTTTCAGACTCACCTTAGTCCGCTGGCACTGATGTACTTTTTGTGGCATCCTTGACAAGTAAACGGCCTCTCGTTCGTGTGCAGCCTTTTGTGCAGTTTGAGGTGCACGAACTGCGTGAACTTGGCAGGGCAGAGGTCACAGGCATACGGTTTTTGACCCGAGTGGAGCCTCAAGTGAGTCTTCAAGTTTGATGTACTACTAAACCTCTTCTTGCAAATGTCACACTGATGAGGTTTCTCACCTGGAGAGGAGAAAGGGAATTAATTTTCTAAAAATCAACGGCACTGCAACTACCTCCCTTTCACTTGAACCTTATCATTTGCATGACAAAACAACATTGCAGTCAAATCTCATGGAATGAAATACGTCAGGTTCCCAGAATGCATCTTAATTCTTTTGCAGTATATTTATGTATGTCACCAAGATATAATTGATCAAAGTTTTTAAGTTTCTCAAAATAAAAGAAAATATAGTGGGTCAACACAGTAGAAAATGTTTCCAATCGTCCACCACCATTGAGAAATTAGTAATAGTTATCGACATCGAAGTAACGCATGATTATGAAGATACAACCAATGACTGTCCGTATTGGGTAACACATTTATTGTACCCTTCTACTTATACGATCCAATCTAATTCTGGGCAACATTTAAAACAAAATGAAATAATGATAGGTTTTTTGGGGAAGAAAAGTTCCAATTCAATGCCCAAGTGTGGGTTAGCAAACATTGTAAAAGGCTGCGGAAGGCTGCGTTACCTTCTGCTTGACTACCCTTGACCCATTTTGTGAAATAACAAGGGTGAAGTTGTGCACTCAAAGGATGAGGCACTGCATGAAGGCAGCTAGGGCATACGCGCAAACGCTTCAACTCACCCGTATGGACGAGGTGGTGCTTCTGGAGGTGGGCCAATTGGGTGAAACTTTTCGTGCAGACGTTGCACCTGAATGGACGCTCTCCGGAGTGTGTCCTCAGGTGGACCTTGAGATTCGACAGCTGACCGAATGTCTTGAAGCAGACGTTGCACTCGTAGTGCATCTTCCCATCCTTCTTCCTCAGGGGGTAGGGCAGGGACCTGTAGCCGCGGCCGCCGGAGCTCCCACCGGGACTGAGTGACCTCGCCGGGGACAGCGAACCCGGGGAGATGCTGCCCGAGTCGCCGCCGTTGCTCGTCACGCCAATGGAGAGGGGCACGGTGTGGGGCGGGGGAGACGAGGACATGGGCGGCGCCGCGGAGGAGACGACGGGCGCGGAGGCGGCCGAGGAGGAAGTGACCGAGTGGCGGGGCGGGGGGCCGCCGTAGCCGCCCCCACCACCCCCGCCACCCTCGCCCGCCCTCACGCCGCCCACCGGCGAGCCCGAGGTGACGACGGACGCGAAGCTTGTCGGCGGCGGGTGGACCTGCGGCTGGTGGTGGTACGGGACCAGCGAGGGCGCCTGGTGATGATGGTGCAGAACGTGGTGGTGCTGCAGGTGGTGGTAGAGGGGCGGCGGGGGTGGTGGAGGAGGCGGCGGGGCGTACGGCCCGAAGTGGTGCGAGAAAATGGTGGGAGAGGTGGAAGAGGCGGCCGAGGCGGAGAGGTACGCCAGCTCGACCACGGGGGGCAGCGGGGCCGGCTGCTGGGGCGGCGGGGGCCTCTGCTGCGGCGAAGGGGGCCTCTCCTCCTCGTGGGGCTCTACCTGCCTCTGGGGAGAGGGGCCCCGGCCGCCTTGAGCCACTGTATTGGAGCTAGAATCGGGGCTCGGCAGGGCCACGTAGCGATGAGACTTCTTGTAGGAGTAGGCCATCTCCGTGGGGGAGGTGGGCGCAGGACAGTCGGAGGGCCTCTTGGCGGGCGCCGGTGGAGTCCTCGGCCGGGGGCTATTGGGAGACTGCTCATGGTCCCTCTTCCTCAGGAGGATGTTCTCCAGGATGCTGTTGCCCCCGGGGAACTTTCCGCGGGTGTCCGAACCCTTGCTCTCCTCGTCCATGTCTTGCGAGTAGTCTGCCTTGGCAGCGTACTCGCTCTTGACGAACTCCGACTTGATGTACTCTGCCTTGGAGACGGAGAAGGGCCGGAACATGGGGGGCTGGGTTTGCGGGGGCGGGGATGGGTGCGAAGGGATGGCCACCGTGGTCGTGGTGGGAGGAGACGCACGTCGCGGGGGCGAGGAGGACCCATCGCGGAGGGGCGCCAAGACGTGGTGTGATTGGGGCTGCGGTGGAGGGGGCCCCTGGGGGTGGAGCAGGGAATGCGGCGGCGGAGACTCGGGCATTGTGGAGGTGGGTGGGTTGGGCGCCCCGCTTGAGGGGGTGGAGGTCGGGGGCGGCGGAGGCGGGAGCAGGAGGTGGTGGTGGTGCAGGTGGGTGTGGTGGAGATGGAGCGTTGGGGGGCTACCATGCAGGAGTTGATGATGGAGGAGAAGGGGGGTGGAGCCGGGGGCGGGCGGACCCTGGGGCTCCCCGCCGTCCCTGTCCGAGGCGCCCGGGGCGGTGGGGGCGCTGACCGCGACGACCGGTGTGGCGCCGATGCCGTTGGCGCCGCCGGCGTCTGCCACCGCCGAGGACTTGCTCTTGTAGTGGTAGGCCTTGCAGATCTTGATCTTGACCTTGCGGTACTCGTTCTTGGCGGCCTCGCTGGCGTCCTCCTCGTCCTCTTCCATCTCCTCGGGGACGGAGGCCACCATGGCAGCCGCCGCCGCTCCCGGTCTCTCCGGTGGTTGCTTCTTACTGTAAGCGAAGCGAGGAGTATATTATAATAATGCTAACACACACCGTGCATTAAATTTAACGTCTATTTAGACATTTCCGTAATATTTTAAAACGATTAAATTTGTTTTCATTACGTATCAATTATAATTATGCATTAAGTATGCATATTAATTATCTGAGAATGGAAATTAATGTTAAAATGAATAAATTAATTTTTGTCAGAAAAATCTCTTGCATTTTATGAAAAACTCGTAATCCACTTTGCTTTTATTTTGCTTAAGTCGGTATTGAGATGGAAAGAAAAAATATGTAGCACTGTAACAACGCACACTGATTTTAGAAAATTCAAAGCAAATGCGGGAGATGCCGCGACGATGACTTTTTGAAGGAGTTATCTGCTAATATCTATTTCAATGCGACAATTGCATAGTGTAAAAATCATTCACCTTCATTCAAGGAATCCGTGTTCGTATCCCGGTCAAGGCGAATGATTTTTACACTCTACAAGTGTTGCATTGTGCTGATTTTATAAGTTATTATTGAAGATAACTATAATTTTTTCACTATAGTGACTGCCTTCGAAATTATAATTCATGGAAGAAAATACGACCCCAATGTGCAATGTCTTTAATCTTTTAAGCGCGATACCTTGAAATATTTTATCATATGATTCCTTAAATAATACATGGGTGCAACGGAAAAAGTACCCATTCATCATTTACATAGAGGAAAAGAGCATTAAGTTAATTATAATGCACCTTGTTATTCTGATTTTCTTTTCGGTAACTGGCACCACATTTAGCAGAAAAATGATACTTCGTACGCATCCGAGACAAGTGTTCATGATGCCGCTGTGTTAGAAATCCTCACCTAGAGACCCAAGTTTGGCCCTTGGCATACGATTGACTCACCTAAAGTCCAGTACGTAGTTGTTGTCCGAATCGGAGTCACTGGAGTCCTCCGGGGGAGTGAAGGCGGCAGCGTCGTCGTGGTACCCGTTGCTGTGGTAGCCTTCGTCGGAGCGCACGGATCCGTCGGCGGTGGGGGGAGGGGACACCCCCCGGGAGCACCCCTCCTTCCCGGCGGAGGAGGAGGGCGGCGAGGCGAGGCAGGCCGAGGAGGAGGACGAGATCCGGGGGCAGTCCGGGGGGCCGGAGGAGGAGGGCGTGGTGGAAGAGGCGCCGTGCGTGGAGGTGATGAGGGCGGAGGAGGCGGGGGCGGGGGAGGAGGCGAGGGGTGGGGCGGGCGGCGAAGGGTGCCGCCGGAGCATGAGGCACGCCGTCGTGGAGGACGGTACGGCGCCGCCCTTGTCCTCGGCGCCCCCCGCGCTCGACGGCCGGGACCTCGACACCTCCTCCCGGTCCTCCTCATCCTCGTCGGGGTCTCCGGACGCCTTCCGCTTCTCGGGAGCCCGCATCTCCACCTCGTCGATGGCCAGCGGGATGTGCTGCTGTTGCTGCTGCTGTACCTGAAGTCCTGAGATCCGAATAAAGAGAAAGGGAACACACGTGTCAACTCAGATCATCGAAAAGTTTCATTATCCTAAAAAATATGCTTTATATCTTTCCATTAATTTAATTAAATATTTTCCTCACCACTTCATTCTAAAATTTTTTTCGGCTCAACCAATTTAATTAAAATCTGATATGTAGCTTAGGGTTGATTTTCACTAATGAAGTCACGGACAGACCAAAACAATTATAAAAAGAGTATATCAATACCATAGGCCGTTGAAATTGTATCGAAAGAAGGTCAACGTTCCAACTTACGATATGACAGTGAAATGAAATGTTTAAAATTATCTGGTAACTGAGCATTAATTAAATGCGTGACAACATAGTAGTGGACACTGGACTCGTACAGTCCGGAAAAATAATTAATGGCCGTTCCATTAGTGCAAATGAAGATTTTTGGTACCATTCGCAAATTTAGCCATTCAAAACTTTAGAACAGAAATAAGCTTCAGAGGTTGCAAACGTATAGGTAAACGTGGCGTCGCATCGCTCATAAAGACTTCCCTTACTTAATTAATTACTTTGCATAGAAGTCCCAATGAAGTTTCGCAGAAGTACTTACGTATTCTTTGCAGCATGAGTTCGCCAGTGAGTGGATAGTTGAGCCTCTGCGCAAATTCCTTGCAGTACCACACGAGTAGCTCCTGGTTTGGCAGGATGGGTCGGATGGTGTAGAAGTAAATATTCATCTGCAAAGAGTGCATTGCATTTAGTTAATACACTAATTAAAATAAAAAAAATTGAATGACGTAAAATATGGACATTTAATGACCATGTATATCAAATTCAAATTCAGGGGGAAAATAAAATCTGGTTGAGACTGGAGGCGGAATTATTTTACCTTGTACTGACAGGCGATGAGGTTCTGAGATTCTGAAGAATACGCCGGATTGACATATCGCATCCAGTTGGATTTACGAACATCATACCCGTCGATGTAGTAAAATAGTTCGTTGTCTTTGTATACCTGAGGAATTAAGAGGAAACAAAACGATGAGTTAAAAATCGAATTTTAAACTCAAACTAATTAGTTATTTCAAATCAAAATAACATTGCCGAAGTTATTGAAACAATGCATTGGATAAAAATCAAGAAAATTATATTTATCATGAAGAAAGCTCATATTTTTATCAACGACATGTTTACTTACCCGCCAGAAATACTTCCTGTTGGCAGTTTTGGGGACACCATCTTTGGTGTAGACTTCACCAACAAGGGGTCCAAAACGAGTCCCTCTGGGGATGTAGCTGGTGCTCCAGACTCCTTGTATCTATATGTTAGAAAAAATCGCCTTATGAGACCAGAGAAATGCCGATAGAATTGAGTATTACATCGCTTGCAAGACTCATGAATATTTATTCCTCAGATTATATTTTATTACTCGCACCGTAGTCATCAGTTGTTATCATTAACATTAGCTTCCAAAGGCTAAAAATTAATAAAATTACATTTGACAAAAAACATAAATTCAGCAGGACTAATGCATAGAAATCTACCCATCTTGGATTTTCCTAATAATTTTTGGTTCTCAACTCATAAGAATCTGCTCACTCACAATACTTTATTTCATGCTTGAAAATTGCCTTCACATTTTGGTCGGAAAGCAAAAAATAAAATAGCGATTTTTCCCACGAGTAATTATTTTGAAGTTGCTCAAAATAAATTGCCCTAATAACGTTTACATCGGAAGAAAGCGGCATTAGACTAACACAGCTCTATCGGTGTTCTATCCCACTGTGTATATGAAAGGCATGGCATAACGGATTAGCGGGTGGCGAATAATCCAGGAGCAACACCGCGAAAGCGCAGCCCGTTTTAGCGGGTATTGTGTGCGGCGTCTCTGGTGTGGTCCCATGGCAACAGATACCTGGGGAATGGAGAGTATACCGGATGCTCGTAGAATGGTCCAAAGCTATTCTCAATAACGAGATTTTCGACGAAAATCGATGCCTGTGAATGTTGCCAGAAAACCGATCGAAATTTTGAACGCAATTCACTATCAACGCAGTTTCAATATAAAAGAGTCCACGGATTGAACATTATCAATTAAATATGCGCAATTGGAAGAACATACGATAATTCGACCAAAATCGCAAATAGGCCAAACTGGTTAATGGGCAAAGACGCGTTTATGATCAATTACGAGTTACTTGCCATCCAAAATATCGCGAGAGTTAAATTAAAAAAAAAAGTCCGGCCAACTGTTTCCATTAAAGAAAGGAGTAAACTTTTAAAGCATTCAGTCGGATTTACAAGTTTGTACTATGCTGTCGGTTCACTCGAGTTATGAAGGAAACGAGGGTTCGCTTCTTCTCCAATATAAAAACGTCCGCGATTATAATATCGCGAATCGGGAGAGGTTCCCGTGCACCCAAGGCGCGAGGGCAGATGCGACCTCAAGTTCGATCCCGAACATGAAGATGTCCCCATTTCCGCCGCCGCCCCTCTTCACCTTTGCCCTCTCCCCGCTGCCCACCCTCCTCCCGTGATCCAAATGTAACGAGGGTTGTTTGCGGGTCCCCTATTTCCCTCTCCTCGTATTTAGGTCAGCCTTTTTATTTTGAGCACAAATGATTCGCTTTTCCCCATTCAGATGCTCCTCCGTTTTTTTTTCGATTCCTCTCTCTCTTCCCCTTTTTTATGCGAACATCTCCCTTTTTTTCTCTCTCAATTTTGAATTTTTCGGATCCCGAATCGTTTTTTTTCGAGAACCACGGAGTGGGGCGGGCGGGATCCGGGCGAGAGTGGCGGAGGGCGGCTTTGTTTCCAGGCGATGGGCTCTCTACCGTTTTTCACTCATGGATCCCCCGAATAAAAACTATAATGATAATAATAAAAAAATAACATAGAGGAATAATTTCGAACCTTCTCCTCACTCGAACGCTCGCAACACCCTTCCCCGGCGACAGATTCATTATTTTTCCCACGGATCGTAATTTCGGTGTAACTCTTATCCTCTTGGAAACGCATTCATTCCTTTTGAGAGGCCCAGCGTTGTTTTCACCATTCGAGAGTGCTCTTTCCTTTTCCTCCTCCACCGCCCGGAAGTTCCCGGAATTTTATTAACGAGGTCAGAATTAGACGGGGGATTGGTAATGAACAAGGTTTCAGCTTCAATGGGGATTCGAGGTTATTTAACATTATTGCTATTGCTATCATTGTTCCTATTGCTATCATTGTTCCTGACTACAAATGAAAGATGGAGTAGTCTTTGATGAATAGGAACTTGCAAAAATTAATTCACGCTGCCTCTCAAGACGTTTTGAATAAATGTAGGTATATGGTTAATGCATTTATGGTAAATATATCTCATTCAAGTAAGAAAAATTAAGTAAGCCATGAGCACAAAAATAAAGAGATCGAATGAGTTTTTCCAAACGCATTAATGGATAAGTACTTTAGTTTCATTGTTTCCGATTCAGTGCATCTCACCTGCTATTAAAACACAGCTTATAAAAATGGAAAAGTTATGATGCTTATGAGTGTGGTTTGAATATGAGAGAATTAACTCCTAAACGAACCACACACTAGAGTAAATCAATTAGATATATAGATAGAGGTCCTTATTTGGGCGAGTTTGGGCAAGTAGAGTTTTAGGTAACATAGAACCATTAATAAGATATACTGTTTCATTTTGTATTACTTTCAAGTGATTAAGATGCTTAAACCAGTTAAATAGACGTACTCATCGACATTTGAGGAGTTGAGAATCAAGGCGGATTATTTGCACAGAAAAGTTAGGAAGACAGTAATGAAAATAGTATCATTTAACATTTTATTCCAATTTGAATTAGGTTTTGGAATTCCATATAAATTATTGCACCCCATCGTAGATGACGAAATTTCTTTCACTCTGCATAAAACATTTCTTTCTATTACTTTCGTCATTAATCTACAACACTGATTCTGAAATACGTTCGACAAATACTGATACCCCGTGGGTTGTTAGTTAACTAATACATTGGTACGGATTCTTATCGAGTGAAGAATTTTTCTCGGGCATGCATGTTTATTTTTATTGCCAAAATAAATATTCTTAAGAATAAATTTTCATAGAGAATTATGATGGAGGACTTACGTCGCTGAGTGCCTGCGACGGCCTGAGGACGAGGTTCCTGGGTAGTGAGGCCTCGGCCCGGCTTGGCATGCCATCCTCCTCCTCGTCTTCCAGCTGACCCACGTCTACTTCGAGATCTTCATCCTCATCCTGGCCCCCGTCGCCTTCCTCCTTGGGGCCGCCACCCTCGCCCCCGTCCACCTCGTTCCCCTTTTCCGGGCTCTCCCGCCCTCGACTGCCGCTGCTCCTCCTCCTCCTCCGTCCCCGACGGCGGCGGCGGCCCTCGGGGTCGGAGCCGGCCGCCGGGAAAGACGACGGCGTCGACGAAGTGGGCACCGGCTGGTCCGGGACGATATAAACTACGTGCTGCTCGAACTCCTCCTCGCGGATGCTCGAGACGTCCCACGGGCCCTCCTCCATGCTGGGCCGATGGCGCTTTCCTGCCGGGAGAGGAGGATTGACGTTAAAGAAGGGATTCCACACGCCCACGTCAGGGATAACGTAGATAGATAGATGGAAGAGATACGACCAATGACACAATGAAGCATAATCGTAAGGATGTTTCATCAATTAACATCTACGCAAACAGAAAATTTGACGAGATTCAAAAATCACATTTACACATACATTTCTGACGGTCCATAAAACATTCATGAAAGCATTTGGAACAACTATTGCGCTGGGAAGACGTTTTTAGCTATCTTCAAAATTCCCAAATAGGTTAATATTATGGATCGTGATATCAGGTGTGAAAAGACAGTTGCGAGCGACTCTTATGGAAGCGAAACGTGAATTGATGTGAATTAAATTAAAATTGACGTGTCATTAAAAGTTGCTGAAATTCTTTTATACTGTAACCGATTAATGATGATACTTAGACTCCTGCAAAGTATTTTGCAAGATAGCTCACATTGATGGGATTCTTTTAGTTTTTCATTGCTTCCTCTAAAGAAGTTGTTCATGTAGTTCACCCTTGTTTATTTACTTTTTGTTTTATGAATGCTGATGTTGTTTCTCAGTTCAAAGTTGAAAAGATTAGTTGATTATTATGATAGTGCTGCCAAAGTAGTTAAGTCAAGGTGCCATTTTTACGTTTAAGACCGACAATTCGAAAGTATCGGGTCTAAAAGCACTAATATCTCGCAATTTTGGGTTAAAAACTAGGGCATTACGGAGTGTAGCAAATATGGTTTTTAATTAACGATGTGAGACTCGTACGAGAGGCCACATTGAACATAATGTTTAAGGGTTAATCACGGGACAAATAGTTGGGTGCGCACAGTTATTTAAAGTTGAAATAGATAACATTTTTCTGAAGGAATATTTGGTGAATATTTCAGATTGAATCGATTTATGCGTTTCCAGAGCAGAACCATTTTAATTGTCTCGCAAAGCCCTCAAATACCCGGTAAGCATTACTTCGCTCGCATTGAAACGCTATTCCTAAGTGAAAATACAAATTAACTAGTAAACCATAAACTGTGATTCGAGCAAACGTTAATTCAATAATTAGTTGTCACTATGAAGGGCATCGACAAAACCCCAAGATTCATTTATTCACAGTAGCCGTTTTCACATCACCTGTCTACCTATCAAAAATATTTTTCTGCAGGGTGGAAATATTTACAGATGAAAAATCAGCGAGAAAAAATGAAGTATAAAGTAATATGCTAATTACAAGAATCATGTCAACTATGAAACTAGTGCATTCTTCATGGACGCCCTCAAATGTAAAATGGTGCAAGGAAGTCGATGAATTCCATTGCGGAATAAATTAAATGTCAAATATAAGCTATTTTTAGGGAGGTTTTAATGTTAACCAATTAAATTTCAAAACACTTTTAAATTTTATACAGTGCGTAAATGTAGTCAGCAATATATCCCAATGTTTACGCTATCTTCAATTTTTATTTACGCAGCAAGTTCCTTTTACGCCCTCAAATCGCCTCTCCTTCTAAATGAGGGACAAAAACTTTCTTGTAATCCTTCTCCAAAGAGGAGCTAAAGTCTCGCGAAACATTGCCGACCTAGTGGCCTTGACATACTTCCCTAATAACGCCCAACGCTGTTGTCTATTACTAGACGTTCCTAGTCGACTTTCCTTTTCCTCTGAATGAACTTACAAGCGACGCTGCCAGCACACTCCGAGTGCCGTCCCGTAAAGTGAAAAATGTCGCGGCTAATCATAAAAGAAGTGCTGGTATTTTTACCCGCAATGCCACCTTGCTCCTAGGAATCATTTCAAGTGCATGTAACTACTTCGCGAGAGCGAATACGGGCTCGCTTCGTAGGGGGGGGGGAAGAAAAAAAGAATATCAAACGAAAAATTGGAGCTTTCTGAAAAAAAGAGAATATTTAGAAAAAGGAACACACGATCCCGAACTTTGAATAATTAGAAAACGCTCTCTGAACAAGATAACGTTTGCCAAACCCTGACAGGTCGAATTAAGAGAGCCCGCGAACAGTGACTTTTGTTCGTATTGCTAAAAGATATCAACAAATCGTCTCCATGAAGTCGATTAGGGTCGAATTAAAGACCAATCAACGTGATCTGTGTGTTCAGGAGAGAATGAACTGCAGCGAAACGCCGAAGTTCCGTAACATTATTTCCTCCATCTCACAGGAATGAGAAATACTATATTTCGAAATCATTAAGGATTCCTCCCTCTTCAATTTTTTTAGTTCATCCAATTTCAGTGAAAGCCTTTTCACTCACCTCCCACCCCCTCCGATCTCTGCCCCACATACCGAGGGGTAAAATAGACAGAAGAGGGTGGATTGGGGGGAGAGAGAGAAAAAAAAGCACGGTGCATTTTCACGTGAGTGGCTGGCTTGGCCGGCTTCCAGTTGCATTTTCCCTCGCGAGATCGCTGGCGTGGTTAATTCAAAGAGACACGTGAGAAGGGAAGGGGAGAGGAGAGAGGAGGGGGGAAAGGGTGGAGCGCCAGAGCTTCTGAGTCAATGTCTGGGTGAGATTAGGGGGACGCACGGGGATGGGGGAGAGGTGGTGGATGAATACCGGCAGAAGAGAGGGGTGGTCAAAAGAGGTGGTGGGAGGGTGGGAATGGTTAAAGAGAGAGAGAGAAAGAGGGCGAGTCCAAGAGGACGGATATTCAAAAGGTTTGTGACGCCATCCAGCGAGTTGTGTGTGTATGTATGTGTGCGTCTGGAGCCGTGGAAACCGGACCTTTGTCCAGGACGGCTACGTAAATACGTGCGCGGGACATCGAAATCACACCGAGCTGAGAATGCAGGAAGCGGACGGAGGGAAAAGAAACCGCACGCTTGCCCTGTCCTACTGACTTCAGAGAGGCTTTACTGATGCTTTAATGGCAACGAAAATAACACATATTGTAAGAAGCAACACAGGAGCCACTCCGGACACAACTAATTGCTATAAAATATGACTTTGAAGGTGTAATTTTACGACGATGCCGCCCGCAAGTAGCACCATACTAGCCAATTTGAAAAGAAATTACTATCGCTTCATATTTTTCCCGCAGTGTTATTTCGAAAAAAAATGAGGCCGCTATATTCTTTCAACTAGACCATTATAACAAAACCTCACGGAAAAGGAGAATCGTAATGAAATGGCAAATGTTGAAATCATTAACATGAATGTAAGCGTATCCCTTAAAGACGGATATCGGGAACTCCATCATAAGTAGAAATATATTCGCAAAAATTTAACGAAGATTTGGGATTCAATTGAGACACTAATTACTCTATTCTTCTCTTATTTTCAACCTGTTAAATCAATTTATTCAATCGCTTTGGCTAGATGACAATTTGAATCACGTGACAAAATGAGCGATTTACATGGGAACGGTGACGCTCGAAAATATTGATTTCTGTCACGCCTCAGCCATTTTCTTCGGGGATCACGTGATATAAACTATACAATTACCGACGAGGATAATAAAAAAATGAAATACGATGGAAACAAGACGCATGCCATGACCCAGATACGAAATATTGCATCGAGAGGAGAGGGGAGGGGATTCTGGTCGGGGTAAGAAGGGAAATGGGAGTCCTGTGGGGAGCCGGGGATTGGGGAAAGATAGGGAGAGCCAGAGGGCGAGAGGGAGAGAGAGGGGGAGAAAGAGAGAGAGGGAAAGAGGAAAATTAGAGCAAACCAAGGCCGTAACGCGCACATTGCAGGAGAAGCCAGTGGAATCGATATTACTTCGCAAGACACAATATCTGTGCTGCCGGCAACAAAAGGGTTTTCTCCCTCGTTCTGTCCCCTTCCCCCTTCGATGCATAGCGCCGGCTCCACCCCCAACCTCGCCCCTTACCACCCCCAAACCCGGCCGCCCCTCTCCCTTCTCCGCGGCGTAGAACGTTCGCGCGAGCCCGTATTACAAAGAGAGTGCACCCAGCCGCGTTGAAGTGGAAAACCGTTTCTCTTTCGCTCGAGATTTTCAAACGTGCGAGTCCTGGTACGGGAGGGGTGGGGGCGGTGGGGCGGAAAGGGGGAACAGGGGTGGACGTAGGGGAGGAGGGAAATCTATGACCGAGGAGCACTCGGCCATGGAAATAAAATCCTAGGCAGACGAGTCATTGGATCTATTTGTCGTCCATTCACTTCCATTGTCAACCCACTACTTCCAAAACATCAAAATAAACATATACTGAGTAATATCTGTCATCGCTTAGCAAAATGTTCTGATTTCTTAGCACTCGGCGTAAATTTTAATTATTTCTCATTTAAATGCTATGTAATCTGGATAGGAAAGTTTTCCGAGATAGCTTAAAACACAGGCGTAAATGAATGCGCGAAAAGTACAGAAGCGATTCGGAAATTTTTTTATGTAATCAATCAAATACGCAATGCGTAATTACATGTGATGAGGATGATTCCGTATATTGAAAGAGCTAATAACGGTGCTCGCTGTTATATTAAGGTTTAAAATACAGTTCAGCCAAAAGGATTTGTGTACTTGAGGAAGAAGGGGTGGTTAATAACTCGTAACACAACCGTGAAACATTTCGGTGAGAGATTTTTCTTGCTCCTTTTCACGGAAATTAATTTGCCCGAGAAATTCTATGGATAAAGCTTTTGGAGCACCTCTCGCAGATTCTTAATTTTAGAGGGGAAAAAGGTTATATATATACACACATATATATATATATATATATATATATATATATATATATATATATATATATATATATATATATATATGTGTGTGTGTGTGTGTGTGTGTGTATACACACATAAGCATACGACTTTTAACAGATTTCCACCTTATGGTTATTTCCCCCGATAAAAGCTTCACGCCTACGTATCCTGTCTTATAATGCTTGCTTAATATTGACATAAAATTTTAAAAAATTTCTTCATATCCTTCTGTTGTTTGCCAACGAAAATCCTAAATTAATTAAAATATGTACAAAAAATGAAAGAAGAGCGGAAATAAAAAGAAATCAGCCAACGTGACTTACAATTGAGAGTAACTTCTATTTGACTTCGCACTTAACGCTTCCGAAATCTTCGCCAAATGGCCGTTTTGCGCGAAAGAGAGGAAACGGGCATAGACCGACCCGTGGCCATAGAAAGGAAAGCACCTGCGAGGTTAAAGGATATGGGTGGCGGAGAAGGGGGAGGAGATTCACGTGATCACGATTGGGAAGGTGGATTGCCTCTCGAGGGAGCGATTAAGCGGGAGAGAGGCGGATGATGGGGGAGGAAACAAATCGCGGCGACGACCGAAGCCGAGATAGAGCGCCTTCTCCTCTCCAACCTCCTTCAAGGCCGGTTCTTTGGCGGGAGGAAGAGAGGGCGAAGGGGAAGCAAGCTCGCAAGATGCCCAACATCGCTCCCGAGGGCCAGGAGCATCTTCTCAACGGGGATGCTGCGGGCGGGAAAGGGACGAGATAGACCCGAAGGAAGAGGGGACACTTCTGCCCCCGCCAAACTTCCCCGCCCCCTTCAACGTAATTTTTTTTCTCCCTGCCCTCCCCCTTCCCAGGGTGTGCGGGGCTCCAGTCTGGTGCGCCGGGAGGAGGACGCGAGGGAGTCCTTAAAATCTAACCCTCCCCCTTCCCCATATCCCATCCACCCTCCCGCCCACGCCGTGATAAATGCGGCCGTCCTCGGCTGCCCGCACTCGAAAACATGGCCGGGATGCGCCAGGAAATGAACCTCGGTTCGCGAGCCCTCGCGAGGAAGCGCTATAATTCCGACGCGATAAATCCCTTGGGTACGGTCGTGATAGAGGGGAGAGATGTCTCGAGAAAGCATTTTCAATTTCACTAAGGGATGCTTGCATTTCTTTGGATCTTTCATTTTTCAACCTTATTTCCAGTTTCGCACGCAGTAATGAGAACGTTTTACGTCACTCCACTACTATGATCGGTGGATCGGTAAACTCATGCATAAAACTAAACAGAGTATTGATAACACGAGAATAAATCGATAATTATTCGCTATTTATACGAACGATCTGTTTTGGCAGTTGCCAGACAACGCACCTTTGGCTATATCTTCAAATAATTTTTCCTCCGACCACCGCGTTAATTTTTCTATAAATATTTCTCTTCTATAATATTTTTCCCTTCAAGTACAAGATTTATAGCGCCAAAGTTAGAGCCTAAGGAAAAAATTTTAAGAGTAAATATTTACTTCAATAGACCCATTCTCATTAAAATTGATCGTGGCAGCGTGGACGGCATAACGACGATACTTCTGAAACCTGCTGAACTCAACGCTAAAATTAATGCTTACGACGTCAATGCATGACTAAAGAACGTGGGACAAGATGAGCGCGCGATGCAGGAAGTGCAAACTGCCCACCTAGGCTAATAAATGATTCAGATGCGCCCGTCTTTTGGCGACCGTGCGCCGTACCCCCTGGACACTAGAGGTTTTCTTATTTCCGATCGATTTCCGTCGGAAGCATGCGATGCTAACAGATAACCTCCATTAAATCCCTCCGTTGCATTTCCTAAGCAAATTGTGCACTGAGGCAATGATAAATTAGACGAGCTTGAAGAAACAGTCCACGAAGACGAAATAGGTGCTACAAAAAACATGCTCCTTCTTCAACTCGGAAAAGTCTTCCACTTTGCTCTCCGAAATCTAAGAGAGATTTGGCAGTAGGTCAAGCTTACGAGACGGTTACCTTTTCACATACTACCTTGATCAAAAAGTTCCCGGAATAACCACCGTGTGGCGCTCCCATCGTTCCGATTTGAGTTCTGTTTTTTTTGTTAAATTGGTACATCTGTTGTTGATATTCCCTTTAAATCTTAGTGTCATAACTTGACATTTGCAAAAGTTACGGTCGGTTTTCGGTATGTCCATCAGTGCTTCCTGCGATTTTTCCATTACTTCCTCTCGGCTGCTAAAACGCGTTCCCCGTAATGGTTTTTTAACTCGATTGAACAGAAAGAAGTCACAGGGAGCCAAATCAGGTGAATTCGGTGGCTGTTGGATGGTATTTGTTGCATTTTTCGTCAAAAAATTACGAATAATGATAGCACTGTGCGACGGTGCGTTATCATGGTGCAAAATCCACGAGTTTTCTGCCCACATTTCTGGTCTCTTTCGGCGAATTGCTTCACGCAAACGTCTCATAACGCCCAAATAATACTCTTTGTTTACTGTCTGGCCTTCTGGCAAAAATTCATGATGCACTACACCGTTGTAATCCATGAAAACCGTCAGCATTGCCTTCTTTTTTGACTGAAAACGACGTGGTTTTTTTGGTCTCGGCTCATTTGGTGAACGCCATTCACTTGCCTGATGTCTGGATTGCGTGTCGTACTCATAAACCCACGTCTCGTCTCCAGTAATGATCCTTTTGATGAATGTGGGATCGGATTCAGCCTCGCAAATCATGTCTTTTGCGACGTCAACACGGTCTCTTTTTTGCATGAAATTGAGGTCTTTTGGCACCAACTTTGCTGCTACACGACGGAAACCCAAATCATTAACCACAATGTCTTGGGCGGATCCATAGGCAATGTTCAAGTCCTCCGCTATTTCTCTGATGGTTAATTTGCGGTTATTGACCAACATTTCTTTTACTTTATCAATTTTGTCACCGACTTTCGATGTCGATGGTCTGCCACTGCGTTCATCATCTTCGATTGACTCACGACCACTTCTGAACCGCTCGTGCCACTGGTAAACGACCGTTTTTTTTAGAGAATCGTTGCCGAAACACTTTTCCAACATTTCCAACGTCCGTGCGCCACTAAATCCGTTTTTTACGCAAAATTTAATACAAGTTCGTTGTTGCAAATTTAAATCCATTTCTGAAATTGTAAAAAATCGCCAACACACACAGAGATAGATGTACTCTTGGCTACGTAACTTTTGCAAATGTCAAGTTATGACACTAAGATTTAAAGGGAATATCAACAACAGATGTACCAATTTAACAAAAAAAACAGAACTCAAATCGGAACGATGGGAGCGCCACACGGTGGTTATTCCGGGAACTTTTTGATCAAGGTAGTATAATTGGACAAGGGGATTTTTTTCTTCAACGCTACTTTTCAAAAGCGTTTCCTATGATACCAGAAAAAGAATGTGGATTTCCATCTAAGTTCAAGCTATCTGCTGATCCGCTTTTATAATTTTTTTGCGTAAATTAATAATTTATCTTCAAATGCGTGCCGATTATTTCGTGATTCATTCATACTCTGAAATATTGAACAGGTTACCGTCAAAGACACGGCGAATTGAGTCGTGACTTAGCAAACTTGCTGAAACATTAACTTTTTTATTTTTCGTTAACTTCGAGATATTCCCTAGTATTAAAATGTATCATTACAAAACTTTACACCTGGTCCTGAAGTGTTGGATCATTAGTTTTGATTAATTTTTGCATTAATATGACTCGCAAAACTTGCAACAAAAGATTAAAATAAAATGTCCATACCTATCTATTTCCACTTGTAATACACTCAGGATTCTCTAACTTCGCAGGTGATTTCAAGTAATATACGGACAGAGATTAAGACGATCGATATTCGAATCGATTCAATAGATCAATATAATTTACTTCAAGAAGCTCCCATAACGAGCGCCGATGTTACTCGAATACTCGCCCACCTTGATGAACTCGCGTACCTCAGTTCACCGAGCCAAGAGGAAAATAACGGAACGATTCTGTCCATCAGCGGACTTCTTATCAGACTCCGGCCCATTTCCTCTGGAGAATGAGAAAAGGTCGGGCGGATTGAAAACGCAGTCCGTGAGTCGTTACGCGGAGGCGAATTAAGGGGAAGCTATTTGCGGAAACGTCATGCCTCGGAGGCGATAGAGAGCGCAGATTCAGCGAGGATACTTTATAAGATCGCACGTGATCTCGGAGTCAAGGACCTCTCTCGCGACAAGGGAAGAGATATGACTCATGGCGTATGATTACAAAGCACTCTTAACAGATAAAACAGAGGTAACGAAGTTTTTCTTGACTTCGACTAGGCGGGTGAACTTTTTGACTCATTTTAAACCCCGCACGAAATAAAGTCACGGCATCGAAACATGCCAACCACGGATTACGACGCGAACTATTCAAAGTGATTGCCAAAAACACTCGTTTAGATGCGGATCGATATTGTCACCAGCTGAAATTTCACGAGTAATAGAGCTTAAGAAACAAGAATCGTTTGTATTAAATGAACTCATATTACCACTCCATCCGAAATAACACAGTGACTATCTATATAGGCTATCATCGCCCTTGTTCAGTCGACATGAAACCAGAAATATCGAATAACATTTCAAAACGTATTTAATAATAATGGGCAATATTAAGCCTTTAAGATCCAAGGTTGAACCTTTTATTGATAAAGTTTCCGATAATTCTACCTTGACATTAGAATTTGTGACTAACGATTTTATATATTTTAAATATTAATTTATCACGAATGTTAAAAAAACATTCAAGTATATAGTGATCATTTGGTGTTTAAAAATACACAAAAAAATATCCAGATTACCTCGACTACAAGGTTGCGTAAAGAGGCATAAAATTATCACACTTCTACGGTACAAACCGATGTCTAATTTGAAATATTTTACTATGGATTCCGCACAAATGACATCAGTATCCCCCTTCCAATTCCTCATACCTCCTCGTGCTGCGAAGAATTTAAACTCTTGTCCCACAATTCGTTACACTGGCATTGCTACTCAGTAAGATGCTGGCGTTGTTCAGGGGATTTAAGAGATGTAAACGAAATGGTGCATAAGGTAGGAGTGGGGTAGAATACCACACGGCAGTGAATAGATTCGTTCGAATGTTGAGGAGTCTTCACTCCCAAGCACGTGCTGCTCGTGAGGGCATAATACGGCTCCGGAAAGAAAAATCGGGAGGACATCTCCACCGGTGACAGCGGAGAGAGAGGGCACCTAAAAAGGAAGAGGAGCCTGACGTCACCATGGAGACGATGAAAAAAGAGAGGCCCTGGAAACTCGTGTGATTTCCACCCCCTTCTTCCCCCAATCACTTGCCCTCCTTCAGAAGGTCACTCCGAGGAAGTAACGCCAAGGGAGTAGGGACAGTTTGGGGGGGGGGGTCGACTAGGAAGGACGCGTAATGGGGCTCCGAGATGGAGGGGACGGAGGGTGGGAAATTGACCGAAGGCTCCTCTCTCCCCGCTGAACGCTACTAAAGCAGCGTCACACCCTTCGCCTATTGGTGTCTAATCGACTGTCTTCGGGGAGAGGGGTGGGGTGTGTCTTAAGGAGGGTTGAGTGGGGACGTGAGAAAAAAAGATCTCTCTCCATCCCATCAGGTGGAGGACGACGCGCTTTTATCCTCGTCATTAGCGTTAAAGAAAAACATTTGGAGCGAGCTTTAAGGGGGAGCAGGGATAAAAATAAAATAAAAGGTGATCTTCCGGGGCGTAGGGTTAAAATTTTCACTTGGCTAAGGTCGCACTGCGCACACCTACTCAAGGCTTCGGGACGCAAAAAATAAAAACGAATAATAAATAAATACATAATAATAACGAAAATAAAAACAAATGCAAAATAATGCCGTAGTCAAAACTTTTGGAGCGTGAACGATTTAAAATGAAGAACGCTGGAGAGAGAGGACTCTCTCGAATAACAAGGCTCAGCGGGAAATTTTTCCTTCAAATTTTCCGGAGGGAAATATAACCATGAAACAGCCAATCGCGTACAAAAATATGAAAAGGAGTGGGAAAAATGAACGTTGCGATTCGAAAAAAAAATTCAGCAGCGAGTTGAAAAAAGAAAATATTACACATACTTCAAGGTCTACGATGGGGAAACATTTTACTCATTCCCACCCGAGTGAGAAGAAACAAGAGCGAACTTTTTTCATATTTCAAAAAATTATCACTCCTCACCTACATTAACCGCCTCGAAAATCAAGGAAATAAAAAAAAAATAATGAAATACTCCATTTCTCCCTTTCCGCATGAGCATTTCCCTGGCGGAATGCATCAAAACCTTCTCCCAATACTCTGGAGGGTCGTCAGATTTCCACTCCTTTTCCTCAGTTTCCGTGAAAAATATCAATCCGGAAGGAGCCCTAGCGGCCTCCAACAACCCCCCTTCTCCGTCACCGGGGAGGTTGGACGAGTGGGTGGATGAGCCATTGTTCCAGAGCGCTGGCGAAAGGTGGAGAGAAAAAAATTAAGGTGAAAATAGAGCACGTAAAATTCAGCTCCCAAAAGCGGTCACTCATGCTCGTTTGCTCCTGACGACGTCCACGAAGGCGAAGTCGTCCCCTTCCCTCCCCCCCCCGCTTTGCTTCTGTTGCCGCTGACCGCGATATTTGGGTCTGACCTATTTCTCAGCCAAGGATAAAAGGGAAGGCCGAATGAGAGGACCCGCGGTGGCGCGGTTTTACCATGAATCCCATCCACTCCCACACAAACACCCGGCAGCCCGCGGTCGTGCCCGGGAAGGGATGAACTTCACGGCCGGATTACGCGGAAGTGCTGCATAAAACTCGTATTTTTGGAGATGAATACTCCCTATTCTGAGCGATATAATTTGAACGGAGGAGGAGGAGGAACCGGTGGGAGAGATCATCTTAACTGACTTTATACATTCAATTTCCTCCGTAGCAACGGGTAACCTGCTCCGTCGATTGTAAATGTGGCTCAATTGCCGTTCCGAAAGATTGTAACCATTAAAGTAGTCTTCCGGTCCTAAACGGTAAAACTGATATGAGTCGATTGGAGTTATGGCTACGGGCCTTCATAGTGAGCGCGTATAATGACACGAAAACAGTATACCACAGCAAGATGACTATTACAGAGAGAAAGAGAGAGAGAGTCAGCAATCGTCAAAACAACTTCATTCCGCTATAACTTCCGCATATTCAACTTCGCTGATAGCCATGATTAAGATTTCAGCTGCAGTAAACGGATTACGACCACACCAAATCGACAGTTTGAGCATTTTTCCCAATCTAAGATGGCCTGGTATTCGTTTATCCCGCTAAGAAGTATCTTCCCCGGGGGCGCCGAGCTGTAAAAGACTAAGTTAAGAGGCGAGAAGGGGAACGAAAACCTCCTCTTTATCATGGATACCCACCGCACAAAAATTGCCCTGAACGGGCTTCAATCTCTTCTCCTCATCCTCCCGATAAAATAAATAGAAATATCCCTTAAAATATTCGATCGCTCCATCCATTTCGGAGGTGGTAGGAAATGGACCCGAACCCAGAACCCCCGAAAAAGAAACCCGACCGAGACATCCTTTCTTCCTCACCGAAGCGAACGAAATGATTACGCGCTTTTACGGGTCCCTCCCTCCCTTCCCTTTATTCGGGCCGCCCCACACCCAGGAGCACAACCGCCTGCGGCAAAGGAGACGACGGCGGGCATCATATTGAGTCGGTGGTGGGGCGGGAGGGGACGCGCCATAATGCGAGACCCAAACATAGAAAGCCTTGAGGTAGGCGCGGGGGAGTTGGCGGAGGGAGAAATGGTAAGGAAACAGGGCCGCCGCGCGCACCGCGCTCCGGGCGCGTGAGGAAAAAAAGGAGAGGACGGTTACGGGGGGGGGGGGGTGACGGCTCCTTCTTCATATGGAGGGGGAAAGGGATAGGAGAGAAAGGGTGAGTGGTGGGAGAGTCGGGGAGGAAGAGGGAGGGGTTGAAAAATGAGAATAAAACGCAAGGACAGCGACGGGTGGGCGGCATTATCGAACGGGGAGCCCGCCACCACCCTCCCTCACTCGCCCTTTCCCATACTCCCGTCCTGCGCGTTCCGTCCTCCACCCCACCGCTCCCTTCGCCGGCTCCCTCTCCCACCCACTCTTCCCCCGCCCCCCTGACCTATCCCAAAAAGTTATTGCAAAGAGAAGAGCGTGCATTCTCACGGAAAGTAGGTCGAGCCACTCCCTCCATTCCCACCGGGCGGGACTCCCGCAACATCGCACCCCCTTCCCCCCGCCTCTCTGCCACCTAACCCTCCCACCCAATCCCCACTCCACCCTGCCTACTTCCGCCTCCCGCTTTCGCGGAAAACGAAAGAGCAGGGGAGAGGGGGAAAGGGGGTGGGAGGAGGAGGACGGTGATAAAAAGTCAAAGCGAGACATTTAATTACGTAATGAGTCGTGGTGAAATGTGTCGTGGATCCCGAAGGGGATTCGTGCGACCCTCGGATAGGGGCAGCAAAATAAAGAGTTCCTTACTATATAAATAAATTAGAGTGTAAATTGTGTCATATCTTGGGGAGGAAACCTTATCGAACTAAAAGATAAAAGAACAGCGGGAGCCTACAAAGTGCGACTGACCTACAAAGAAGAAAATATATTTTAAACTTATAGTTGGGTGGGGATGTTAGGCTACAGAGTTACATTTCCACTCGCGACTATACTTCAAACAAAACACAATCATCGATTTTAAATTTACGGACGGATCTCACAGCTACAAATGTTCTCCTACTTACGAAACCGTTTGGCTATTATTAAAATTTATTGACACTGTAGCACACGCATTTTGAGTATGTTGCCTCCAAGTGTTAGATAAAAACTACTTTCTCAGATAGCTTAGTAATCCAAATTTTTTTGAGCCGCATCAAAGTCCTCAAGATGATCGGTTGAAAATATTTTTCCTGACAAGTCACATTTGTAGAAAAAAACTACATTCGTAAGATAATTGACAGAATTTCTTGCGTATGTTTTTAAAAGTATGATTTAACTTAAATGAAATACTAATTCAATGTAAAAACCAATCATGCAAACACAAAAGATGCGCTTCTCTTTTTCGCATGAGTGACTTTCTCTCTACTTGACTGTTTAATAATTATTACATTACGAATTAAAGCAGCGAAGATTTAAACAGGCAAAACCCTTTGGAAAAAAGCGATGTACATGCAATATGAAATAGGTTAATATGGTATTTACGTATCTTAAAATTTCCGCAGACGACCAAAACGACACATATGTTGAAAAACTAGACTTGACGGATACACGGAATAAAGAATATTATTGCAAATAAAAACGCTGCAAAGAGAGAATTTAGCCCATAAAAAACTTCCCTAAGATACAAGAGAAATTGAGGCATATTCAGTTATAAGGATATAAAAACCTGGTAAAGCAATTCTCCATCAAAGAGTGACTCATCATGAAAGTACCCACAGGTAATTTGTGGTTGAGACTCCATTCTGAAGAACGCTTTATAAATATTCACCGCATTTATTGACCGCACTTTATTTTCCGATGAAATTTGTCTTCTTTTAAAACTCGAATTTTTCATTTTTTCAATCTTTCCTTCTAAGTCCTAATCGCTAATGGATTGAATGGTATTGTATGGAAAAAATAAGCAAAATAACCTGCAGTGCGTTTGAATTCCTCGCTCCGAAAAGGATGGATCGTAATTCATACTTGTTTGAAGAAATTGCACCATTCATTTTGTCCATAAAATTAAGGAATGGAGTTTTAATCAAGGTTTTATACTAATGAATCCTGATTTATCAATTCAATTAGAACAATAAAACGTTTCCGACACCATGGGGAGGAGGGTAATACTGGTTTAACTCTAAATTTTTATTCCCATGCTCAAAGTAAAGGAAGTAAGGTAGCTTTCCCTATAGGCTTTTGAGATGGAATTTATATCTACACCATATCCCTAATGATGTCTATTTTATTGGTTAATACTTCTTCCACGGATAAAAAGATAAAATGGTATTTTATTTGCATAAAATTAAAAAAAAATTACATTCATTATTCATCGGATAAACGTTTAGTCACATGGACAGACGCCAATATGACTAAATATTAGTGCACATGTTTTCACATAAATTATTACAATAAAAACTAACCAGCTGAATACACTACATTTTGCAAATGCTCTGTTGCATTTTGAATTCGCATGTAATTTTAAGAACATTATGCAGAATACTACATTCTGAAATGAAGCGCTTGGAATGAAAATACAAGAGAACTAGGAATGGCGTGAAACTCGGGGCTAATAATGATTACCTGCACTGCTGAACGCAATCAAATAATTAGAAGATGACGATGCCGTTGCCATTTCAGAATGTAAGAATGTCATATCCTACTCAAGTATTCAATGATATTGCCGGCATTGTAAGCAAATTTGGGAACTTCTCTAAAGCCATTATTTCTACAGCAAAGAGGAACTTGGCACTTTTGGAAGCTGCATTCATTGCACGAAGAGCGAAGACTGACGTGGGGGAGGCTTCTGTCCCAGTCGACTCAGCAGTGTTAATTGCAGCGAAAGATCGGAAGGGCAGAATTATGTAAAGTGTCTCAGACGCACTGAGAGGACGGAAAAGAACCGCGCCCGTAAGCAGAAATCAACGCTGAGGAACTAGCGTGCATGGTTTTTTGCATTCCATAAAAGAAACATTGGCGTCTGGGTGTATTTACACATAAATTTACTTTACTGAAACATCATAGTCAAAAATTTGTACCTGCCGAAAATACTTTATTAAACGACTTTTTTGGGGGAAATTGAGACTTTATGGTACCTTCTTCCACCAAATAAATATTACACATACATTAAAGACCATTACTCGTACAAACACCGATACCCTAGGTGGAGGAAAACACACCTAGTCGGGAATTCAATCCGCTTCCTCAGGGTTGACAGGCGAGAGAGTTACCCCGCCGCCATCAAGGCCTAAGAAAAACAGGGGTATTGGCCGGGAATCGAACCTGCGTAACCGGTGAGCATTTTATCACTGAACCTTCGATCCATGTTATTGAAAATCAAATGGAATTCATTTTTTATTATTTATTTGGTTGTGGCTTTTATTCACTTTTAATCGTCTGTTTTTTCAGATTTTTATTTCGATGTTTATTTCCGCCCGTTTTTTTATACATATTTATTTGTAAGTCTATTTTAGAATTGTTAATAGACACACACACATATATATTTATTTATTTATATATATTCACCCTCTGGCAATGACTCATTCGAACGCAGCGTCGAATGAAAATTGAACCGCCTCCATGCTCGAAGGGAAAGAGTCCAGCCGAATTCCGCGTACTTTCTACGGTAATAAATAACTCAGTCGCACGCCTCCGCACCAAACAACCTCCGGCGTTCTACGGCCGAGAGAGCGAAGCGGAATTAGAGAGAGAGAGGGAGAGAGATTGTGAGAGAGAAAGGAAAAGAAAGGAGCCGTAGAGAGTTGGGGAAGAAACACTTTGAGCACAACCCAAGAGGGGTGTTCACTTGTCAATAGGGCGGCTGCGGAATAAAGTAAGGCGGGGGAGGCGGGGACAAAAGTGCGCGAGTGAAGGAGAGGGTGGTGGGTGTGGAAACATTACGCTCCCGAATAGTAATTCAGATGTTCTCCATCCCGGGATCCAAAAGCGGCGACACGAGAGGGCGAGGGAGGGGACCGGGAGGAGGGAGGCTGGAGACAAGCGAGGGCCCGGGGATCCGATGTCGTCTTTTGGGTTTCGGGAAGGAGGCAAGTCGGGAGAAATGTGCGGGGGCGGTCGGGTAGGAGGGAAGGAGAGGAGCTAGAAGGGACGAAGAGAAGGGAAGAGGATTCGGGAGATTACGAAGGCGTTTCCCTGCAGCCGCGAAGGAGATACGATGGTGGAACCGGAGATACTTCTTCTGTTTGAGAATCTGGGTCAGGGATGAAGATATTCTTACGATACGTACCATAACGCGCTTACAATTTTGAAAGCTTATCCTCACGAAATAGCAAGGTGTATTACCTAGAAGTATACCAATCTCCGGCATGAATTTCAAGTTTGAAACGTAATTAAATGTGTTTTACGGAAAATAATTCGGGCGAATAAATTTGAATTTATGGAGGGAATTTACGAGATAACAAAAAATTATGATGAGATGAGATCAAAGGCTAATGCGAACAATTTTTTTGGTGGGTTTCCTACTCTCTAAACGACCTCTTTATGCCTTATAATGCTTCATGCAGATTTAATCTCCCTCTATCTCTCTCTCACACACACACACACGGCACTATTAAAAAAATCAGTGATGAATGCATCTACTGCGTAAGAGATTATTTCCTCCTTTACACTCCGTAAATGATAAATCTTTTTAATACGGGTAATTAGCGAAAACGCCGTCATTCGGAAGGAAGGAAAACAGAAGTGATACACGAACTATAAAATGCGTTTTCTGGGGAATAAAAATGATGGTGGCGTGCCAAGCAATCGTGCATTTTTACACGACATGATAGGCTTGAAGAACTGACTACGTACACCGCGATGCGAGCGCGAGGAGTAGCGAAGGTTGAAATATAAAGGTACGCACGCTGAAGTGCGACAAGGAGGCTAAATGGCAATTGTCATACGCCACTGGCATCAATGGAACAACAAGAAATCGACTCGGTTATGAGTCAAAAAAGGAATGGAAGGGGTGGGGGAGGAAGGGAAGGAGGCGGATTTTAATTTCGATCCCAAAACTCACCGGGACGGAGAATAATCGCGAGCTGAGGAAACAGGGACAGGACAGGGTCTCATACACTACTATCCAATTCATTGCACGCATTTAATTATCCGAACTCCAGGGAGGAGAGAGATATAAAGAGACAGACCGGGGAATGCTGGGAGGGGGATAAACCCTGGGATCAGACACGATAAATAAAACAAAATGACGACACACGTAATAAAACTACCGGGAAAGTCGGGAGGCGAAAAAAAAACAACATTTGACGTGTGATGGCTCACGAAAAAAAAGAAGAATGACACATTAAAACGAGAAGCAAAGAGGAGAGATACGATACAAACACGCGCAACTGAAGAGGGAGAGAGAGAGAGAGAACATCGATGGTGGAGCGCGTTCGAAATTTCAAGGAGAGTTTAGACATTATCGTTTGAAACGGCGGCGGCGTAGGAGGAGTGGGTAGGGGTGGGAGGCGGGGTGGGTAGGAAGCAGAAGACTCCCCCGGATGTAGGTTGGTTGCCTAGGAGACTCGTGGCGAGGGAGAGAGTGCAAAAAAATCGCAAGCAGACGACTCTGGAAAGGGGTGGGAGATACAGAGAGTGAGTGAGAGACCCTGGGAGGGGGTGAATAAAAGGAGAGAATTTGAGGGGGGGCAAAACAAGGAGGGGTGGAGGGGGAGGAGGAGAGGGGATCCAGGTGAGGGCGTAGGCAAAGAAGGCGAGAGAGGGAGAGAGAAGTAGATAGGGAGGGAAAGAGCGGGAATCCCCATTTATTCCCCTCGGGGCGAGACCTGGATACGTTTGACAAAAAGCCACCTACGGAGCCGCTCGCGAAATCCCACCCACTCCCCGGAATTCCCACCTTTCTACTCCTCCTCTCTCTCTCCCCCTCTTTGCCTCTCCCTACCTTCTCCTGTTTTTTCCCCTCCCCTCCATTCGCCGCCGAGATCTTACCCCCTTTTTTCCGACGCGCATAAAAAAAATTGTTTATTCCCCGCGGAGCAAAATAGGAAGACGGGCGACAAAGGAATCTCTTTAAAGATTGCCGTTCACGTCTATTCCACGGCATTACAGAGCGGAGCCCTCCCGTAGATGAGATAGGTAAGATTAAATTTGGCAGCATGAATAATTACCCGAATTAAAATAAATCTCGCGATGTTTTCCAGCTATATTCTTGGCAGGAAGGGAGGGAAACGGAATTGTCTATTCCCTGGTCATGATACCATTTCACTATTATTATTTGTAATTGATCTTGAGTAATAACTACGTAATATCTATCATGCAAATTCGTCATTCCAGATTATTACAAGCGTAAGTAAACATAAATATTTATTTCATTTTCCCGCAAAGTTTTCTTAATAATTGAGTAATAATTTAGTATATGTGTACACACACACACACATCCACAATTTTATCCATCAACCTTTACCATATCTGGCTTTGAAGGGAATATTTCGATGGTAGTGCTAGCTTCAATATTCGTATTCCTTGTTTAAGGAGTTCAATTTTCTGAGAGATGGAGAAAATGTTTGCTCGCGGGAAATGAGAGTAAATAAAGGAACGGGAAAAGACATCGGGAGTTTTGAGCACGTACTTGAACAAGAGCATCCTCCTAGATGGAGTTCCATCCCACTCCCACTTTACCTTACCTACGTCTTCTCTTTATGTGGTACTTTGATATCTTCATCCCTTACCTCTCTGCCCAAACATTTCGTATTAGCTTTATATTAAAAATGTTACAGATAACTTAAGCAATATATTAAACTTATTATTGCTAGTCCATAAGAGAAGATATTAGTATGGCACGTGGATTTTACATATTATTCAACTGTCGACAAAAAAAATGCGAGGCGACGATCACAAGACGAAAAATTATTACATGTTTCTATAGTAGAAAAAAATTGGTATTTATAATGTCATGATGAAAAAGTTCGTATCCCGTTTTCCGTTTCACTAAATTATCTGTAGAGGTAAATGAAATTAAAATATTTTCCCAGGAATCTTTCGTAAGAAAGTTTGAACAGAATTTGTTACTTTTATAAAATTTAGGCTTTACCGTAACATTCAATGGTATAATGGGATTTTTCTCTAATTTGTAAATTACTCAGTGTAATAAAATACTTTAGAAGTTACTCATAATTTTGAATTCATTGAAGAAGCTAGGATAATTTTTGAGGTAACTCGGCTGAGGAATACATCAAGAGGGAAGGTACATGGAGGGTATATACTCTAAAAAATGCATGGGAATTCCACCCCTACATGTATATTACCAAAGGGAAATACATTTTCCGCTAGTGCTAACTTCATATACATTATTATTTACATCTGTGAGACTTTCACATAAGTTATATATATATATATATATATATATATATATATATATATATATATATATATATAGAATATATATATATATATATACATATATATATATATACATATATATATATATAGAATATATATATACATATATATATATATATATAGAATATATATATACATATATATATATATAGAATATATATATACATATATATATATATAGAATATATATATACATATATATATATATATATATATATATATATATATATATATATATATATATATATACGCACACACACACACACATATATGTACATATATATTAATGTACATGGCAGGAGGAGAAACATTTGTAACTGTATATATTTTAAGCGGTCATTAAAAAATCATAATGGGCTTTCATAACTCTTCACAAAACAAATTATATTGTAACTTACTGAGCTACTCCGTTGCTACTCATAATCTCACCGAGTTCAATGAATAAAGTTGTACTTGAAATATCTCATGCGGACGAGGCTTCAAGTTTCCTCGAATTTTCCTTTCTTGAGGTTATGAAGCATTTTGAGCGGAATAAAGAGTTATTATTAGGTAGTATAGTAAACAGCATGGCGAGGCTCGATAAGCGGATTTCTGAAAAAGGATTGCTCAAGCGATAGCAAGATGTAGGTATTGCATTCCTTCGCAAAAAGTATGCGCACGTGGGGTTTATAGAAAAAAAAGTAATCACCGCGTTTTATGACTCAATTTTGACATGGAAACGAAAATATTTCAAAATACGAGGGGGACGGCACAAGCTCAAAAATCTGCAGCAAAAGATTGAGATCGGAAAACTCCCCGAAAGCCGAACAAGAAAGCGGATTCTGTGCGGGGGCCGGGTGGGTGGGAGAGACGGGGCGGGGGCGGGGGGGAGGGGTGTTTCGAGAGGAGGAAGACGGGGCAAGGAATTTTAACCAAACCTTCGAAAACGTTCTGCGTAAGTACCGAAATGAAAGAGGAACGCCGCGAATTCACAACCGTACGAAAGTATTAGGATGGAAAGAGGCATCGGCTCCCTGTTTTTGTTTTTCCCCCACCCACCCACTTCCTTTTCCACCCTCTCCCCGTAAATGCCAACGGTGAGGCTTCCGCTGCGATAGCGCGGTAGGCCTTGCTTTGTCGAACTTCGTTCCTAGACAACGTTTTGCCAAACAGTCAGTAGACCTCTTTCATGGCGATTCTTGTTGGCGTCAAGAAGAGCGTGTCTTTGTGCATTTACAGTGACACATGTTAAAAAAAATACGCTGTCTCGAAATAAAAAACCGAAAATCAAAGCCTACAATAAGTTCAACGAAAGATGACATACAAAGATAAAACCATGGCCTCAAAGAGCCGATTCGGAAATAGATTTACGTAAAAAGACATACTTCACTTTTTGATCGTTCCGTCAAGAATTGGTGAAGTGGAACGACTAAGTCAATTGAAATGTGGGTATCATCGTTTTTGGTACTGATTTACTTACTGAGTCGAAGTGACGTAGATTTGGTTCCTTAATGCGTCGACAAAGACTACGCTTCATCGCTAAATTTGATTCCTGATCTAAAACTACCGAGGTAATTTAACACTTCTTGCATTTTAATTTGCTTGTATGAGATTTTTAATCCAAGAACCAGTAAAATGGGAATATGTATTGGTAATCTCCAATTCCGTATTCTTTGCCCATTTCGTTCAGCGGTAACTTGAGCAACATCGTTAGTGAATGTATAGTTAAATTACTGAAGTGTACATTAATGCGGGTACGAGTCCTCTTCCTTTTGATGGCTGTAATATTTACGGGGCATTATTACCTTCCAATCCTGCCAACACTCATGACATCCAATATGCACCACCGACATCAGTAGAACAATTCCATCTAAATGCAACGGCTGATGAATAAATCATCCCTGGGACGAGGGGATAAAATAAAGATGCGAAGAATGAGACAGAAAGAAGATACCGAAAAAGACACACACACACACACAAAAGTGGGCAGTCTCTCTCGATAGATATTCCGCAGAAGACATAACCACGCCCGAGCATTACGCTTAAAGCTTTTGACATTTTTTCGCGGAGAGATACGGAGTAGGGGGAAAGGGAGGGGGAAAGGGAGGGAGGGTAGGGGTTCGTGGAAGCGGATTGGGATTACTAGTCGCAGATAAAGGAGACAGGGGAGGGAGGAGGGAGAGTGAGGGAGGGATTGGGAAAGGGGTGGGGAGGGAAATGGGGAGGCGGGGCAACGCGGAAGAGCGTAAAATGAGCCGCGAGAGTCTGGGATAGGAAGTCTCAGGATAGGGGCCCTGGATTAAGGATGAGGTGGGATACCCTCAGCGCGCGTGGGAGGGGGTAAGGATCTATGTATGTAATGGGAGGATAACAGGGAATGAGGGGGATGGGGGAGGAGGAGCGGGAGGTGAAAGGGGGAGGTAGGGAGGGGAGTGAAATCCATGCCCCAAAAATCCCCCGGAATCGACCTATCTCGAAGCTCTCTCCCGTGACCTACTTTTCCAGGCGCAGTGCTGCCTCCTACCCCGAATTCCCGGCACTAGTTCCCATCAAACCCCCTCCCCCCCTGTCCAACCCCTCTCGCCCCGTTCCGAACCCCCTCCCACCCTGCATCTCCCCCCACCCACCCTCACTGCGTTTCGTCAGGGCGACGGGGGAGGGGGGCTTTTTTCTCAGTTCGGGAGGCGGTCCAGGAAGTGGAGGGTGCGGGTAGGAGGCTGGAATGAGTGGGGGAAGGGAAAGCGGAGACTGTGGGTGGGATGGGAAAAAGAGGGGGGGGGGAGAGAGAGACAAAAGGTTTTTATGAGCGATTCTGGAGGAAGGAGAGAGCATGTGCGTTGGCCATCATCCCCTTCCCCTTCCTTATCGATTCAGGTCGAGGGTATGGCGGAGATGGGAGATGATTGGGATATAAATATTTTTTTCTCTCTTCTACCTCCAGGCTTTGAACGTGCGCGGTGAGGAAAATGTTGTAAGAGATGATCTCTGATACTAAGTAAAGGTAACTATTTTCCCGGTGTTTAACCTGAAATTTCCGCTGCAGATGATTCGAATTACGCTGCACACGCCTTGTTCTCACATCTATAGAAGGTAGAAAATACCAAAGGATCGTATAGGGGAAAAATAGTGGAGGTTACAACAGCGACCAGTGTACGTAATTGTGTTCAGTAACCAACCTTCATTGGTAATGGTCGAGAATGTCATTCCTATTTCCAGATGCTGCGGGTATATTACATCCCAACGGTGAGTTGATTTTGCTTCGGCCTGTGAGTTGATTAGGAAAGCTAGAAAGGTGCCCGAGGATATCGATTTACATGTCAACATTCCCTAGTCCAAAATTAATGTTTTTATTCAAATCTAAATTTTATTTGTTTCTGCAGCTCTATGTCCAATATTCCGTGTCGTACCTCCCCAGAGGTATTTCACACTAAAAAGTGAAGGGACAATTTAACACCCGGTGTCAAATATATTTCGATACCGGATATAAATGCAACGCAGATGGATTATTATATTTTTTTATCGCGTGAGCGAAGTAAGTAACTTTGATAAACACACACAGTCAAATGGGTGGAGAGAAAAATGACTCACGGGCGGTTGAAGGGGCGGGGGACCGGGGGGGGGGGGAGAGAGAGGCTTAAAATGAGTGGCATGGGTTTTGCGCATCGAATATTAATGCTCGGCCGTCAAATAAATTCCAGGGCGGAGTGTTTCGAGCAAGGATTTTGGAGAGAGGCGTCAATGCTCCCCGGTGGGAGATAAATCAAACGACCAACAGAAAGCCAATGAGAACTGAGAACGTTGGGCATCAAACACAACAAACACGGACTCTCGGACCGAAAATCAAACTCCGTCGAGTGGGAGGTATTCTGGCACACCTGATCCCCCCCGTCGTAGGAGCGGGGAGGGGGGACAACACACTCCCGACGCCTGCACGCGCCGCGCTGTTCAAACATTCAGCAACTAAATGGGGGCGTTGAGAGAGGAGGGTGTGAAGAATGAAGGGTGGGAGGGGTGGCATTCGCAGAGGGAGAATGGCACGTCATTCCCACGTAGACCGACGTTTCCGTGACGACTTCCCGAACGGCATCCACTGTAAAAACTATTCTCGAGTTATCATCTCCATCGCGGATGAGGCGAAACAATCACCGCGTCCCTCGCACGCCGAAACAAACCTTCACTTGCGGTGCGAGACGGACGGCGGTCGCGCCAAGGGCGGCAGGGGTAAGTGGGGGCTTCTTTTTCAGGGGCTACGAAACCCACCCTAGGGTCGACTGACGCAGAGGGGCGAGCCCCAGGTGCGAAAGTATGGAATATGCAGGGCATTCGCGGAGAATCCGCATCAGCAATACCGTTCCTCGACCGGGGGGGAGGGGGGGGGTCAGGAGACGCATTGGTGAGCCGACTTCAGATGCAAAAGACCCGTATCTCTCTTCTTGCGAGACGTGGGAGTTACCCCTTACCCCTCTACTTCCCATCTCCCTCTGTTTCCACGGATGAGCCTGAGAGATTTTATTTCTGGAGCAATCCAAACGCTCTGCTCATCGTGGGGATTCCCACCTGTCAAGTCTTACGAAACGTCCCAAAAAAGTACGACGAAACTACTTGATGTGGAAGGAAAACGAACTTTGCGGCATTGGATTTGAAAACGGATACTGAACAGGAATTCTTTTCTCAAATTACGGGAAAGGTTTCGGTCTAAACATCCCATCAACCGAAAGCAGGATTTTCGACATTTAAGCCACCTACTCTTTTTTTAATTTTTTAATCCTTATAACTATGGGTAGGTCGACGTGGATAGGTAGGCACGTCGTTGAGAATTATCTCCGATGAAAATGTATTAGGAAGCGAAAGAAAACGTTATTACCGCTTCATACCCTTGCCGAAGAAAAATCTTCGAGCCGCACGCCACTTTTAAAAGTTGGCTATGTTAAATGAAGCTGCAGGGAAGGCGAGGGACGTAGCAGCTGACGCGAAAATGACGAAAAATGACCGGCGTGAGGGAGCAAAACGAATGAAATGATCGAAGCGAGCGCGGCCGACAGCCGACGGATATGGAATTGGAAAATAAAGAGTGTGGAGGAGTGGGGGAGGCGTAGGAGGAGGCGTGGGAGGCAAAGAGCGGCTCCTGGGAGGGGAGTGAGACGGAGAGAAGGAACGGGGGCAAGCATACTGCACGCTTGATTGATTGTTCAATTGATTGGGACTCACTCCTGGGAGGAGAAATGGGATAGGCAAAGTTTCTGAGCGTTAAGGGGAGGTGAAGGGCGAGTGGGGGTTGGAGACAGGGTGTGCGGGAGTGGGGTGAGAACCAGAACAGAGAGAGAGATAAAATTTTTTCGACATAAAAAGAGCAAATGAATCCGCAAATGGACCAGTGTGATTTTTGCCAAAAAAAAGAAGAAACGAATTTCCCCTCGGATCCCTCATTCGAATAATTTCTTTTAATCGTCATCCAGTGAGGACGTTTATTTCTTGACTCACTTCTATTTTTAATTCATCCCTCATGTGGATACAGGGGCGTATTTGCATATTGGGGGTTTTTATTTTTTAATTTTATTCGGAAGAGGGGGAGCCATCATCTACTTTCCTCCCCTTCCTCCCCATCTCCATGGATCCCTAACTTCCCTCCACCCTCTTCGGGGGGGGGGGAGGGAATAGTAAAACTACGCAATTTCGATGCTATTTTGTTCACGGTGCCTCGTTTCATTTTTACGGAGGGAGAGAAAAAATATGGAATGAGATGTGCCGTTCAAAATTGCTTAATTTATCTTCAGATGAAGCTTTAGATGGCTATTTATTCGACAATGATTCATGGCACCAGCTTTAAAGCCTTGAGCGACGATGAAACAGAAGAATTTTTCTTCCCTCTCGTTTATTATTCCCTCTTTGAGGAGTGATTCCTCCGCCACGGAATAAATAAAGTCTTCCTTCTTTTTATTAAATTAATACACCTGGATGTAAGCACGGACATCGCGTGGAGATCGAGATGAAGTACGTACGTCCTTTTCTCGGAAGGGGGAAAAAAATAAAATAACGAATCCATGCATGAGTGAGTGTCCTTAGGTGCGTTATTATCAATCAACATCGGGACGTTACTTTACATGAGATAGAGAACAGTTCATTCGACAAGCGACGCGGTTTAATTATATGACAGTAAAGATATGCTAACGCGAACCTTCGGCGTATGCCTTGACCAAAATGTCGGATTTTTAACCCCTTGCATCACGCACGCGTGCCCATCACGCTCGGACGCAAAATAAGCACCGAGGATTTAAAAAAAAAAATAAGCAAATGAGGCAATCCAGGAAGTTTCCGAAATGTCAATTGCGCGGTATATTTCACATCCACGTAACAAAACCCATAAAAAGCCCCCATAAATTTTATACGAGTACTCACTCCATCAGCCATTCTTACGCAGCGAAATTGCCGCGCTCTACATTCTACATCATTAAGGAACAACGTATAGAAACTTTTCTGAGGCAGGAGATGGGAACAAGGCGAGGGTATCGGAAAAACATTTCGGAATAACCTCGTAAAAAGCGATACACGCCCTTATTTGAAGACGAGCTTGAGACTCGGGAAAAATGGCACAATTAAAAAAAATAGTGGATTCGAAAACTCAGGCGCGTGAAATCCCGTCGTAAAATGGAAATGCTGGGAATGTTGGAATTTAAAAGGGGTGGTGGAGGCCCTGATTCACTTGTTCATTGCCTAAACTTCAGTTTCCTCGCGGGGCCGAGAGAATCCGCGGAAGTTGAGAAAGTACGCAATGGAAAGGGTTTTTCTTTCCTGGAATCTATGAGGTAAACGAGGCGTCTCAAGGACTGCCGGGTTTGATTTGAAAAGGCCAAGGGCCAAGGCGAAGTGGAAGAACATTTGTTCCTTTTCGTGAGAAACTATTTGCGGAGTCATGGTTTCCATGACAAACAACGCATCTTAACCGAGCTGATTACAATTACATCTTGTTAAATTACGTATTATATCAACCATACACGATAAGATTAAGCCGTAAATTCATCTTGGGCCCATATAACTCAGAGCAAAATGATCAGATTATCTCGAACACAAATGAACATTAACCTCAATTTTCAGGAAGATACGTGACCATAACCTTAAGGTTATTAATAACGATTTTTTGATATATTAGAGAATTTTATTTCGATTATTTTTCATCATTTGATGGTGGAATAATAAAATTTTCCGGTGAAAAATTAAGTTCAATGTTTGACTCTTGATTGTGTGCCACTCCTATACACACCTGTGATAACGGCAACCGGGATAATAATTTATCCCTGTCAAAGCTCGTTCCTATTGATTCCTATCTCTCCTCCGTCCCAGTCGTTAAGTTCACCTTCCCCAGACTTGAGAGACGTGTCAAGACATGGATGCGCGCACGAACGTAACCCGAGCGAAATTGAGACCTGCGGTTCCACGGAAGAAGGTGGATGGAAGGGAGAGCGATAGGGAAGGGAAAAGAGAGGAGGGAATAACCCAATGAGATCAGCAATGGCGCTCGACACGCGAATACAAGTACGATTGGAGAGAGACGCAGTTTGGTTAAGCCTGGCAGCGGAGGGAGAGGGGGTTACGCGGGAGGTGGGGAGTGCCCCGGCCCCAGAGGGGGGGGACCCGGGAGTTGAGACCACTTCCGGGTGAGGAGTGAGGACCTAACCCACCCCAACCGAAAAGTGTGTCAGGCCGGGCCACCCTTGGGTTATTCGGCTCCTGACCTCGCTCGGGTCACGTCGGCAGGAAAAACCGAACTCGGCCGAAGTTCCCTATCCCGGGGGGAGGGGGGACCGAGAAGTATGGGGTGGGTGAGTGGGAAGGGGGGTCGCGGAAAGGGGCATGTGGCGGAACGGGGTGCGAGGGAACTGCGTGATCCAAACGTGCTGGGAGGAAGGGAGTGCGGGGGGAAGTGGGGTAGGGGGAGGTTTGCTTGGGGTGGAGGAGGAGGGAGAGTGCTTTAGGGGGATGGAGGGGGTGAGGCAAGACGGAAGAAAGGCCGAAAAAAAAATAATTCTCGCAAAATGACAAGGAATTCGCGGAGGGAATAAGGGAACGGATATTTGGTCGGACGGACCGAAAACTTTCGGGACACGATGTGAGCAAAGTCGACAAGTTTTGTGAAATTCCAGACAAGGCCTTTGCATGCTATCACGTAGAGCACAAAACATGAGCATTTGAACCGGGAGATACATTTTAAAACTGTTCAGGAACTGAGAGAACTTTTAAAGTCTCATAAAAATGTGCCACTCAAGAAAAATCATGATTAAATATTTTTTCCGAAATTGGTATGTTCCACCTTGAGCATATTTGCAAAATCGCAAGATACTATAATCGCGAAAACACTTCCTGGTGTTGTTGAGGATGTAAAACAAAAGAGCACCTTCAATCCATTTACTTGCATTATATCGATAATAACGCGAAATAAAATTGGAAAAATCGATGTTCAACAATAAAGAATCAAGACTTAAAAACAATTTTGGTGCGTTAAGTTACGTAAGATCCTTCGTAAGATATGAACAAACAATGTAAACGCTTCCAGGCTTTTAGTCACTCGGTAAGTATGAACGAAGTACGAAGACACGGAAGAAACCGGGGAAAGTGCCCACTTACAAATGAATGCCAATAAAATGAAGAGGCCTGCCTCGAAGGCACGAGTGTCAGCGGACGAGCAAGGTGGTTTATCAAGGTTCGTCAATTTGGAGGAGGGCTCTTTGAATTGTTCGAGTTCGGGGCTTCGTTTTCCGCCTCCGTGGTACGCCGTTGATTGCCCCTCGGGGCTGACTGTCTGGTATCTCGTATCAAACTCGCGAAAAAAGTTTTAAAAATCCAAACAACTTCCTCCTCCTTCCCCTCATTCCTTTCTCAGCCGACTCCTTCCATTTTTTCCTTCAATACTTCAAGCTTCCCTCAAGAGCTAGGAAAGGTTCAATTTTCGGCCTCTCGGGTGAATTATCCACTTGGTTTACTTAACGCTTCTCAATTTTACTCCGCCTTGGTAAGCAACTTTTCTGGTTTTGTACTAAGTTTTCATTCAGCTCCATTCCCCCAAATCCTTAGAAATTGCCCCTGCTCTCGACCTACACACCCGATTTTTCCTTATGAAACCGACCCCGTCGCCTTTGAACCGCTTTCATATCCGTCTTGTCTCTTTCTTTCCCCCAATCATCATCCACTCGATAAACTCTCAAAGTTCGGCATGGAACGAAAAAAATAGGTGGATTATATTAAAGCGTCCGACCGTCAGGTTGAGGCTGCATTATTATATTCTCCCTTAATTCCGCGGAAGTCGATTTCCGAAGAAACGGGAACGTCGCATAAAGAAAAAGGGCATTCACTTCGAAAGCCTGCGGTCGCCCGATCGGGTGTGAAAATTCAGCCCACTTTATCAAAGCCAATGATTCAGTAGTTTATTCGAAAAATCCCAATCAATTTTTCCCCCTTCCCCGAGTTAATGGCCGTCCGAGGCTCCTACGCTCTCCCAGCGTGGACGAAGCGGTATCTCGCCTCCAAGTGCTTAGTATTTTTCCCAATGGATTCCACTCTGGTAGTCCAATTAAGGGCGAAGTACACGGAAAACCATTTGGACTACCGACATTAGTCACTTCCCCCAAGGAACCCCAAAGCGCTTGGAGAAGAAACATGGATAAAGAGTTTCCATCTATTCAGGGAATTCGAGAAAAACAACGCTCTTGGCGGAGATCGAACAGTCCCATTGCACCCAATGAGCTCAATCGCCCGTTTGCAAACGTTGCAACGAAGTGAAAGGATTAATGAGAGAAAGAAAGGATAAAAAAGCAATACATTCGTGCTTTCCCAGATATTTGATCAAATTGCCATATTAGTCAGTAATTTATCGATGCATAATAGCGACGGCATAATTCATGTGTCGAGGAAGAAATACACGAAAGATCACCCTGGGATAACGCAAATAAAGCTGAAATCTTGGAGTTGAAGTTTGCGACATTCCCCGGATTTAAAGCTGTGAACTTTCGGGCAGTAGAAAAAACTAGCTAATACCGAAATTGTAAAACATGAAATTACGAATATTAAAAATAAACTTGTCGAAGAAAGAAAAAGAACGCCCACGAAAGTTAAGTAGTTCCCTCAAAGTGCAAAATAATTTGTTTGGATTCACAATTCGAGTCGATCAGATTCCCTTCAAGTTGAAAGTATTTTCGCTCCGCATTTTGGCGAACCCTGATGAAGAAAATGGAAAAATACAGAAGGGCAATCAACAATTGCACACACGTGGATGTAACCTCTATTTTGTTTTAATTCGGAGCGACGCTCCATAAAGGAGATTCTCTAATCCAGCCCCCGGGTTGGCCAAATTCATTCCAGAAATACGTTTCGATGGGAGGCGAGAGATCCCAAATCCGCGTGGACGAGAGATATGGACCCAATCCCAACCACGTTTCCTCGGCCGCACGGAGAGATGGAGCCACGCGCCGGTTGGTCTCTGAGTACTCGAGTGGAGGGGGGTGTAGCAGGAAGACTTGATACGCCACCAGCCCGAGGGTCGCCTCCCGTGAATTGAGAGTAGGGGGGCCGGGGAGAGGGGGACGAGGAGGTGGGATGGTAGGGAAGGGGGCAGCGGGTGAGAAGGGAAGGAGAGAAGTCGAACCCGACATCTTGCCATCCACCAAAAACCCATATAGTTCGCAATTGCTCCACCCGAGGCGCAGTGGCGATAAAACATCCCCCGCCACCCCCTGCCATTCCAGCTCCCACCCGTCGAACCCCCTGCAGTTTTTACGCCTCAATCCTTTCGACGTATCCATACAACGGGGGGTGGGGGGAGTGATACGTGGAGGGGAGTGGGAGAGAATGGAGAGGGCGAAAAATAAACGCATCCATTAAGGTGACGGCAGTGGCTCCATTGTGGCGTTATCGAGAGCTAAGGCCTTCCACCCCCTCCCCCTCATACGTAATTTAGCTTTTTCGTCGTTGGATAATCTGATGAATGCCCTCCATCCAGCGCGTTTCTTCTCTCATGATCACCCTCATAAAAAAACCCGTCCACAAAATTCCTCGAAATATGTATTAAACGATACCCATAAAGTGTGATTTGGGCTAAAGGTTAATGGGAATTAAAGAGATAGTTGGGTATAAGGAACGAGGATGTTATAATGGAAGTGGAAATCGTAAGTAGGAGGAAAATTATAAATAAATTCAGCAAGAATTATAGGCATAGCAGACTACTGCAATGAGTAGTGTATGGGGCGTTCGTATAGAAAGGTTTTTGGAGGATATTAAAATTTAGAAATTTTATAAGTCGAATTTGGAAAAATACTACATTTTAAACGGAATTCTTAGCGTCCCTAAGAAACCAATGAAGGGTATGAAAGGATGTATTTGCCATGAAACCATTTCATTTTGACACGGCCATTAGCACGACAAATTTTAATACCCCGCAAATGTTGGGACATGGGGTCACCAATCGAAAATAGCAGTCTTTAGCGAAACGTTTCCCTGGACGGAAATACAAGTTTGCATTGAATTGCATATCTATTGAAATTACACGAAATTCCGCGGAAATTTTGCACTACGACTCTATTGAACTTTTGTGGAAATACCACAATGCGCATTAAGGTGATTCGCTGCGAGTTCCGCTGCATTGGAAACATGGAAAAAGGAGAAAAATGAAAAACATTAAACCCGACGCGAGCCACCAGATTAATTGTGGTCGACAGTCGATTTGTAGGGGCGGGAGTGAGAGGGAGGACGCTCGCCAAAATGTCAACATGTGGCCCTATCGGGTCTCCGTGGTTAATTATCGTGCCTCGCCCCATTGCCCCATATATTAAACCTCCTGTGACGCAAACCAGCCTTTGAGGCAGATTCAATTGTTTATCCCGCGATGCGAAGCGCAGGTAATGGAGGCAAACATCAGGGAGTAAACCAGGGGGGGATAAGGATTTGCATAGGAAATGAAGAAGGGTGAGATGACGGAGAAATGACGCGAGCAGATATAAATACGGTAATTAACCCATATTTCACCCAGCTTCCAATCAAAACGGTGGTTTTCAAGGCTCTTCGTCCTAGTTTCCAATTTAGAGAATGTGATAAAACCTCGAATTACTCCAACAAATCTTCTTTTTTTTAATGGACAAAATCAAAAAAGAGTATATAATCGTAATTTTCATCAAAGTATTATATGGTTTTATGGAATATAAAATCCTAAACTAATTTGAATATTTCTCATTAAATTGCCATTTGCCATAAAAACTTCACACAGATAAAATTTAGATTTCAATCTTGGGAGAGAGAGAAAGAGATAAAAAAAGCGTCAGAGTTATGAATGTTCTAGTGGGTTGAAAATCACCATGGTGCTTCATTTAAGCCACAGGACTATTTTTGAGTATAAGAACTATCTCGTATCCTAGTGACAGTACTTAATTACGCCCCCGTAAAATATGTCATTCTCCCCAACAAACACGAAATGAAAGAAATTAAAAATTCGATTTGCGCAATTCAGAACGCAAATAACACTATCGTGAAAATAATTTAAGCCTTACATTTGGACCAAAAGATAAGTAAACCTATTTCCTAAAATTAATCTGATAACAACCCGGCAATTGTAACTTTAAACTACCAAGCTGAAATCATCTCATCTTATTTCCATTTCGACTGACGTTACCAATTTTTACCAGATATTTATAAATCCATAATGATTATTCTTACCATTAAAACTGACCTACAAACGTAGCTGACATGACAAAATAGGGAGGTCAATAAAATCCCCCAGAAGGTAGGGAAATGAAAAAAAAACATAGCAACAGGGCAGCAATCAGGGATTAAAACATTATAAAAATATCCCATTGGGGTGGACAAAGTGTAAACAGGCGGCCTATTTCCTTTTTCCCCGAGGAGGAGAGAAAAATGAAGAAACGAAGGCCATTATTCATGCGTTCCAGGTCATAAGGAGAGGTGAGGAGATGAAATAGAACCGCACTCCGTCCGCGCTATCCAATTCGATTTTCGACTGTATTTTTAAAGCCTCCCTCCCCTTCTCGAAATGGGCATAAACATTTTCCATCCGATGCACAAGAGGGCAACCGAAGAACGTTGCTAAGGGCCGCGAATTAAATGTGCGACGCCGTTACCCCAGGCGGACAACTAGGGAAGCTCTGCGACGCATTTCCGCGGAAGGGGAAATGACAGATGGCGGTAAGGATTCCTTGAGAGGATCTACGCGGTGAAATCACCCCTCGCCGCAGAATTCTCCCGGGCGATACGATTTTTGGTCCTAATAATGAGAAGATCAACACAATGATACTTTCAGGGAGGCGTTCAATTTTCCTGAGAAAAGGTGAAGATGTTTTAATCCGAAAGTCGTTTTCCTTTTGCCCGTTTGCAGCATCAGTATTGAATGAAATGGTACTATGGCAAAGCGATGAATTTTATTTCTCCGCGGGATTTATTCAACTGGGCGCGTTTCGAAGCAATGCGCCAACCTCATACGCGATAACGATAAATGAGACTCCAAAATTATTTTTACGTGATGACGTATAATATTTTTATTTTATCCATTGGATTTGACGAGATATTCCCATTCAACCCGTATTTCAGAGCTTAATGCATTGCCGCCGACTTGGGCAATATCATCACAGAAGTTTTGGAAATTAAAGCTATCGTTAATGAAAAAATATATATTTATCAAAAAGGTAACGCTGGAAATGCCTCAATATAAAATCTTTAACAATCACTTACACTTGTTTTATTATATATTTATATTTATTATATATTTATTATATATATATATATATATACTACCTTGATCAAAAAGTTCCCGGAATAACCACCGTGTGGCGCTCCCATCGTTCCGATTTGAGTTCTGTTTTTTTTGTTAAATTGGTACATCTGTTGTTGATATTCCCTTTAAATCTTAGTGTCATAACTTGACATTTGCAAAAGTTACGTAGCCAAGAGTACATCTATCTCTGTGTGTGTTGGCGATTTTTTACAATTTCAGAAATGGATTTAAATTTGCAACAACGAACTTGTATTAAATTTTGCGTAAAAAACGGATTTAGTGGCGCACGGACGTTGGAAATGTTGGAAAAGTGTTTCGGCAACGATTCTCTAAAAAAAACGGTCGTTTACCAGTGGCACGAGCGGTTCAGAAGTGGTCGTGAGTCAATCGAAGATGATGAACGCAGTGGCAGACCATCGACATCGAAAGTCGGTGACAAAATTGATAAAGTAAAAGAAATGTTGGTCAATAACCGCAAATTAACCATCAGAGAAATAGCGGAGGACTTGAACATTGCCTATGGATCCGCCCAAGACATTGTGGTTAATGATTTGGGTTTCCGTCGTGTAGCAGCAAAGTTGGTGCCAAAAGACCTCAATTTCATGCAAAAAAGAGACCGTGTTGACGTCGCAAAAGACATGATTTGCGAGGCTGAATCCGATCCCACATTCATCAAAAGGATCATTACTGGAGACGAGACGTGGGTTTATGAGTACGACACGCAATCCAGACATCAGGCAAGTGAATGGCGTTCACCAAATGAGCCGAGACCAAAAAAACCACGTCGTTTTCAGTCAAAAAAGAAGGCAATGCTGACGGTTTTCATGGATTACAACGGTGTAGTGCATCATGAATTTTTGCCAGAAGGCCAGACAGTAAACAAAGAGTATTATTTGGGCGTTATGAGACGTTTGCGTGAAGCAATTCGCCGAAAGAGACCAGAAATGTGGGCAGAAAACTCGTGGATTTTGCACCATGATAACGCACCGTCGCACAGTGCTATCATTATTCGTAATTTTTTGACGAAAAATGCAACAAATACCATCCAACAGCCACCGAATTCACCTGATTTGGCTCCCTGTGACTTCTTTCTGTTCAATCGAGTTAAAAAACCATTACGGGGAACGCGTTTTAGCAGCCGAGAGGAAGTAATGGAAAAATCGCAGGAAGCACTGATGGACATACCGAAAACCGAATATAAAAAATGTTTCGAGGATTGGATCAAGCGCTGGCATAAGTGTGTTGCAGTCGATGGGGATTACTTTGAAGGGGACAATATAGATTTAGATGAATAAACTTGTATTTTTAATTTTCTGAATAAATTCCGGGAAATTTTTGATCAATGTAGTATATATATATATATATATATATATATATATATATATATATATATATATATATATAAGTATATGGAAGTCCACCATGAATAAATGTGACCATTGTAAACGTATAGAAAAGAATTAACAGGAGGATGCCGGGTCCAATAGTAATGCCAATTCTTAAGGAAATGGAATTAAAAAAACAAGATAATGCTGTGAATTAAAATTAATATTTCCAATAATCGAAGATTTTGATTGCAGTTACCATTTCCACTATTTGTGTCAATTTATTTTAACCTCGAAACTCCATTAGATCCTAATGCAAAAGATATTCGTGGTAAGTGCTTTTCCGAGACAAAATTTGCCCGATGTCCGAGGTATGATGACCGCTTGTCACCCGTTAAGCTTCCGCCGTGTTGGTGAGTGATGCATCAGGGCCACGACCTGGCGGAGGGGAGATATCTCCAAGGGAACGGTGCCCACCCACTCGTCACCGCCCCCAACACTTTTCGGCGGCTGGAGAGAGCTCACCTCTGGTGGCAAATGACAGAGCGGCCGGTGATAAAGGCGTCCTCCGCAGAAGAAATGGGCATATCATTGCCCTAAGGGGACCGCAAAATGTTCCCAACACTTCCATCAGCAACCACCTACTCGCCCGCCACCCTACCTTTCCTACCTCCCCCTATCTTCCTTCCCACGGGAGAGCAGGCAAGGGCAGTACCTATGTGGGTCAGGCACGTGATGACCTACGTCGTGGAGTCAACATTCTGTTTGCAAATTCCCGTTTTCCCATCATGTCACGAGAGACGCCGAACGTTCGGACGTTTTCCTTTCGGGCTGAGTGAGAAGAGGGGTGGGGTGAGAGTGTTATTTTTGGCAACCATTCCCCCTCGACTATTCTGTCAGACAATGAATCAATCTTTCCCATTTATTTACCGATGTTTTTCTCCTTGAAACAAAAATGGAAATGACGAGCGGGAATACGAAAATATGAAAATGATACATCGGGTTTGGAAAATCCTCCACGTATTTTCCGACGTCACCGAATACCGATGGCATTCAAGCGCTCGGCATCAATTCTCTGGCCAAGAGCCGTAGCTTGTTAAGCCTCGCGGAGGGTCGGAATAATATTTTAACCTTTTGGAAACTTTTATAATATCGAGAAATTGGTCGTGGTGACTGGATCGCCGTGGATGCAAGCGAAGTATACGCACGAAAACGATCAAGAAAAAATATTTGGAAAGCTCTCCAGGGGTAGATGAGGAAGGGGCTGGTCTAATTTTTCTGACAAATTGAGCGATTTGGGATTTGGTACCATCGTATACCTTGATATCGAAGATTTTAAAAAATATTGAAAATTGATAGCACAATGTATCATTGGAATTATCTTAAAATCGGTCTTCTAAATATCCTGGACGCCTTTGGTTTTCCGTGTTCTCAGTTTGGTTATATAAAAGTATATTTGCTTATTTTGCTCATTTTCCAGCGGTGGAACAACCAGGGATGCATAAAACATACGTAAAAGTTACATAGTGACCGCTATCACAGGTAAAGTTGGCAAGTGCGTTTACCGACGGGTTTAAAACCTTACCTTAAAAGATAAAATACCAATACTAATCAAACCAGTTTGCTAAATAAAACTCCCTATTGAAATGTTCCCCTCTCAATAATAAAATTTCACCCTCCATTAATCGAGAAAGAACAGCTGCTGTGTTATAGGCACAGTTAACATCGGTTTGAAGGGAGAAACCATAAAAAGAAAAATAAGTTCTCCTCCATCTAGCTCGTGCTATCATCAAGGTTTCGTCTTCTAAGATTTACAACCTACTTACCTTATTGCTTCAATGCTTTCTTCCCCTTTTTCCGTAGCACCTTCCTCTGCTTTTCGTCTCCTTCTTTCTCCCTTCCGCCCTTCTTTCTCTCCGTTTTATTCTGCACCTTAAGCGATCTTCCTAATCGCTGCGGCACAAGTAGCCTGGCGCCACAAATTGCTCCATCTCCCACGATGATGGCGTCATGCCTTGTGAGACCAGGCTTTTGGATTTATAAGACGAGTCGATGAGATTCCGAATGGCCAATGAGGCTGCCTTTCCTGTTGGAAGAAGAAATTCACGGTCAGATTCTCTCTATTTTGACTAAAAATGCGTTAATTCAAATAATATTACCTCAGCATTAACCCTAATGAAAACCACAACAACCGCAATCGGATTTTTAACCACTATTAGAGAAATACACAAAAAGTAATAATCGGTAATCACTACAAATAGAACGAGGAAAAATCTATATCAAAAGAATTTTTAAAATATTAAAATGAAAACAGCCGAATTCAGTCTGCAGTAAATATGCTTAGTGCATAACTAATCTGCTTATAACGGCTGGATTAATATCAATGCGAAACCGCTTTTGAATTTCTGGCATCGCGAATTGAATTACTTTTATTTCAGAATGCCAAAGGAATATTTTCACGTTCATCCTCAACATTAGCGAGGTTTCTTACTAAAAAAGCGTTCCAGTGAGATGAACCATTTCTGAGAGACGAAACATATTATTATTTCATTAATTTCTGCAATTCTAGTCCGTAATTATCGACACAGACCAAGTAGGCGTAGGATAAAAATGTCAGAGAGAAGTGACTGGATGAAAGTAAGTTTCTTCAAATAGAAGAAAGCAATCCATTTCATTCTCAAATGATAATTAACTCTCTTGGTATCGGAAGTTATTAATGTAACCAATATATAAATTTCATACATTAAGATACAAGATTATTGAGTAAAAACAGTCTCAAATGATACAATTTCCATGAAAGTCTCCGAAATGAAGTTGAGTTAACCAAGCCCTCACTTAACTGTCTTCAACTGTAATTAATTCCAAGTATTGATTGGATGCATCTGTGTGCTACGACGGTATTCTTTACTAGCTTTACTCTACTAGATTTTACTACCTTTTTCTAGCTATCATGCTATTCGGTAAATGTAAAACTAAGACGCTTTTCGTCCCTTAGCCTTTCGAGTTAAAGGAACACAAGAGGACATTTTTTTTCAGTACATAATTAACATAAAGCTAAAATTACCTCCGTTAAAAGTATGCTATTACCCTCTAATGCTACTCTCACGATCTGGAGAAAAGAAGCACGAGGCTCAAATAATAATCACGCGTGGCCGTGCTTAGAACTAATGTAATCCAGTTATTCTCCAGGCGTCGGGGAAGAGGTCATATGTTTCTTCTCGAAAGGGAAACAAGAGAAAACATCGGCAGTTTTTTTTTTGCTTTTGCTCTGCCGACAAAGACGTTGAGAGAACCCATTCAACTCACCAAAGACGCAAACCGAATGGGTAAAAGAATTTGCCGAGAAGAAGTAAGCGAGCTCCCGAAAAAAAGAAAGAATTAATTGACCTAAATGCTTTATAAGAAACGTATATGGAGCAAAAGGAATGGGCTAGCGCTAATAGCTTTTCCTCATTTGAATTAAGACGAGCGAGTCGACTTGATAAGCTTTAAGTTGGGTTACGGGAGAGAGAGAGAGAGAAGGAGAGAGAAAGAGGGGAGAAGGAGGTGGAGTTTAGCTTCCGAGAGAAAAACCAGGAAGGCCATTTTTTTAATCACTTGTCGTCCTTCTTCGTCCTTTCCCGCATCTTAGTCCTTCTCGGAGTCTCCTCTTCAACTCCAAAACCCCTCTCCTCGACTCCCTTAACCCTTTTTCACACGCTTCAGGAATTTTCCGAAATAGTAGGCACTGCGCAATACGGAGCAACTAGGCTCCATTCCCACCCTCGCCTCTCACATGCCCCCTTCCCTCATTCCCGTCCCGTTCCATCGATGCCCTCGGCAGATAAGCCCGGTTTTACCGAAGACTCCTTCGCGACACACGAGTGAGGGGGGAGAGAGAGGGGGGTGGGAGGGAGGGGAGAAGGGGAACGAAAGAAGGAGAGAGAGGGGGGGGGGGAAGGAAAAATGAACAAATAAGGATCGGTGCGCGAGTTTTACTCTTATTCTTTTCATTTTCCGGGGGCGCGAGGTATTTAGATAAGACCTCCCACTCCGCTTAGCCTTCTCCTCCTCCTCCTGCCGCTGTTACTTGGTCTTCGTGTGTTTCGTTCCGTTATTTCGGAGAATTAGGTTGCGACGGAGGGCGCTTGGGAGTTCGAGAGTAGGTGTGCGAGAGGTAAGATTATTTTAGGAGATGGTAAGACTCCATCGGCTAAAAGTATATATTAAAAAAAAAACACGGAGATTCCCTTTGGTAAGGGGAACACGTTTAATTTTTAATCGTACACCTCCTTGAAACGTTGAAAAAATTCTGAATTATCCACCTTTGAACCATGGAGAACGTTGAAAAAAAATGAGATTTCCATAGATTCTTCCTCGAGGCATTATAATGCGCGAATTAATGCAAATTTACTATTCTGACAGCCAGAAACAGCAGTGCACAACATCAAAGTGTAAAAATCCTCTTCTTATAAGTTACTTAACAGGGAAAAGAGTATCGTGTAGTGAAAAGTATACAAGGAATGTATGGATGATGAAAGCAAACATTACAAAAGGGTAAGGATTTATTTCTGGCGATGAGGAACAATGAAGGGCGTACGTATGCAATAACAATCCAGGCTCAGGGGGAAATTTCATGGTCTAATAGAGATCTTTAACACTAATAAGCCCGAGTGTAATTTTTATGATGCCTGCGCAATTTGTAAGGACTGAGAACCCACACAATAATCGGTGTGGACGATTTAAATGCGTTTCATTCCGTCGGTGCATTTCAATTATCTCTAGCGAAGGAGAGAGTTTTTCGCTTCCGCACATAAAACGATGGCTTCGCTCTGAGTCTGCCCATTTGACAAAGGCCCTCCGCGGAGGCAGACGAACAGGCTACTGCACGATTCCTGGCCGAACGAACCACACAGACACCGCCTCCTGAGACGTGGTCACGGAGCTCCGACGTCACTTCGGTGACAAAGACGTAATTACCTGTTGGCAGGATTCAATGGAAGGCGGTGGCATTGAGACGGGGATAATAAATGTGTGACGCCTCTCAAGGAAACTATTTCCTTACATTGCATCATCATCAAATTACGCTTAAAATGCTAGTTACGACGCCAAAACTACGTTTTTGGAATATATGCATTACTTATTCGAGTGGATAGGGGCATACATACAAGCATTACTTGCTTGAGAGCAAATTTGCGGGTTCATACTCCGTAATTTTGAAATAACCATCCGCTATTTATGCAAGGAGAAATGTCACACGAAACGTCTCAAACGTTTAAAAAAATAACATTCTCTATTGTAATATGCAATCGATTCCACGCACGAGTGTTTGGTAGCTGGAGAGAATTCTTGAACAAAAAATGTTGCAACTTGAGTGAGCTCCTTTGGGGAAAATACCTTGGGAAAGAATATACCACCGAAATTCTAAGGATTCGCACGGATTTTCTTGAAGAAATCCATCGGGATTTGAAACTGAATGAAATAGGTGCGATCTATCTATCTCGGGAGTATACCGACCGGAACCCTTTTCCCTCGCACCCGAACCGAATGGGGGTAAGCGTACCGAAACATGTCCCCGGTGAGGGGGCAAGGAACAAACACTTCCGCAGTTTTTAATCACTGGGGTTGATGCAGTCATCCGAGCCATTCGGATGCATCGCGAGGGCGGGAGTTGAAAGGAATGGCTTCACATTCGCCATATTGGCTCAACGTCGATGGTATTTTACGGCACCGTGGCCGCTATCGTAGGGCGTGTGTGGGATTGAGCGACGTTTGGGTGGGGAGGGAGGGTGTGTGGAGGGGGGTGTAGGGGGGGAGGATCCACTCTGTCGGAATGGGATTGGTGGCGTGGGGTGGAAACTGCGTCACGTCACAGGAGATTATGAGTGAGTAAGCGGGGTTCGGTGGTGAAGCGGGGGTTGAGGAGAGGGCGGGCAGAGGTTGGGAGAGGGGAGAGGTTGATTCGGAGCAAGGTCGGAATGTCGGACGATTTAATGGCCGGCTCAGGACGATTCCTGGCGTGTGAGTAGAAGGAAGTGATGGCGATGAGAAGCAAGGCGGGGACAGGGGGCTTGGGGTACGGGAAAGGAGTGGGTGGAAGAATGATTGATCGATCACCCGATCGATTGATTTTTCTAAGGCCCTGTGGCAGCTGCGAGCCGTGGTGACACATAGTAAAGAAAAACAACGCACTGCAAATATTCTTTGGCGAAGAACGTGCAATGAAATTGTATAACTATAATAAATGTCGAGGGACAGTGTGAGTAATGAGTCACCTTAGTTTCATATTCGGACTGTATATTTCGACAAATGTTTGGATCATTATATTGTTCTGTGGATTTAGTGCACTGAGATAAATGAAGCGTGAATTTAAATAGGATTAATTTACTTGATCCGTAGACTTTCGAACAAAAACTACGAATTATTGCACAAAATTCTATAAGATGCGATGATTCCGTTTCATAAATGGAATTTATCGGTTTTGAGGATGCATTTAATTTATTCCCAACAAAAAATCAAATGATAAACACTCTCGTAAAATGCCCGTTAGATATTTTGACGGTGAAAAAAATGAACTCTGCAATATGTTGTCTGCAAGGGTGATATTACAATTTACAGCATAAATGCGAAACAAGAGGTTGAAATGACTTAACGACAAAAAATTCTGTTCGAGTTGGTGTTTAAGGTATTCATGGCGGTTTCTTCAAAGTATAAGGTATACTCGATTTTTTAAGACCGACTACTTCTCCACTGCAAACCTTGTTTCCTAACGTGGGCTCTGGGCGCTTCTCAAATATTCTCTGCCGTATTCTCCTCAGTCCTTAAAATAACCTATTTTTATATACCTGTACGATTCAGTCGGCCATTAGAAGGAGCATCTCGGTCAACATTGGACTGCTACACTCAAATCATTCGGAGGAAAAGAGAGCCTCATCGTCTGTCATTCTCGAAAAGCTCTCTCACGTGGGATGCCCACCGGCGTTCAAGGCTCCCTTAAAAGGTTAAGTAAACAGGGGCGCGATGGGGGTGGACGAAGATACGGATTTGACTCGAACCCTTGGTTCGATCGATTGATTGGCTGTTTGGGTTAAGGGGAGAAGAGAGAGGGGGGAGGGATGGCAAACACATGAGAGCACGCGGAATGAGACTCTCGAATCAACGGCCTCGATCGCTTCTCAGGCACGCACTCCTCCTTGCCAAGACCGCGGCGAGAAGTTGGGATCGGGCGCGCCAAGCCCCGCCGATTAGATTCCGACGTCCTTGTGGAGGGGAGAGACTCTAAAAACAGGCGACGCGACGCTTCCGCCTTCTCCTTCCTCTTCTTCGTTCCTTGCACGGACGCCTTAGAAAAGGCGCCGGCGAAGAACTTGTACTTCGGTGGACCGGGGAGGGGCGTCCCCAGACCCGGGCTCGAAAATACATCCCGACGCACTCCGGGCCGTGACGTGAAGACTTATCCATCTATCGCGCGTCGACCGGGGAGCGATAAGCCTCGCCCTAATCTCTTACTCCGACGGCCGTGACGGGTCTATTAATTAGGTCTGAGTGCAAAAGATCGTCGCGGCTGCTTAATCAGGGGATGTTGATCAAAAGGTTAGATATCGAGGGACCTTAGGGCAAGCCCCCCGGGTGGGAGGAGGAAGGAGGAGAGGGGAGGGGTGTTGGGGGGTTGTTTAAATTGAGTTTGCATAGAAAAGCTTCCTAGCTGAGAGATGAGATCGGCCGAGAAATAGAGGGAGATGTGTGGCGGGGGCTCCTTTCATTGGTGCGCCGTCATCCCCTGTGAATGCCCACACACAAACACACGCATTATAATGAATCCGTTCAATGAAGTGGGTGTGAAAATATCTGAAAGAAATTGAGTCGCACAGTATTGGTTTTGTGTCAGAGGGCAGATACATTTGTTTCTATCAGTTTGGTCAGAGTCTTATTTCTCCGATTTCTCTACGAGTGCCGAGTAGAGTATCGAAGATCACTCGAGGAACTAGATTGGGAATCACTCACAGAGCGAAGGTTAAATTAGATTAAATCTCTCGAATAAATTGGAAAGTAGATCTGAAAAGCGATTATGTTGAAAATGAATTATATTTGTTAACCGAATCGTACTACGGTACGAGAGATCATGAAGGGGATATTCGAGAGATTAAGTGCATAGCGGATATATTTAAGATGTCATTTTTCCCACGAAAGATGAAGGATCAGATTACTGTGTCCGACCACGCTAAGGAGGAAAAAGCATTTTTATTTTTCACTATAAGTAGCCTAGTATGTTGCATTGCTTCATCTAACCTTATTTATTGTCCTTATTACTAACACCTCATCTCATATGCGTGGAGAAGTACGAGTAGTATTTCATTTAGATATCGTAGGGTACGTACTTTTAATTATCGTATTTAACATAATCAGATTTATTCAGGAGATAAATATTGTGACTAATTATGAAGAAAACGTAATTTTTGATGTTGCATGCCCAATGTGTAATCATCTCCTGCCGCATGCCCTATCTGCGGCTTACAGGATGCATGTAGAAATAAAAAATGGAAAACGTTTGTTCACTGGTCACGAATATTTCCTCTTTTCGGAAGAATATTTGGCAAATTTAATCGACCTCCTTATCACTCAATGCAGTGATTCTCAGTTACTCGGAAACAGGCACTCGGTAAGTCCGCCACTTCACTTTTTATTCCAGTCAAAGTGGGATTGAATTTGATCAAGTGAACCTTCAAGAAAGAGTTTTCATATCTCTAGGGGGTTTCACGTAATCCACAACTCTGAGCGTTGAGTTGATTTCATGATTACTTTCTGCGCTTCCTCAAGAGAAAAATTTAATCTATTCAGTTTTGTGGGAGAGAACTCCACCTGGACTTCAGGACAACAAACAACACCTCGTTGGGCATATCCCATTTGACGCGTGTAGAGTATATTTTATAAGTTAGTCGGTTGAGTTTTAACTGACGTTCGGCGCTCCCAATGGAATGTGCTCATTTCCCAGACTCGACGGCGACATGATATTTCCGGGTTTACTTTTTCCAGTAATGTAAAATGTTTGCGCGCGTTTAAAGCGGAACAAGACCCTTTAAATACATCCAAGCCACCCACCACTATCGATCCCAGCCATTGTTGTTACACGGCTTTGTTGAGGGGGACCGCGGAAACAATTGCGAATAAAAGCAGCGCGGCAAAACAGCAGCAGTGTTATACAGTGGTGCCCCGCGGCGCGTGGAATAATGGGGGCAATTTTTATAAAAAGGGAGGCAACATCTGCAGGGACGTTAACAGGCAGGTAACCATTACGTCGGCAAGGTAGGTTAGATTCTTCGCAACCCGACCCCTTAATGCACCGCGCTTGCCTATTTCCTCCAAAGCATAATGTCTCATTATTACGGAGCGCTATGCGATGTGTGGGGGGTGGGGAGGGGTCGGAGGGAGACCGGTTGGAAGAAGAAGTCGTCGGCGGAGGTGTGAGGTGGAAGCGGACTCCGAGATGCGGTCTCGTTCCAAATTTCATACGTCCCGGGCTCTCGGAATATGAATTACCATAACAAAGTTAGCGTTCCCGCGGGGGTAAGGGGGCTAAAATAACAAAGAGTGCATGATTAACGGCGAAGGAGAAAAGATGGATGAAGGGAGGGAAAGCATGATGGGGTACGTCATGTTGACATGCGGTTAAATATGAGTTCAACTTTTTTAAAAGTTTGGGAGGAAGATGTCGCACTCCCTCCTCATTATCTCGCATAGTTCCTCATCTATTATGGCCATTAAAAGGAAAATACACGGAAAACCCCCCGGGGGAGGGGAGGGGGAAATGGTTGTGTTTGACGCGACCTCCTCCTCTCATTGCGCGAAATTTAATAAAAAAGTATTAACAAAATGCAAAGTGTGCGTCATCGAATTACAAGAAGGGGCAAAATTACGACCGTGGCGGTAGCAGGAGAATCGCTTGGGAGGTAAAATTGATTCCAAAATTGGTGCGCGGGATTATCTAATTTGCCGATGTGGGATATTAATGTATTCCATGAAACCTTATAAAAGAGCCGTTACCTTATTTTAACCCCTGACATTAGCGCCATTGTTTGCGGCGTAGTGTCTGGATCCGCTACCCTTTTATTTCATTTATATTTTTTTTTTCATTTCTTTCCCTTCGGCAAAGAGAGAAAGAAATACAACCTACAGAGGCGAAACAGAGCGAAATAAAACTGAATGACGGCCTGCAGTTTGTCAATAAAGCGAGAGAAATGTGGTGTGAGCGGAGGGGCGGCGGAGATAATAAAAAAACCAACCAAAAAGAAATCCAAGAAAAATCGGGAAATTCGGAATCGAGGTGACTTTTCGGGAGGAGGGATAAATGCATTCGAATCTATTTCCATCCATCCAGGTCGCATTGAAAAATTTATCCGGTGGCAGACCTACTTCACCCAAGTCGTTTGTCAGATAAATTGGAGATAAGGGCGCGTGCTTTTTTTTACATTTTTCCGAGAGCTAGACAGAGAACGCGGGCAGAACTGGCAATTTTTTTCCACGCCAAACCAACCCACCCCCCCTCCCCTATCCCCAAATCTGCGGCGGGGTACAACGGAAAAGGTTTCGGTGGGGATTATAGACAACCCAATAACGCGGCGAAGCGACATTAGGCATGCCAAACGAGTGGCTTACGAAATGAACGACATCAGGATCATTTCAAATACTTCATACAGTCACTGGAGTAACGAATTGTCACTCCCCAATCGTGTCTTCCTCTTCTTCTTCCCAATGAACGGCGAAGGTGAACACGTAATAATCGTCATGAGGACACATATAAAGGGTAAAGAGATGGAAGAATTAGTCTCTCAACGATTTTCAGGAGATCCAGACATTAAATCGTGGTTAACGACGGCGGATTTGTTTCGAATGTAGTTGGAGAGGGAGTTTGAAAGAAGAGTGATTGAAGGGGGGGCAAACATCATCCACCACTCCGGTCGGTTATTGGGGCCGCCGCGAAATAACGGCCTGGGGTCTGGACCTTGATACGATATCCATTTCGCGTTGCGTATGGTCAGCGTTGAGACGTGGAGGGAAATAAAGGATAGGCCAATGAATCAGATGTTGAGGTAGGGCCGGCACCTCCGCCGCGGGAGCCTCTCGTTCCCTCAGATCCCTTGTTTATCTTCCCGCTCTCACGAACTAGAGACGGCGGCCTCCGAAAGAACGAATATTTCTCCCTGCTCTGCTTGTCGTGGAGGAAGCTATCGCCGCTGAGAAGAGTGGAGGGAGAGGATTGCGTGTGTGTGTAGAGAAGGGGGGCGGTGGAACGCCAAGGGAGTTTGAGGAGAGAGCATTTCTCCGAGTGGGGAATACGAGACTCCGCGGAAGGAGGCGAAGAGAATGGGCGTGTTACACAGTGCGCGCGTCGGCCATGTTGCCGTCGATCCTTAACGCTCTCCCTTGCTCCCCCGCCTCCCACCCTCGCGCCAAACCACTTCAACCCTTTCCTCCTCGGGCTCGTCGCCACGGAAACAGGGAGAGGGTAAAAAAAAGAAAAATTGAGGAACAAAAGAGTGGATGAAAAAAGAATGCGGGAGGGAAAAATGTAGGTCAGCTCGCGGTTCTATATACATCTGCGGAGAAGGGGACGTCATTCAAGAGATCGGTGGGATTTATTTCCTGCCCCTCCCGCCTCCCCACCCGCCCGTTTCGTGCACTTCCGAATGTTATAACGCCCTGGCATTTTGAAGGATTTACGAGAGTTCATCTCTTCCATTTTTTCCTCCATTTCTTTTCTCCTACTTCGAGGCACGCATGGGAGGAGGAGGAGGTGGGGGGGAGGGGAGAGGGAGGGGTAGGCGCGTGGGAGTAGAACGGGTTGGGAGAGGAAAATATGAAAAACAATTACGCCATGTGGCCTCGGAGACAAGGTCTTCGGATGACGGCAACGGAAGAAACGATGTTCGACTTTGGTTGTGCAATTCTCGTTTCCCGATTCATTCAATCGCCGTTACAACGTACGTGCTTGAAATAAGCTCATTTATCATTTAGGCCTACTACAAACAAAGTATAATGCGATGTAAATCTAAAACACGCGAGAAATCATTATTGTTTCCCGAAGAATATTCAAATAATGGTTAGAGAGTGAATGATATCCAAAGGATATTAAAATTTGAGCGTTCATCAAACGGTAAAACACGCAAGAGGGCAAAGTAAAAGCATTGAAAAGTTTATGCAAATTTAAAAGGAAGCACAGCGACCGTATTACCGCAAGTAGAAAAAAATGACGCTAATCCAAATCTTTAAAAAATAGCTGATTTCGATTATCGGAACTAGAAAAAAATGTCTCGCCAGGAAATGAAAAAAAAAGATTTTTGTTATCCTAATACCGCTGTAAGCTGTTCACTTTAATCCGGATATAATGCAAATTTTGTGAACTATAATTACAACACTGACATTCAAATTGAATGCGTTATTACATCAAGTCTGAGAACGCTAAAATTCATGTCTATTCATTTAAAAGTAAAAAAATTAATTAACCAAAGAACTCCAATGGAGCGTTTCTCAGGCATTAAAACAGCGAGCATGTTCTTCCAACTCTTGCAGCATGATGGATGGAAATGTTTAGGTAGACGATGTCATTATGTTTATGATATTTAATCATCTGCGGTGAATACCGCATAAGAGAATGTCACAAATATGTGAGACGAGTATATCCGGCAGTAGCAATTGACCTTAGATATTACCCAACAGGAAACCCCTATCGTTCCCTCCACAGCAAGGGCAACAAGAGATGGGACAAGAAGGACTCGGTACGAGGGATGGACCGAAGAACGGGGGACATTAAGGGGCCTCGAAAGAAAGGGAAGGCTTGTAACGGCACGTCTCTACATAGCTTGCCGCTCGATGAGTTCAGTACGTGGGATGACCACCGGAAGGGTACTCTACGCGTCCCTCTCTCAATAGACGAGCGCGCGCGCTCTCTCTCTTGCAATTCGCATGCCATGCGGTTCGACGATTACGAAACGGGGGCCTCTTCAATCTCCCTCCAAAGCGGCAAGGCCACATAATTGTATCCCGGCCATGAATTAGCAGCAGTCGTCGTCGGCTGTGAGGGGAGGATGAGGAGGAAGGGCGAGGTGGAAGAAGGCGACGGCTCACTTACTACTCTGTGCGTTTTGTGCTCCGCGCTGGATCCTTGAACCCCGCTTTGCAGCCGTTATTCCATTTTTAAAACCTCATCTCCGCCTCGTCTCTCTCTCTCCCGTTCCACCTCCTCGCAACTCGCTCAAACGACAAAGGTCGCATTATCGCTTGGCACAGTTGTCGTCCGCGGTCGAGGATGGAGGCAGGCAAAGGAGGAACCTCATTCCCTCTTCCTATCTCCCTCTATGAAGACGTAAAGAAGGTCTCTTCCCTTTGGCTTCAGGAAGGAGAAATGGAAGAGGGGCTGGGGCCTTTGAGGAGGGCGCAAAAAAACCATCTGAGGAAGGAAAAAGACTTGCGTAATCCAGTTGGCCTCCCGCCAATCGATTGATTGAACTATTTGAAGGCGCTCAGATGGTTGTTTTTTCATTTAAAGACGGCATCAAGAAAGACAAATGAAAGTAGTGTCGCTTGGCAAGGCAAGGACGACGCGCGCCTTGGTATGCACGTCTGAAAAAAAACAACAACTTGGGTCTGTTATATTTATTGCAAGTTTTTCATCTGCTCGGTAAAACGCCATTAAGAATGAAACGGCTGCGCTATTTAAACTGAGCTCGCTACCCTGGCATACCTGACCTACGTACGTTTTGTCATGTGAGCTGAAAGGAAAACACCCGTAAATGCTTTATGTTGTGGCGGTCATTTATAGATCCCCGAGTTCCTGCGTCAAAGAAAAGACTTCCCCATTGACTTATCCGCTTTCATTTCGCAGCTATGGAGTCCCTATCCCTATCGTGAAGCCATTCTTCTCTATTGGTCTTTTCTTGCGAAAGAGTAGGTTGGCATCTTAGAAATATTTCTTAGAAATCACACTTTCTTCCAGTCTTGTATGAAATTTGTGCATTGAAATAATATATATAATTTCGATACCGTTTGATGCTTCATTATTGAAACATCCCGGTTCCTATTAAATAATTCCCATTCATTATAATTGCGAGACGAGCAACGCCATCCTAAGACAAGGAAAAGAACAAGAGAGGACGATGTAAATACAACGAATGATCCAAAGGTCGAAGAAAAGTCAAGGCCAGCCGAAAAATGCACCTCGCTGCTTGGGGCGAGAGGAGGGACTACGTGATAATTCCCTCGGGCTAATCGTTCTGAGGCAAATACGCCACTCGTATGGTTTCGACAAATTCTGCCACAACCGTTTCGACAGCGAGATGGGGGGGGGGGGGTGCAGCACCAGGAGCGGGAGCCACTCCCCATCCATGGGCGGATTGCATGATTGCTCTCGATCGTCGCCCGCCACTTTCCCGTCTCGACTGTGCCCTTGGCCCCAAGCTGGACAATCGCTGACCCTCCTTCCCCCGCCCCTCCACAGAATGGAGCTCCGTCGGAATGAGGCCTCTTGACGTTCGTCTAGCCACAAGGTCGTCGGAGAATTTCGAAGAACTTCTCCCCCCCCCGCCCCTCACAACCGCTCTCATCCCGGTCTGGCAATAGAGCAGCAACACTTGGCGCACTACATGCCGCCAATGACGTCCATGCGACGCGATGAGTGGTAGCGTGGCGGGATTCTTTTAGTGCCGTCAGTGCAATCGCGATGGGGATTTGCTTTACGGTTTCGCGTCAACTTCACGCTCTTTCCGAGGAAAACTTTCCGTTACGGCGGAATGATGATTCCAGTGTAAGCATAATGAGAGACAGCATTCGTAACTATGGTTTCTCCAATGCCCGTGGAAACATTCGCCCAAAGAACCTCGGAGACTGCTCTATACGATTTATTTTGTTAAGTCGTGACTGCTCAGTGATCGCAAGTGTTACGGCAAACTATTACTTAATACCACTAAATACTTATATTTTGTAGAATTAACTAATCCTCTGAATCAACTCTGCGCCATTGTTCCCCTCGATGGATAAGATATATGGATTAGGACTGAAAGTTTTTTTCATAATTTGTTAGTCAAACTATTCGAAATAGCTTTGGTCTGATAATTTAAACACAGTCACAAGGATTTGGGGGATCCTTTGGATATCATCATCCAAGAGCTCGTGTCTACCTTCGTCTTTGAAACTTAGTATTCTGGATCTCGCTGAAACCGTGTTTACGCTATGATGAGCCATTTGTTGAATCATTTTTAGCCTGAATAATGTGGAAATAGAACACGATTCCTAATTCTTCCTGCAAGCATTGGATCCATGTTATGTATTCCAGTGTCATGGTACTCGGAGTCAAATCGAGGATCTCCGATTTGGAGTCATTAGACAATCGGGAGAATATATGTATATATGCTCAAGAAAAAGCAGCGATTCCCTATCCTTATTAAGACCGCGGCTCACGTGCTTCCCTCCCTCTAATGGACTTCCTCGAATGATCTCAGCGACGGACGGATTCTCGTACAGTGGACCAACTCTTTACACGCGTCGAGAGGAAGAGGCTCTGTCAGGGAGGGGATTACTGGAGCGACGAAGGAGCAAGATTGTGATGGAAGGCAAGATGCAGGAATAATGGGTAAGGGTGTTAGGAATAGCGTGAAAGGGGGAGAAAGAGAGGAAGTGGATGCGTGTGTGGAGTGCATTTCGCCTTCTCCACCACCCCCTCCCCCGCCCTCCCACCCTGGAGAGCACGTTGGAATGTGAGCGCCAATTCCTGATGCTGGGGGCGGCGAGCGACTGCACTGTGACATTGACTCGCTTGGAACGGATGGAGAGAGTGCGTGCATCTGGTTGGAGAGGAGGGGGACGCGGGTGATGGCGCAGAGTCCGAGTTAAGGAGAGGGGTGGATGAGGGAGCGGGAAATAGGAGACATTTTCATGATAAAATAAGACAAAAGTCTCTTCTGATAGAAAGTAACATGCTCAGAGAAAACCTCAAATGCATTGATTGATCTATCTGTTTTTTCTGGGTAATTCGCCGAAAACAATAGCTGAAACTTGAATAAAACTGGCCGATTCACCCATAGGTACACTTTATAAAAGGGATGAATCATTTACACAATTCTATATTATCTAATCTCAGTTTATAGTCGTTCTTGTGACTAACAGCTCATCTTGTATTTGTAGAGAAGAGTATTTCACTTAGATACCGTAATGCATGAATCTTTATACATAATGACCGCAATTATTCCATCATTTAAATTTTTCGCATAGGATTAACTAAAAATTTAGAAACACTTAATTTTTGATGTTCCAGGCCTGGTGTTGAATCATCTCCTGCCACGCACCCTAACCTACTTGCAGGGATACATGAAGCAATAGATATTCCTTGTATGTAATAGTTTAGGAACAAAAGAAAAGGTAAGATCCCGTTAAGGAACACCCAGGGACAAGTGCATTAAGAAGGATGTAAAACAGAAGCTATCAGGGAGGTAAGATATCACCACGATGTAAAAAAATGGAGGGTTGCCGTACACAATCATTGGATTGAATTACTAATGATATCATAATTATATTATGATAGAACTATAGTTCTTAACAGAAGTTAAAACTTCAACTCTATATAATATCGAGGTACAGCTAGGCATACACAAAACTTTTCATAAGAATTGATACCACAAATACTCCAAACTTCACGATATTACTGCAACTGAAGATACAAGCAAGCAAGCGAAAAAAATTAGGTTTCTTCCAGTGAAACCTAAGATGCGTTAAGGAATTACAATGCCTCTTCCTACTTAATCCAAGGAAGTCATCCCATAAAGTAGGCCATGGATATTGTACCGCTTTTAATTCAAGTTTAAATCGAATGTTATTTTTTAAACGTCACGCTGTAATACTTCGCAAGAAGTCCTGGTCATGTGAATTCACACGGGTGGACGGGGAAGAAGAAGCGATTGAGGGGGCGATATGGAAGAGGAAAGGATGGATTTGGACGGGAGGGAGTGGAGATGACGGACGGAGTATGAGGGACTGGAGAAATGAAGCGTGGGGGGGGGGGAGGAGAAGATGGGAAGCGGGGACGGCTAGGGGGTGGGCATCAGGCAGTGGGAGGGTGGCGTTCATGTGCGGCGTTGCCACATCACCCCTGCCGATGCACCACTCTCACGACGACTGAGGAAAGGGTAAGTGTGTGTGGGATGACGCCTTCGCCCGCGCCCCCCCCGCCAAACCCCTCCCACTCCACCAACACACACACACCAACCTCGCTCTCAACTCTTTATTAACTGTCTGCCAGGGCCGCTGTGATGACTCCCACGCATCCGGTTCCCCTCGCTGGTGTCTTTCGGAGAGCGAGCACGAATCCGACGCGAAGCTCGACCGAGGAAACGACGAGGAAAAAGAAGATACAGGGAGTCGATCACCACGACGAATAAGGATAAAAAAATTGGTTTGAAGTTCAGCTCGACATGAAAGCTTTTCTAAGGTCGCCGATGTCGGTTTCAGATTCCCAATCGCGCCTTCAAAAACGCAAAAATGAAAACTAAATTAAAAAAATTAAAAACTTTAACTCGCTTCGTGACTTCCACGCTATCGTTTTGAATTCATGTAATAAAAACACAACTTTATTCGGAATTCCGGTACCTTATCTCATCAGAGCGTTCAGCGAAAGAGGCATGAACGCGTGTGATAGGGTAATGCTTATAACTGGAGTATATTTCCTTCGCTTGCTTCCGCGATACCAGTTCCTTCAGTGGAAGGGGGGTCACAAATCACAATGCTAAGGCCACGATAGACAGGCCACAACAATAAAGACCGGCTTTGTTGAAGACAAATTCCAGGATATAATACTGTAACGTATTATTAGAATGCGATAGAGATGTAGGGCAGGAATTACTTTCAATATTCGGATTCAGGGCAATCGATGTTAAAAGCCCTAGGTGCAAGACACCATATGGTCAACATTTACGATTTGCTCGCGGACGCTAATGTCATACAATAGGGGCTCCTGCCACGGGAAAATGTAATAATGCGGCAAACGTGATGTCTTCTAAGAGCTGTTATTAGAATCGAGGGAGGGGAGGGAGGGGAACAAATAGGGGATATTTCGTGTTGGCCTTTCGGGGCGATTTCGCGGCCGAATCGAAAAGAGGTTTTCGTTTCACTGGTGAATTCCCTCGCTGCGGACCACCGCCCAGAAAAAAAAGAGCGCTCTCTTTCGACTACTCGACTGCCACATGCTAAGCGCGGGAGGCGGAAGAAAAATTTTCATGCGGCAAGGAAACATTTTCCGAGCGGGGTCTGGGGGGACTCGATGGCGCGAGAGTGGGGTGGACGAGGGCGGGGGGGGGGTTCCTCATTACGTGCTTGACAACATGGAGGAGGCGAAGGGGGATCGGTGGAGGGTGAGTGGGTGAATTATTCTCGAAACTGGGTCATTTTCATTCACCGCGATGAGCAAGGCACGCGATGTGCCGCCGCGCCACCCTGCCGGCCCTGCGGCCGCGAGACGGAAAGAGAGACCCCCGCTCTCCGCCACTCGGGTTCGTGGGCGGTCTGCTCCCGGTGGCGCCGGCCTGGGGGCTGCAAGTGGAACTATTGAACATTCCTGCCTGTGTGAATGCGAGCTGGTAAACTGGTCCGCGTGTGGCTTCGCGGGGGTGTGTCTGTGCTCGCGGCATTGGGAGTGCATTAATGCACTCCTTCCGCCGTTGCATCGCGCGGCAGCGAAAGTGAAATCCTAAAAGGAAATGGAAACTGATGATTCGTTTTCAACATGCAAAGTCAGCCGAGCATGGAGAGGAGCGCATTAAAGGGTCGAACTTCAGTGACCAGCCGTTCATGTGTCGTAAAAAAAATTGAAATTTACACTTGGTGGAAACGTATGATTTTTTTATGTTTGCAGTCGAATGAGGATGATTATCTGCTTGATTTTTAGGCATATATATATATATATATATATATATATAATAATAACGATATATATATATTATATATATATATATATATATATATATATATATATATATATAATAACGAGCTATACTTATTTGATCACTTTAAGCGGAAAGAGCACGTTTATGCTAGCACATTCGATGGTCAAGGTTTCGAATTCCGATTTCTTCCGTCTTGCACTTTCATGCAAGAGCGGAGATAACGGAACACAAGAAAAATGTTGGTACTCATCAAAGGTATCAAAATAATTTTTCATGCATATTAAAAATAAACACTCCAATGAATGTATTATCTTTTGTTCTATTAATGCATATTAAGTACTCAATACGTTTCTTAAATTGCTACTTTATTATACTCTCTCCTTCCCATCCCATGATCGAGAATGACACATTATTTTGATTTAGAAATTCCACCATTAATGAGTTTATTTAAAATTGTAAGATAGATAATGGTCTTTATTTGGGCGAAGTAGTTAGGGCGAAGTAGTAGGGCGAGTTTTCATCTCCTCTCCTTAGTAAGGAGAGGAGATGAAAATCATGGAAGCTCTCCTCTCCTTAGTAAGGAGAGGAGATGAAAATCATGGAAGCCATTTTTCTGGCATCACTTTTGAAAACTTAAAATTTTCATATTACTGCTTTTGGTGAGTGGAACCAAGTCAGAGTTTAATCATCAATTGTTAAAACGTCTTAAATATTTCTTAAGGAAGTCATCTAAAAAACATATCGATTTCGAAATTTCGTCAAGTTTAGCGTACTCATCTTCCCGTCGGTAAAGTGTTTTCGAGGACCAAGAGGCGTCCCGCAACGGGCACAGGAGTCGAGAGAGGAAAAAACTTCGGTTCGCGATCAGAAATTAAAAACAAAAACACGAGAGAATCACACGCACGGGAAGGCTTAAAATCTTCATGAGGCGGCGAAAGGACACGACACGGACGCGTGTGCCGGCGAGAACACGTCCATCAACACAACTGTTAATAGAGAAAAACAAAAACCCATACGAACCCAAAAAAAAATTAAAAACATAAACAATAAACACAATTTTCGCATCCGCCGTAACCCTGGCGACGGCATCGAATGTTGTCGAAGTCGTCGCGTACGAGAGGGTGGGGGCATTAATCTCCCTTCTTCGTATCTGGGTCACCCTGGCGACCGGAATAGACCTGGGGAGACTTCCCCTTGCCCTCTCGACGGGTCTCGGGGCGGATAGGGGGATCAAGGGGAAAACGGCGTGTTGGGGGAAGGAGAAGGTGCACTGATGAATGCATTGAAAGCTCCGCGGAGAAGCGCCCCACCACCCCCCTAACACCTCTCGTGTCTCCCTCCTTTCTCTTCCGCGATCATAAACTTCGATACACGGCCTCGTGCGCTCGCGACGATCACACACGACCGCCCCATGGCCATGCACGCGGGGGGGACCCCGGGGGGGGGGGGGTAGCGCAGTCATTTTTCTCATGCGGGGGTGTGTGTGCATGTTTGTGTCGTAGTGGGGATGGGCGAACTGGTTCTTATACACACATACACACCTGCTGAAAGAAAGGGGCAGAGCCAAGGGCGTCGGAGCCCTCACCCTCGTCCTCCCGGTAAACGCTTTACGTCACCATCATGGGCGACGGTCGACGGGGAAAGTGGTCTTTTGAGAAGGAGTCTTGACCTTCGCGGGGCGAGAGAGGTAACGTGAATGCATACAAAGTTTCGCGTCCACCGCGTCGCTGGCCTGTTATTCGCTAGCTGCACATTGTCTCTGGGAGAGGAGGGGGGACGAGCCTCAGTGTGAAGAGGAGGATTCGAGACCCTTATCAAGGGAGTGTGGGGGGGGACTGGCATTAAACGATTTTACAGGACTTCACATTCGGCCAGTGCCACTAAGCGTGCGGGGAAGTGTAGAGATACTAATTTACCCTCGTATGCGGTTTGTATTTAACGTATCGGGAAAATTTTCGGAAATATTGATTTTCAGAAATTGCTACAATGCCTCAAAATCATTCGAAGTACATCCCTTGATAGTCGATACACTTGCCAGTGGCTTTTCCACAACTCAAAGGCTTCCAGGTAGGCGGATTCCGGAAGGTCCTTAAGGGTGCACCTGCGAGCTTCTTTGACGGAATTTAGGGTCCTGGTGTACTTTGAGGGAGGAATAAACTTTTGGGAATATGAAATAGCCCACTGGGACCATGTCGAGACAGTGAGGAGAATCGTAGCGATGCCGTTACAGAAGGTCTTCGCAAGCAGACCCTCGACTCTACTCTTTTGGTCGTCCGTTAAGACCTTCGGGACGAGTTTAGCACAGATCTTCCGCATCGCCAAATTTTCAGTAATAATGGTGTACACTGTCATCTTATCAATGCCAATACAATCCTCAATCCTCATGCTCACACTTAACTGACGATCTGAATCCAGTACTTCACGCAAATGTCATGAAATATTTGTTACCGATACTTTTTACAGAAACCTTGCATAATTTAATAATCATCCTCGGATCAGCTCGGGCGAGAACCCTTAAATCATCCCATAGAATCAACGAATTAAACTTTTCATGTTTTTATTTAGATGTTCAAAAATATATATAAATTCGGTCGCAGGGGTTGTTTTAATCTGCAAATGGAGAGCGTGGGAGATGTGAAATCTGTTGTAACGCTCGTTTCAGAAGTCCAGGAGTGTAACATGGCAGGTAAGTTAATTTCGTCGAACTTCGTGGTATTTCTATTAAAATTTGTGCAATTAACATTTTAAGGCTCTTTGCTCGCCAGTCTCATGTTCTGAGTAATTAGCGCAAAAATTAACCCTAATTACTCTCTACCCATAAAAAAATCATTAATGGCGAACAGAAATTATCTGGACGTTTCCGCATAGATGCATCTATTTCAAATTTTGCTACTAAGGAATTTGAAATATGTAAAAATTATCATCGGAATCCGTTGATTACGTTTCTCCTACTCTCCTCTCCTCGTCAACATCTTTGGTTTCCATGTCCGCGGAGACGGAACATTTAAAAAAATCCACAAGACTCTCGGCTTTTACCCCCGATCACAAAATATTTCTCCTTCCGCGAACTTGACACGAATTTACGGCAGAAATCGAACTATATTATCACGGAGTGTGCGAGCGAAAATCGCGTAAGGGGTTGCGTACGACGGACGTTAATACTTGATGTTCGGCGCGATGGAGCACGAATAAGGGTCCCCCGTAAGAACTTTTCCCTAGTTTCGGAATTGCCTCTCCTCGCTCTAATCGGTGAAAGGGGACGGCAAAAGTTCGCTCGTATTTTCTCCCGGCGCAGGAGGGAGGGGGTAAGGCGTCGGAGTCTATTTCTGCAGCAGAAACGGCGAGGGAGGCAACGAGGAGGGGGCGAAGCGTCTCTCCCAATCCCACATCACACCAAGGGGTTTTAAGAGGCTCGGGGGGAGCAAGAGGAAGGACTTCGGGATGGAAAAAGGGACACTCGGAAGAGTTTCACTACGGTATTTTAGGAATGGAGCCTTTTCGGAGTCCCGTCCTTCGACGCATGCGTGTGCGGAATTTGGAATAGCGACTGCTTCCTTGTTTTGAGGAAAGGAATATCCTCGTCAGTTTCGCCTGAGCGTTCGTCACTTATCACCCAGGACCACGGATTCCTTCCATCGAACTCACCAGCCATTGAAGACGACGGAGTTGGACTTCGATGGAATTGGAGTAGGCCCTAAGGACACTAATTTTTCGGTGTGAGGGAAAAATCGAATAACATGCAAGGGTTGTCGAGGCCTTGTATAAATATACGTATGGAGTACTTTAGAATTTGCGCTAGGAGATTTTATTTCGATAAGTAATTTAAAATTTTGACGAAATCTACGAAATAAAAGAGTTTCAACGAAAAATATGTTCACTTTGTCCTTTGACTACATTGCGAAACGAGTAGACTGCAGTTGATTTTTAAAACAGTGTTATCCAAATAATTATCCATTGCTCATATCACCTCTATTCATTTGAATTTAGGGTTTATTTCAGTCCACTAATGCGGGCAGATAAAATGTAAACTCAATTCTGAGCATTAAGGGAAGCAAAAGGTTTATATTCATAAACATACAAAATATACACCATTCATAAATGTGCCAGATCCAACGGCTTTTAGTGAATATTCATCTTATTTTTTCTCATTAAAATCGTCGTATACACTGATAACATGCCAAATTCAGCTTATTAATGAACATGAATTCCGGGTAACAAGCCAAATTTGGAACCACAAACTTGGGGCTAGTAATAAAACCCTATCGTTGGTCCACTCGAGCATTTCGCCCATATTTCAATTGGGAGACAAAGAGGGATTCGAGCAGCATTGTCTTGTAGCTGGGACCGGACCAATAATTAGTCCTCTTGATTTATTAGCCCTCAAAAGCCTTGGGAATCCCCGGTTCCCTTGAACTATAGCGTGAACCCCCAGGTGGATTGCGGAGGTGAGAGACTCTCGTGGGCCGGAATCAATTGAGCACGTTTATTCTGCGTGGCGTATAAGCTGCATCCTCAACCACGAGGAACTTGAGAGCCTCCGGCAAGAGGGCTTATTAACTTCACCATCCATCCGGAGAAGGGCGCTAATCCAGAGAGAGAGAGAGGGGGGGGGGCAGGACAAGGACGAAGAATTCACGAACATTTTGGGGCGCGAGTGCATTCCCGGGGTGACACAATCGCCCCAGGGAGGGGGGGGGAGCAAACTGGGAGCTGTGGAAACTGTGATCTGAGGGGAATTTCCAGTCAGGGCATCTTTTTCCTCTCTTCCCGAGAAGTGTCTAACTATGGCTGACTGGGGAAAGAGCGGAGGACTGACTGACAAGTAGGGCTTCTATCGGGCCCAACGATGCGCCCTTTATTTCTGATTTATCCCTGGAAGTCGAACTCGAGGTCGCACACCGGGATTTCCATTCTCGACGGGAGCTAGTAATGCACCTTCATTTGTTCCCGCGTAACTCGATGAAAGGTGATCATTGGCACAATTTAATCCGAACCTTCTGTTCACGGGGACAGCTTAGGCATGATTATGCGTTGAAAGTTTCTCTTTGAAGATTGAAGAGAAATGAACACATTCAAGTAAATGTTCATTAAACAGGTATAATTCACCAAAAATTGGTTCGAGATACTTTAGGCTGCAATTGGACTAAAAACTAAGATCGCTTCCATTCAAGCCTCCATTTTGCTAGCGGGCTTACTTTCCTTCAATAAAATTCTTATTTTGAAAAAAAGCCAATTTTTCGTTTAATTCACATGGTGTGCTTTATCTGTACTGGATACCTTTCCAACATTATGCTACTTACACTTATTCATATAAGTGTAAGTAGCATAATGTAAACAGAGGTCACCGTGATTGCATTATATACATTGAATAAATGAATTTATCTATAATTATTTCAGTATTTTGGACAGCTTTGTATTAATTACTCTTAACCATTGGCGTTGTTTTCAGTGGCACTTAGCGGGTATTTATTAAAATAATAATAAAATAAATAATATTTAATTAAAAAAATCCGAGAAAAAATATCCATCCTAATTTTAAGGACGCGGTAAGTTCATAAAAAAGTAATATCTATTCGCAAGTACACGCATGAGAATTATGGTTTTT